>NC_139925.1:15709041-15781104 GCF_963514095.1 Eutrigla gurnardus
GCCTCATGAATAATAGATTTTAATTAAACAGGCTGGGGGGCACTGTTCAATACAAGGTTAATGAAACCCACGTTAAATAAAGGCGTAGGCCTACATAATCATAAAAACACTGAGCCATGCAAAATATACATCTAATCCTCCACAGTAATTGAGCAGAGCATAATTGTGGTCAGGTTGTTGTGTGGGTAGCAGCAGGCACATACCTGAGCCATGAAAGGCTTTCATTATCCCCATCAGTGTTAATGGTGTGCTGGGGCGACAGGGTTACATATGAGTGGGTAGCCACAGAAGATGGCAATATTGGATTAGAAAAGATTTCTAAGATTTGATTCTGAAGCAAATTACACTGTTTTGTTTTATCATTAAATACGATAAACTTGATTAAAATGTAATCATTGTGGGAGCATTGGGAACAAAGAATAAAAGCCCTAAAAACCTATTTTCTCAATCAGCTTCTTGAGCTATGGAGGCCTATGTGAACATTTTCTGCTGAATTTGGTCAAATAGGGTTAATTTATATGAGAGATTTTCTTTATTTTCCATTTTTTTCTACAGTATGCTCCTCTCACCTTGATTACTGCACATTTAGAAATTAACAGTTAATGTCATATGAGGATATGTTAAGGCAACAATACATTCTTCTTCCCACAAATGGAAAGTCTAATTTGTGAGCAATAAAACCCTTGATCAAGTCAATACAGAGCTTTTACTGTTACTGTTTTACTGTTACAACCTCACTGGCTTGACCAGTAGTAGTATGGTGACTAATGTTAACTAATGCCAATGCTGTCTAAAGAATGTTACGACCTCATTAGCCCTCTCCACTTGTGCTGCTGTTACACTACGTTTTTAGCATCATTGTCCTGTAATTGTCAGGGAAAATCCCTTTTTTGAGTTGGTTGGCCGACATTGGATTTCCAAGAAGCTGCACTTTAAGCTGCACCGTAACCTTCTGATGTGCACTCACTGAGGTAACAACCCTCCTGTCAAACACGTTTTGCAGAAAGAGAAAACAAGAGACAACAGGTCTACTAGGATCTCATAGCCTCAAGCAGAAGCACCAACCACCTCCGAACGTTATTCTAAATGCAAATGAGAACCTCTGCTTACCCAAAAGAGCTGCTGCTGCTGAAGTGTCTTTTTTAGTAGTTTTAGGTATACGTACAATAATGTGTTCAATCCTGTGGGGTGACCCAGATCCCCAGCTCCCAAATCAGTGATTGTCTTTTAATTGACTATTTGGACACAAAGCCGCAGCTCCCTCTTTACACCCACAGAGCCATTCATCAATTGTTGATTACATCAATACCTATATAATGAATGACTTTTAGAGTGGACTTATCATTTTGTCATTGCCTTGCTGCTGATACAGCTAAAAGAAATAATGTATTTGTATAACAGCTGCAAGATATATATATATATATATATATATATATATATATATATATATATATATATATATATATATATGAATGCTCTAATCAGGGGAAATCTTACAGTGATATCTTGTAGTCAAAAAACATCATTGTGGGTCCCAGATTTCCCTATCAGTGATCATGATTGTTCCCTTTAGTATTACATCCTGTGTGCATGACACACTGCTGAAGACCGCCCCTCTATTTTGTAAAACAGGAAGTGATGTGATGCATTTCCCACAAAAAGGGATGTGCATTGTGTCGGTCATTTCTTTGAATGGACAACAATTAGAGCTCAGGGTTCACTGTACATTTACAGTAGTCTCTTTGTCCATTACCCACTAGGTGTCAGCAGCCTACTCGCCTTGCTGCTTTTATGTAGCCTGCTATATGCAGTAAATGCAGACAAAAGGTATGCACGTATCCCCCAGTATTTTCTTTCTTTTCAAATAATAAAATAAGCAGAAAGTGTTTATTATGCCATAGCATGTAAATCATAGCACTAGAGCTGCCTGCACCCAAGCTTATCCCCATCCCATTTATGTCTGTATCATTCATTAAAAAATATTCCCCTCTTTCCAACGCAGCTCTAATTTCATAAATTATTTCTATGAACACAACGATCTTAATGGAAATGGGATGCTTGCGTTAATGCCCTATTTTTTTTCTTTCAGAGCAAAAGAGGCGGAGGGAGATACAGAGGAGAGGAGAGGGGAGGCGGTGCTAAGTGTCCTCCAGTCATCCTCTCAACTCCCTCCGTTCATTAGTATGCTGCGTTTGAACGGAGGCAGACAGGAGGAGAGACAAGTAGCCGGTCAGAAATGACTTCACAATTAACATGAGGAGGAAACCGACGAATTCAAAACCAGGACCGTAAACCTCTGGACCCTTTTTTTCATTGGATATTTTCCTTTATTGAGTCGCGTCGGAGGAATATTTTTCCCTAAACGTCAGATTCCTCTCAGTTAGCCCTTTTGGCAGCAACGGTCCTTTTTTCTTTCCCCAGAGCTAGCATAAAACCATACCTGGCTCAGGTCTCATGTAGTCTGCTTTTACTCCCTCTCGTGGATAGTTAGATCGGCTTTTTTATTACAAAAATGTGATAAATGTCCCTTCTGATGAGGTAGCAAAACCCAGCCGCTGGCATCTGAAACAGCTGGGTCGTATCGAGAAGATTGTGGATTTAACGTATTTTTTTTTCATCTCTCAAGAAAGCCTGGACCCGTTTTTTTTTCTTCACTTGGTCAAAATGGGCGTCGTTTTAATTGAATTAACCACATGAGTGGAGTCAAAACAAACGCCTGTTTTCTTCAAATGAGTGCACATTTGTTTTACTAAACTGCGCCAGTTGTCCTGGAAAATATGGAAAGCGAGGTTTTCGCTCCTGTGCTGGAGCAGTTTATGCTCACGCCTCTGGTGTGCTGGGTAAGCTCCCTGATTAACTATTCAAACGTGTAATAAGCTCGGGAATTAAACGGCCCTGCCCCGTCCATGTAGGTCTTCCTAACTGTTTATTGGTGACCTTAATGTCCCGTTTTATTTTTCAGGTGAAGACGGTCTCGCAGGCGACTTTGACCGATGGCACCCAATTATCGGAATATATTGAGTTAGTGGATGGGATTTACCTGAACGAGATGATGATTGAGATGTAAGTTGACACATTTGCATACATGTTACAGAAATATATATATATTTCCCTGCACAACCATAGTGCAACAGGCTTTGCCAAACAAGAGCATATGCACACATTTTTCCTCGGTACCTCAAACGCACCATGTTAAAATATATGAATACCTCAAAAAACGTGCATGATATAGTAGGAAATGTAATAGTTAGATAAGTAGCTATATATGCAGTCTGTTGGATCAATGACACAGTATGTGGGTGTGGACAAGACTCAACAAAAGATACCCTGCCTCGGGCTTTAAGTGGGGTCATCCCCACATGAGCAAATGAAGCATTTCTTCAGGAAGTCCAGCCTCTGTCCAGCACATGAAATTGTCTGCTGAAGTGAATGTAGGCTACGCACAAAGGGACCTTTTACTGGGGGGGGGGGGGGGGGGGCAATCATCGGTCATGCTGTCAGAAATCTTTGCAGATAGTTATTGTCACGATCCTCTTCGAGCTGTGTAGCTCGCAAGCATCAGTGGTGCAAGGAGGCAGCAAGCATCTCCTCTATTTTCAGTAGCCTTGTTTTTTCAGTCACCCTAGACTGTCATCTGCTGCTGACTGGAAGACACTCTGCCCCTGGAAGCCACAGGCACACGTTTCTAGCTGTGCTGCAGATTAAGCTAGAAATAGCAGGCAAACGCTGGAAGCAGCGCAGCTTCTGGATGCGGATTACACAGCGATGCGGTTCCTTCATTAATGTAGCAGGCCAGTGGAGGCACAAATTGTTTTTTTTATTCAAGTAAAAGGGAAGTGGATGCCTTGGCAGAGCTCTGGATAGTGAGAGAGGTTTGCTGCTGGAGAGAACGTCCTTCCATTCACCACCTAACTTAAAGCCATTCCTTTGTCTGGCTTAGGGCTGCAACTTCCCGCTTGCAGGGCAATTTTTCCTATTTTCCGCTAATGCCACACTCTACGCTGTCAGCATTTACTCCTCCTGGTTGCCTGTCAAAGGACTGTTCAAGCAAGCCAGCTCCCCATGGAATTGATTTGCACCTCAGAGATTATGTGTTGCAGTACCATAGGCCAATTTCTCGTGTCCCCTCGTTTCAGCATCTCTCGTATTCCATTAGCTTGGCAGAATTGTCTCAGTAAAGTGTGTCTCGGTATTTCTATATGTGCAGAGTATACCTCTGTATGATCACTTTGAATTCTTTCTATCAGGGTTAAGCTGGAGGTCTGTTGCATGAGTAGCTGATTAACTCCAACCGGCCATTTCCTGTCTCTGGTCCGTGTCCTCTTCCTCCCACTTGGCCCTCTTCTTCTGCCCTCAATCTCTTGCCGCCCGGCTGCATCACTTCACTAAGCCACCTACCCTGTAGTTTCTACTACCAATTCCACCTCTCTTTCTCTTGCATGTTTTTCCCCACTTTTACTCCTCCAGGCTTGTGTCTCCACTCTCAGCGGAATCCTCCAAAACAGAACGGTGTTTTCAGGACGCCATTGGAGGTTCAGTTGGACATGGGTGTCTTTCCTCTTCCACACATCCTTTTCAAAACGATGAACAAGTCGGCAGTATTTTTAGAGCATTTTCCCTTATGGGACATTGTGTAGTGGAAAGTAGCCGGGAGGATATAAGGGGGAGGGGGGGTTGGAAGCATGAGACAGAAAATGATTTGCCACAGTGGTTGAAAACCTTAAACATGACAGGTATGCTAAATAAAGGCCGATAGGGTGCAAAAGCAATGGTTTACCGAGTCACATGGCGACTCCTCAGATCTGCATGTAAAGACGGAGATGTCTGACCACATGTCCTCTGTAGGATTTCTGTCTGCAACTAAATGGAATGAGCTGGATTGGAGTTTCCTGTGGTGTGTCGAGCGCTCCCGTACAGAACAGCCAGCGTTGAGCTGAAATGAACTGTGACTGGCTTAGTGATCGCCTGACAGGATGCCGGGGATTGCCAGTCACAGCCAGCTCTGTGTGTTTATATTTGTGTATGGGCTTTTCTGTGGGGCTTCTATGTCTGCGTAGGCGTCTGTGTATCTGTGGGTGTTTTTCTTCTGTGCATTTTTTTTTTTTGTGTGGACTGAGGCAGCTGTTGGTAGTCGTCGTGCCCAGCCGCCCTCCCACACAAAAGGCCTACAGTATCGGTCAGATGTTATGTTGGTGAAACTGCGTTTTGTCAACCTCTCCCACTTTACCAGCACCCCTCCAGTAAGCTGAGCTCACTAAAATAGACTGTATCACAAGCTAAAGTATATGTTGCAGCTCAATCATCTGAACCGCTGTTGCAGGAAGTTTTAAATGATGTCAGTCATACAGTTAGAAACGCACGTTATACCTATTTTTTCCTTCCTTTTTTTTTCTTTTTAAAACTCATTTGGAATTATTGCAGCATTAAGACATAAATGAAGATGAAAAAGGCCTCATGATCCAAAGTTTGTGCATATTTGAGGATGTATGTTGACCGGAAGTATTCTATTAATGTTGACTAATGCCTCCTGTTAGCTGTCATGTAAAGGCGCTAAACCACAGGTGAGCTTCCCAACTTCTTTGAGCGACTGTGGGTGATAGTTAATGGGAATGCATTCCAATTCATGAGCTCCTACAAGCCTAACTGCCTCTGATCTGACGGCTTGAAATATTTTGTAGTGAGTGTTAGTTGGTTGCGATTGATCCATTTGTGCTAGAAAGACTGTTGTTTGCCTCCAGTCAGCACTGATCACACTGCCATTGAAGGAATGGATGATACTCCAAAAATATAAACAGGCTAGTATATGAAAGTCAGTTTATTGACATTGTTGAACATGGTTTAACTATATCACCTCAAATATTTTCTCTTTCTCCCCCACAAACTCACACTTGCAGCACTCTGGCTGAAGAAACTTGAGCTTTTAACATTTGTCAGCTGTTGTTGTATAAGGTATAGTATTGCTGTGTGGAGGTCTCTGTGTGGCTTTAGTGCAGACATGGCAGACAGGCTGGCAGCAGTTGTCATCAGAACAGCATGGGAGAGCAAAAAGAGAAAAGAAGAGAGACCCCAGGATTATCTAACGGTTTGCTGTCACCCAGATGGCACCGTGCCCCCCCCCGCCTACCCTCTTGTGACTGACATTACTGAGCCAATTAGATTGCCTCCTCAGTGCTGTCAAACCAATTAGTTTTCCCGCTCAGCAAGAGGGGGCCAATTAAAGTTCTGTCAGAGTGACAACTGTCCAGTTGAATTCTCTGTTTCCCTGCCAGTCCTGTAGACCCGTGCTGACTCATTGGCCTGTTGGGTGAACTCGGTCAGTCTGCCCTCTGTGGCTGCGTGACAGTTATGTGCTTGAGCTGGACACTTACCAGAATAAAAAAAAGGAGACTTTGATGTGTCCTACTTTTATTTTCACATTACATCTGTCATGCTGACTGGTACAGAAACTATGTTGTCGACTTTTTAAAAAGATCTTAACTTGCACGGCAAAATTGGGTGACCCTGAAAATACGTTGAAACTGACTGTTTGAGTGAAAGTGCAAAAGAGGTAAAGTTGGATTATGAAAAGAATGCTATTACTCATGTTGTACAGGTTCATTTCTGTTAACCTGCGAGGTCGAAGAGATCCACGCATGTCTGTAAATATGTCTGAATGGATGAGAGTGGAAAAGAAAAAAGGTAAAGTTAACGAATGCTGTCATATGTTTTCTACTTCTGCATATTCTTCCGTTTATAACATGCAGGCGAGGGTGCTACCATAAATAAGTAAAGCTATGAGGCAATGAATATAGATGTATTAATACTGGATGCAGCTTTGAAAGCTTATTTTTTCTACTTCTGGAAGTAATCCTCATTATGCCGGTCATCACTTCCTTTTTTGCCAGAATTGGCTTTTCAACACATGCATACAAAAAAATAAACACTCCAATTGAGCAACAGAGCTCATTAGAAGAGTTTTGGTGTGGAGGGACACCACTGAATGGCGTGTGTTGGTTTAAGCCCTGGACCCAGTTGGTCTTTTGTGCATCACTTGATTCTCTGGTTATTGTTATATTCACATATGGATGCTGCATTATGCTCATGCTCAGCTTTTTGTGGCTTTGTTGCTCTAGTAGAATATTATGAGGCTGCCAACCATCTGGCAACGTTTCATTATTGCAGGCAGAATCTCGAAAATGCCACAGACAAATAACTTTTTTAATTTCTTTTCCTGGCTTCCTCCCGTCTTGTAGTGATCTGAGAGGACTAGAGCTGCAGCGACTAATCGATTAGGTGATCGATAGAAAATTAATATGCAGCTATTGTTAATCGTTTCAGACGTTTTCTGAGCAAAAATATCACACGTTTGCTGGTTCAAGCTTCTTTAACACATTTGTCAAAGTAACACATTTTTCATTGTCTTTGTCTTTTTAAATGAAATATCTTTTGAATAGAAAAAGCATCTGCGGATTCAACGATAATGAAAATAATTATTTGAAGCCACAGATTGGACTACGCTACTTGTCCTAACACTCTCCTCTCCCTTTCCTTGCTCGACTAATTTGTCGCCCGTCTTTCTTTTTCATCATGTCTCAACACCTATCTCTACTCTACCTTAAGCTCTTTCTCTCTCTCTCCCTCCCCTCCTGCTCCTGCAGTCTTCTTCATCTCTGTCTGCTTTTCTGTCCATGCCTCACCTCTCATTCTTTCCCTCCTCTGTTTACTTTGAGCAGCATGTTGTCGCCTTTGTTGCTTTCTGTAGGGCTAGTTACAGCAGACATATTTGGGATTCCAGCTGGACTAGAGAGAAGAGGCAAGCAGAGCTGCTGCTGGGGTGTCGGTATGCTCGGTTCTCCCCACTGCTGCTGCCTGGACTGTGGGATCCACAGGCCTCCTCATGGAAGTGTAGAATCACACATAATCATCTTTTTGCTGTGCCTGTCTAGCAGGGGAATGTATATCAAGTCGGACAGGAAACGGCAGCTGTGACCTTGAGAAGACAAACCTTTAACAAGGCTATGTTATAGTGAGGCACTTAAAATCCCACAACCAAGGACATGTTAAACCCCACAGGAACCATTTTAGGATTTAGACACGGGTTTCTCAGACCTAGTTCAACCTGATTTTACTTTTTTACTTTAAAACGATGCATTGGTTGTAGGGGTGCATTGGATCTAGTTTGGATTGTATCATTTTGAGTCACTGATTGGACTAGCAGGAAAAAGGGCAGCAAATACAACTTTTCCTGATTCCTGGATATTCTTTTGGAGCTGATGCAGATTGTCGATTGCTGCTGTTTGCTTTAAATGCAAACTCAACACTTCCTCCATCTGCTCATGGGGCACGATCCCTTCTGTTCCCTGAAATACTTTTGCTGTGAAGCATCTGCAGGAAGTGTTGAGTTTCAGTAATGGCAGCTTAACATTGAGAATTAACAGCACTGTAGAATTAATCAGTGAGTGCGATTTAAAAAAGTGGAGCTTGGTTCTGCAGAGTAGTGAGTATGTGCTGAAGCAGTTGTTTGGTTGTTTGTGAACCATTATGATACAAGCATTTTCGCCTTTTTTTATTTGAGACATTTCAATGTTTTATGGTCTTAAGTGGTTGGAATTCAGTACAAACTAATGCATCAGATCACATCCAGTGTGACAGGAAGGAGTTTAGCTGCATTCCCTATGGCTACAACTCCAGAGGAGAGGAATGGGAAGAGGCCCTGTGGGAACAGAAAGACAAAGACTGAAGAGAAACGAGTCTATGAAAAGACAAGACAAGGAAGTAGGGTGATGAGGACCACATACCAATGGTCATATCCATTTCTCACTGTTTATACACTACTGTTGGCATGGGAAAAGGCTGGCTGATGAGAAAATGGTGTGCAGTCATCCTGAACTGCATGATAGTAAAATGTAAAATATTGGCATTAATGCAATACTAACAAGTTATTATTTCTGTTATCTCCGTATTGCAAACTGATAGTTAATGCTGTATACAAACATAGTATTCTTAACGTGGTATGGTAAAAGCACTTAGCATTACCGCCACTCATTCAGAAGTAGAAGGATGGGGCCATTGTAACATGATGTTCTAACCTCATCACTTCATTCTTCACTAGTTTGAGATTAATTGCATTTGTAAAAGTACTGGTAAGCCCACCTACTTGCGTAGTACATGCATGCTTCCATTTGATAAGGCAGTCCATGTGAAACATGCCAATTTTGCTTGCATGTTCCAGTTTGTCGTGCATGGATGAATACTCATGTTGGTCTCAGGCACGTTTTAATTTGTAATGTGGATGTTACAGAAACAGACTCCCAGTATTACCCTGAACTGCTTACATTAGCATGGCTGTTAATAAGCGCTCATCCCCCAGATTCTTCTTACCGTAGCTGTTTGGCTTGCTGTGTGTGTGTCTCTCTCACACGCAGTCACAAACAGACACACTCCCCCGCTGTGTTTGGACAGTACAGCTCATAAGCTCTATCCCCAACACGTGGCCAAATGTAGTCTGCGTTTCTTTTTCTTTGGGTGCGTGTGTGTGTGGGTGTGTGTGTATGTGCCTGGCTGCCCATGCTGACTTTAATGTAGCCTGTCATATATAGGTTAACACTACTCTCTAACCTACCCAGCCAATCAAAGCCAGGAGATGAGAGGAGAAAGCACAGTGGCCCTAGGCTCTACATAAGGCTGCCTATCGACAGTACCGATGAACCGGTTATTATTGACTGGCCGTCTGGCTGACTTGCTCACTAGTCGTCTGCCCTGCTGGCTGTTTCGCTGGCTTACTGCCTGTCCGTACCTAATCTATTTGTCTATTTAAGGACTTAGGTTTACTGTATCAGCAGGAACAGGGAGGGAGGCAATAAGAGGGATATTTAACCCCCGTACTGTTCTAAGTCCCAGTATTTATTCGCCTGCTGATCTGGGGGGGCTGCCTGTCGCGTGCTTGTGTATGCGGCATCAGAGCCAAAAAAAGAGAGGGGTGAATTGAATTGTGTAGTTGTCACGGTCATGTTGTTGTGGCCGCCATATTCTTGGCTGACTCCGATGGTGAAGGAATGTATGAATGGGCATCCTTTTCCTTACTGTTTTTCTCTCTTTCAGTCTCTCTCTCTCTCTCTCTCTCTCTCTCTCTCTCTCTCTCTCTCTCTCTCTCTCTCTCTCTCTCATACACACACACACACACACACACACACACACACACACACGCACACACCATCATTCACCACGTCACCCTCCTCGCACTGACAGGATTACAGCAGCCTGTGCTTTTTAATTAACGGGTTAAATAGACCCCCTACTATGGAACTCAAAAGAGTCTGAGTATGTGTGGAGGGGGGGAGATGGTGAGGTCACATGACTGTTCATTTAGACCAGTATTAAAAAGAACCCTGTGTCCTTCTGATTAGCATGATTGGATGCCTATATCAGGGTGGAGGCTGGTCAGAAGACTAATTAACACATCCACACTGCAGCTGGGTGATTTAAGAGAAAGGCATTCTGCACTATTTCTTGTTGTAACGCAAGCTTATTATATTCGAATATTGTTTAAGAGTTAAGCTACTATATAATGAAATACTTACTAGTTTTGTCATTGTGTACATTTGATTAAAATGGTAGCTTGGACCTTGGGTAATTTATATTTCTGGATATAAGACAGGGTCTTAGGGTTTGGTTTTTACATTAAATGGATCCATATTTAGAAACGGCAGCATGGTAAAGTGATTAGGACGAGCCATCCCCCTAGAAGTCTCCTCTGATTGCAAGCATCCACCAAGTTGAATGTCCTTGAGGAAGATAAATAATCCTCCACCTTTGACCTCCTCTCTCAAACAGAAAAAGACAGGCAATAAAAAAATATCTTGATTTATACTCCTCTTTATAGTATTTCAGGATTACGGTTTATTGGCCCATACTGACACGCTATTCTGAGTGCCAGAACACAGATGTAGGCATGCACACATATGCATGACTACACATGTGCTACACACTACATGCATGCATGCAGACATATATTCACAAGCAGCCAGGACTCTCCTCCCCCCTACTCAGAGCACGTTGACCCTCATAAATAGGTCATGGGATGTACATGCTTTGAAGTCTGAAGTGTATATCATAAAAAAGAGAGCTGCTCTGTGATAGGGTTGGTGTCAACAAATCATGGATACGTGACGAGTAGTGTCGTTTTTCCAGACAATCCCAGGGCAAATGTCTCATGAATTCATTACAGGGTAGTTTTTTTGTTTTTTTTTTGTTTTAGGGGGATGGGTGGGATTTAACTACTTTTCCCTCTTCGGCTTGATAGATGGGAGACGAAGGATGACATTGCTTGTCAAAATGTGCTCTCCTCACTGTGCCTAATAATAATCTAAATCTTGAACATCTAATACCTGAATGAAGAGAATATGAGTTTTGACCGGTTAAACAGTTAAAAGATTATTTTCAAAAAGCTAAGCAAAGCTCAGAGGAGCAGATTGTAAAGGAGAATAGCTGTTCCACCTTAAAGGTCAGCCCACCTTTAAAAACAGCCTGAGCTGGCATTTATTCACAAACTGTACTGCGCTGCTACGTTCAGAGCTATACTGCTGAGTAGTCATCGTTTCACATTTTTGCTTACTTTACGCCAGAATTGCAGTACACTAAACCATTACACAGTATGCCAGGCAGACGCACAACTGACAACCTCACAGCTAAACGAAGTGACACGGTGGAGACTTACTGGGAAAGTGGCTGCATGCACAATGCACGCAACATGGAGCCTGCTAACTCTCCCAGATGGGTGAACACAGGACTCAGTTGCCTGTTCTGTGCACGCACTGCAGCTGGCAGTAAGTGATGGATTTAACCAATGTGTGCATCCCTTATCATTGCAGCTGGGCGGCTTGTTGGGCACTTCAACCATTCCTGAACGGTTAACCAGGGAAGTCTATCTGTCAGGGTGAAAAATAAATAAATTAGCATCGTAATCAGCAGTGTATGTTAGAAATCAACCTTTTGGGCAATGATGGCTGGTGGATTCCAAAATCTACAAGCCACTTAATAGATAACCTTTGTTTTTTACCAGCACTTGACTGGTAGCTGTTGCTAATTGGCCACCCTGGTCAAATAAATGTAAGTGATGATAAAAAAGTGATTTGATTTTATAACTTACAAGTATTATTTGTCAATTGTGTTGAATTTCATTTAACTATGACTTTTACCCAGATATTTGAAGCCTGTAAACTATCATGTCTGAAACATTTTAGAAAGGTTTGAGATAAAATCGTTTGAATATATAGATATGCAAATGGTAATGTGGGTTGTAGACAACAGCGACTGGGGAGGCTGTACTGTGTGACTTTGTGGAATGTCTTCAAGGCTCACTAAAACATGTTGACACCTGTGTTAATGTGGAGGCCTTTTAATGTCTCTTGGGCAACACAGTCAGATAAACACACTGGCTCTGTATTCTGCAAACACTAAGAAAATACTTCTTCTCTCCAGACAGATGAAATGGAGATCATGGTTAAAGGTCAGAGAGTTGCAGAAAGACCAGCTCCCTTTACCATGCATGAAATCCCTGGCAGTAGTTTGAAGTACAGTGTTCAGAGGCTCTCTTGTCGAATTTCACAGCCATGACAGTGTAGCCGGAATATGTAAATGCTTCACTAAGATGTTTGAATTTGATTTAACCGACTGAAGAATTTGATTTGAACGCTTGAAACAACACTGTGCGAACACATTTCAATTCAGATCTGTATTTTAAGGTGCCTGTGCTTTCTTTAACATGGTAATGGCACTGACCCTACTAAAGGTTTGTTGTCATTGTCCTACTAATGCTTTTAGCCAAAGCACACTTGTTCCATCACAGAGGGCAACATAATGTCAAACTAAAAAACCGAGTGTCACATGCTTGGAAACATTAATCATAAAATGTTTCCATACATCTTCAACTGACATATATCATTGCTACAAACGGACATTAAATAACTGTGCCATTTTGTCTACAACAGAAATCCCAAGGCCACGGTGCAGAGGACCAACAAGAAGGTGAACAATGACCCCACATTGCGCATCCAGAACCTTTCTATTCTCATCAGGCAGATTAAAGCCTACTATCAGGTAAGATTTCTTTCTGATGAACGAGCTGCAAAGTCGGATATATCCCCTGTTCCTCTTTTTGCTTTCAACAGGGTATGTTGAGGTGAAGGTTGAGAGCTGATTTTTCCGCGTGGCTTTGGCCAAAGCTAAGCTCTATGTAAAGCTGTGCACATGCATGTTCCCTTTTGCCTGAGCCAGGGTGGTCTGCGTTCAATGCAGTGTTTTTTTTTTACCCCCTCAGGTTACAGCGAAAAAATGCAGTCAGACAACACAGCTTTGACTTGCGCACGCGCACACACACACACACACACACACACACACACACACACACACACACACACACACACACACACACACACACACACACACACACACACACAGCATTAAATGTGTCCACACAAGTACACGCCACATTTGATTTGGCAGTATAAACAGAGATGTATTTGCAGATGTGCATGTGTGTGACTGGGTATGATGTGGTATCGTGACGCCCCATCCAGATGCCAGAGACGGCCCAGTAAATACACAGTCACCAGAAATGTGAAACATATGAAGACCCTGATCTGCCTCTCCCAGTTACTATGATAAATTACTCAATTAATTTACTACTTTATATTTAAAAAATGATCTTACACAGCAAATTCCCTCTAGGACGATGCCCTGAAACATCAGCCTTGGTTTGTTCCAGAAAGAGAATACCGCATAACCCTCATGCCTACAAGATAGACTCAAAGTCACATTTAGTCACATGTAGTGAAGTCTTATCTCATGTTTAGTCTGTGTTTACTGATTAGCACAATATTGGATGATCAGGCCCTGGAACATGTCGAACTCTCTCACCACAGTTAATCTTAACATTTACCAAACGGAAATGATTGAGACTCGGAGAGAAAATAAAAGAGGAAGCAAAGCTCAAAGATGGTTCCTTGATAACAAGAAAGAAATTGAGATTGAAAATATTTTTTGTTGGTGATTTGATCAGATATGGAAAGCTGTAAATGCAGGTAGGAGTGATTAATTGATATACAATTAGTCATGAACATGTTGTGCTCATACTACATCTGTACACACTTTGTAGTACACATATGGAACGCTACGCGGTTTATTTGCCTCCGTCAAACATCTCACAGCCCATATCTGGGGCTAGGCAAGGTAACGTTATTTGTATAGCACATTTCATACAGAAGGCAGACTCGAAGTGCTTCACATCATAACATGTCATACAATTGAGGGGAAAAAATTGAACAATTAAAAGAAAATAAAGGCAAAATTAAAATGCATTACAGAAAGACAAGGATAATAAAAACATATTTGCAATAATAAAAGAAAACAGTGCAGACATTAAAAGATTTAGCAGAAAGCTATGGTGAACATAAACATTTTCAGTCTAGTTTTAAAAGTTAGATGCTAAATAGTTGTAGAATAGATGTAATTTTGTGTAAAATCTATTGCAGACCTCTGACCAAGGCTATCAATACATCTGGATAAATATAGATACAATATACTAGGGCTGAACATTACCTGAGTGTCTGAATTGCCTGACCCCTGCAAATCCTGAATCCAAATGGCTAACCTGAAGCCTGGGCTTGATAGCACATGGTCCGAGTTTTCTCTGTGTTGTGAAAATGTTTGTAATCTCTTAGACAGACATAAATTGGTACAAACATTGTACACACTAACAAATGTGAAGTTGCTGTTACTTTGTGGCGTTATTAGGCTTATGTGAATTTTTTTTATTTATTTTTTTCCTTCTGGCTGCTGTCATTAGGGCTTAAATGCAGTGTCTGTTCTTATGTGTGACTGTTAATCCAATTGTGAAACCTGCCAGTTCAGCAAATTGAAACAATCCAGAAGGAATATGAATCATTGCATTGCTGCAAGAGTGCCTCAACTGTGTCTGTGATAACCAGGAAGCGTGACCCAGCATGCTGTTGCGACAAAACAGTGAGTTTAGGAATGTTATCAAGACTAAGAAGGCATGCTGTCTGAGAAGCAGATTTCCCACACTTCAGACATATGTGACCCACATCCAGAGGGCTGAAGCTCTGCAAAAGCACTTCAAGTCATTTAATATTATTCAGTATGAAATGGAGAAGCAGCGCACTTTTAGGCCTACATTTAGCTGGAGCTAATAAATTATTTAATAATTTTTATTTTTGTAACTCTGTAGGAAGACTTAACAGTTCCTATGGTTGTTGTTGTTTTTAGGTGTTTGGATTATTTATACATTTTCCGTTTCTATGTCTGATGTTCCATCTTTAATTTTGCCCCAAAAGACAAGTAAGACAAGCTGTCCATGGCTGCTTAATTGCTTTGTTAGATCTAGTTTGTCGTGGTCCTAAACATCCTGTTAATCACTCATCATCTTATTTAAACAATCAGCCTATTGTGTAGACTTTAACATTATAAGCCTACAAAAGCTCCACTAGTCCTGCTCAAACGGCTAGCAGAATTATCGGTCTCTGAGTCGGTGGCCGCTGGGGTCAAGTAGTGACCAGCAGAGTCTGTGGATGATGAGATGACGGGAAGCGTTAAAGACATTAACTTGGAGCATCTTCTTGACTGGGTTAGTGACAGGACACGCCCTGCGTCTTTGCTGTCCTGCATCCTGCATGTTTATGGAATACTACCCACCTTTTTTGTTGAAAATAAACCATTATCGAAAATATGAAATGGTCTTTTTGCCGTTGAAAAGATGTGTACATTATAAACTTTATAAAAATATTGTAAAATGCATTTACCTTTACAAACACAAATGGGATTAATGTGTTGTTTTGGAGATCTAAACCCATCTGAGTTGTTTGAGCTTCAGGAGGATATACTTGTTTCCCTATGGTGTTTTTGTTAATCCTCTCTGTTTGTCGCCGCATCGCTGTGTTGACCTCGTGGTCACACTATTGTTCAGCCACTTGTGTCTGTGACTCGGCCTTAGAGAGACCACCTACAGGTTAAATATCCCCCATAGACCCCTGCTGTCCTTGCTGTGTGTCTGTCTGCCCCTTGATGGCCTTTCAGGGACTTAACCACCCGCTTAATTGATATTTGTACCGTAATTTATGCAAAAGTCACACTGTATCAAAATGTGGTTCTTAGGAAAATAAGTCCTTGCTTGTTTACATGAGGATTCATGCCAATTAATTTGAGGTTGGATGATATTAAGTCATGAGACCCTCTTGGATGTTTGCTCTTTGGAACTGCCTCAGTTCTTCAATGCATTTCCCTTTAATCTCCTCCTTCCTTTGATTTACAAGTAGAAGACTTGAAATCCTTATTTTACGGCTGTGATCATTGCAGCTTTTAAAAGTGCAGAAAGTTCTTCATAGATCTAGCTGCTCGATTTTGCTCTCTTGAGTGCAGCATATTGAGGCATTTAACTTTTAAAATGTAGAACATTTCTTTCTGGGGGAGCATGCACCCAGACCCCCCTGCAGGCTCCGAGGTCCACCCCCCCGGTCTCTGAAAATTGTGTGGGAAACACTGTACCACACTGTATGGATGAAAACAGAACCACATAGGTCCTAGGCTAATGGATTTAGCAGGTTTTCGATGTATTGTACTACTCAGCACTTTGAAAGGGGACTTGGAGTGAGTGGAAGCCTTGCATGGTTGCTTGCTTCCTGTGATTCAATAAATTGATCTCACTTGAGACTCTTTTAATGCAATTTTCCCAGATTCTGTTAGAGAACACTCTAGGTAAGGTTATCATTGTATGTCAACAGAGCAGATGTGTGTGCGTGTGTGCGTGTGTGCGTGTGTGCGTGTGTGCGTGTGTGCGCGTGTGTGTGCGTGTGCGTGTGCGTGTGCGTGTGCGTGTGCGTGTGTGTGTGTGTGTGTGTGTGTGTGTGTGTGTGTGTGTGTGTAAAGTCTCTGTTATGTTCTGGTACAGTAAATTGTGTAGGAGGAGGTCGATGTCTAGACGGGCTTCAGACTTTGATATTAGATTCTGGTGAACAGATCATGGCTGAACAGCTGTACGCTTGTAGCGCTGTAGGTCCTTACTAAGTATGGGTAAATGTTCATGCCGAGTGGGATATTAACTTCTCGGATACTTGGTCATTTCTGTACAGCAGAGTTCACTGAAGGTTTCATTCTTCTAGTGGTCAGTCCAAATATATACTGGGCCTCGGTTTGGCATTCTTAAGCAGGGTGTAATATGGAGCTCCAGACAGCTGAACTAATTTCCTTGCGCTTTTACTAGCTTTTGTCAAAGCTTGCTAAGTGAATCTCATTACCCTGGTTCATGAAAATCGAGCTGATGGAGAATCTGGTGCCATTCAGTGTCATTCAAATTGATGGGATGGTAATTCCCTTTTCCAGTGATAAAACTGTGGGTGTTTTAGTTGTTCAAACGTTTTATAAAAATCTTAAAGAGCCTGTGGATGTTATTGAATGTTGATTTGCTTTATTGCAATCTGATGTGTATTGTATACTGTGGTGCAGTTAAAAGTAACATTTCATTCCTGCTCCCGTCCTCTAAAAGCTTAAGACATTACTTTTGGAAATAAGGGCAGCTCTGTCCTCGTTTTGCCACAGCTTTGGTTTAGGGTGTGGCGTAAACTCAAGGCTGGGAGCTCTGTTTTGACTCTTGAAACGGTGACAGAGGACACCATTCATGCTGGACAGGCCAGGTCCAAAGTTTGCAACTTTCAGTGGCAAGAAATGGGGAATGTAAGGTAGATTATGGATTTGTATTTTATTTGTAATTATTCATAGGCTACACAAAGAAACATATTTTTTGATCTATCTAAAATACTCTGGAATAATACATACTAATATATCTCATATATTTATATATGTTTCTATATGTTGCTGCTCCTTGTCTTGCTCCTCCTTCCAGGATCAGTCATGAGCAAATCAGTTTATTAGGGCATGTGCTTGTAGCTGCGGGCCGATTGTGCGTTGTCATGCAGACTCACATGCTAGCTGAGAATATTCCTGTTGATGATGTGTTAAAACGTGGTTGCCACTAATGGTAAACAAAGGCCAACCTGGCAGCCCTTACTGTCGAGGGCGGATTTCAAACAAGGGAAGTATTCTAGTAATGATCTCATCACTTATTGCCGTTGGCTTTCTTATTAGCTGCTTACTGTAGACAAACACTCACTTATTCTGAGACATATTTGTGCGTATTTGTGCACAAACATCCCCACTGTTTTTGAGCTTTCAACGCCTTCAAGACAAGTGGTGTTCCCGTTTACACCCAGAACCACTCACCAGTATATAGTCATATAATCGCAGCCTCGAGTAGGAAGATTGGCTTACCAAAATAACAGTGTGCATATATTTCAACAAACACCAACTCTGCGTGATTGTTATTGTTCCTAATAAAATGTATTACATGTGAAATGGAATTTGCAGAAGTCATGATGTAGAGCAGGTTTCCATTATGCTAAAATGGGTTTATTTATAGTCACTAGCCGTGTAGCTGTATTAGCTTTGAATGTTAAGGTAGAAGCTGCATTTTTCTTCTCCATCATCGAACTACAACATGTGGTTTGTATCTACAGGAGTCATTGCTCTGTGGTAGAACAATAAAATAAAGCCAGCCTTAAAATTCAATATATTGATGTAGATTGAACATTTTTGCGCTGTATTATTTCAGTAGTCACACCTTTCTTAAAATATAATGATGTGGATAAAAGGAAGCCCAATTTTAAATGATCACCTCTTATTGGAACGTCCAGGTTATAGCAAGTAAACACATTAACTCCCAGTCGTCATGGCAAAAAACTATTATCAGAGCTGCTCTGCATGCTAGTAATTGAAAACAGTAGATTAGAGTTGCAGAAACAATCGCACTTCATTTAAAATGCTCCCTTAAAGAGAGCATTTGTGTGATTGGGTGAACTTTTGTAGCGCAAAGCGGAGCCCAGGGGTGAAGGGGTGGGGGCGGAGGGGTCGGGCTACTCCAGCCCACCTGCCTCCACCTTTGAGATGAGCAGCAGGATCAACCCATCCACTCATTCAGCCTCAGGGGTCTGTTGTAAAAAGCACTCTGATAACGGTAGAGAACAAAAGAAACTGGGTACTAATGGCTTGTTCTCTCCACCTCCTCTTGTAAGAGATAATCTTTCCATCTGCTCATCAGTAGACCTCGACTGCTGTTCTTTTCTGATGAGTTTACTGTTGAGCCAAGAGAAACTGTTGAATTTTGTCGGGTTAAATCTAATTAGTTCATAAATTGCATTAGGTTAATTTCACTACTTTACTATTTAAATTTTGCACATAACCAGGAGTTATGTAATGAGCACACTCATTCTTAATTCTGCATAATTAAATCTTTTTTAAGTCATTCTGCAGGGCTTCATAGACATTTTTTTATGTTAAAAAAAAGACACATTTGTATGATCCATTAGTATTCCACTAGGTAATTAACATAGTTATTGAGGGCATTATTTTTAAAATATTTTTTGCCTGAGATCAGCAGACCATTGTTGTCTTCCTGTGTCTAAGATGGGAAAGGAGTATCGGAAGAAAGCCTTTTGTCATCTATCCAATAGGCTACTGGAGGGATATTGAACTGCAGTGCGCAAACCCCTTTTGTGTGCTTGTGGGTCTATTACAGTGGTGAACAGCAGGGAAATGTTTTGTTACATTGATTCGGTTCATGGGGATGTAGTGTGGCGTTGCTTTAAGTGGTTTCTCTGTGTGTTGGATGGGAGTGAAAGAGGAAGTGTGCCTCTTCCTATTGTTGGTGGTAATAACCTTTTCAAGTTCATAATCTCTGCAGTTTGTCAGCAGGAGAGAAGTCCGCAGTGCCATACCCAGGAGAGGGTGTGCATGCATGCGTGCGTGTACATGTACTGTACTGTGTGTGTCAGACTCCCTAGCATGGGGAGAATAAACCCATCTCCTCGTTTCTATGGTAACAATCCATGCCTGCAGAATGGGTGTGATTCAGGGTTCAGGCAGTATTTGTGCATGCAGTGCGTACACACACACACACACACACACACACACACACACACACACACACACACACACACACACACACACACACACACACACACACACACACACACACAGTGGCAGTACAATTAGTCCCCTGTTAAAGCTGTGCCGGCAGCGGAACTTGTGCGTGTGTGTGTGTGTGTCTGCGTGTGTCTGCGTGCGTCTGCGTGTGTATTGGGGAGGACTACATTGACAGAGAAGGCTCCTGTGAGACAGAAACAGCAGCCCTATAACTTATCCACTGACACCTCTTCAAACTTATACACCTACTGCTATAAGAGCACATGCACTATTTATCTTAGTACGGCCCTTAACATGTATTTAATTTGCAGCTGTGTGTGCGTGCATCACATGCCTGGCTGAGGGATCAGCAGAATATTATCTATCTTAAAAAGACAATACAGCAGGAGACAGATTTCAATCATTAAGGTTTTGTGTGTCTGCTTCATAATTTTCTTTAGAAATTCTTTTAGAAAGTCTTTTTTTCTTCAGTTTGAATTGAGGATGTCAGAGATTTCATTTCCAGAAGAAATGTCTGAACAGCACAAGGAGAATGAGACCAATCAATGTTTGTTAAAGTGTATCAGATTATTGCTCTACTCATATATACATACAGGTACATGCCCAATATACCACATCTCTTTGCCCAAAATATATTGAATGAGTAAATCCCATTGTATTGTGACAAGCTCCCCTTTAATCAACACCTCATTCTATCACTCGGTCTAAATGTCTCTGTGGAATGAAAGAGGAGCCAGTGTTGATGAACTGCGAATCCTGCTGGAATCAATAATACAGCAATATAGTGTCAGGACAGGGGGATGGGGGAGGAAGCAAAGATGGTGAGAAGAAGAGGAGGCAGCTCAGCTCTGCGTGCCTGGAGTGAGAAGTGTTTGGATCAAAGCTGAATCCCTCTCTTTCTCTCAGTCTTCCATTTTCCCCTCCATTTCCCCTTTTCTCTCATCATCCCTCACTCCTCCTCATTGTGTGACCATTGTCTTTTTTCTTTCTTTAAATGACTGACTCTTCCCCAATCCCATTGTGTGAAATGGATATGATTCAATGGTGAATCAAGGATGTTTCTGCTGCCACAGCTACAGCAAAGTTTCCCATTTGATGTATGCGCATGTGTGTCTGTGTGTCTGTGTCTGTCTGACTCTGTGTGTGTGTGTGTGTGTGTGTGTGTGTGTGTCGCAGTGTTTGTAGCACAGCACCATGACACGATGAGTGTGGTGGCTGGTCCCCCTCCTGCAGTGTCCATCATGTTTTATGTATGGGAGCTAAGCCTTTGCCAGCTAATCCAAAAGGCATATTAGTATACTGTAGTTTAGATGTATTAGCCTGCAGCTAATCCTCAAAGCATGTTATAACCCACATATTGCAAAAATACAGGCCTGTGTGTACTTGTACTGCTTGACTGGCAAAAATAATTTAGGTATCGTATCAGTAGTCATCCATCCATCCATCCATCCATATCATTATTGGCTGGACTTGCTTTGTTTTAGCTCCTGCTTTAAATTGGTTTTATTGGCAACTTCTTTGTTTTGACTATTTCCTTCAATCTCCAGCTACTTAAGCAGTCAGAGCATTATACTTTGTAACTGGTGATTTAATATCTCTCTCCATATGGCATAAAAGACATTGCGCTACACAATACTGCTCTGCAGCCTGCGTTACTCCTCTAGTGCTACAATCTACTGTGTATGAAGTCAGTACAGATTTAAAAATGAGAGACAAAAACATCAGAAGCCCATGATGTTCTGGGTGTTGTTTAGAGAGCTCTAAGCTAACAGCTGGGCTGATCAGAGAATCACAGACCACCAAGAGCAGTTTAATAGTGAATAACTCATGACTCTGCACAGTACAGAGCATTATCAGCAACATTTGCAAACTCAATTCACTTTAATGTTGCCCTGCACTTATGTTCAGTCAAACATCAGTTCTTGAATTTCTAGCAGTGTGGGCCTGTAGAGATACTTTTAAGTGTGGAAGTTTGGGCGGTGTGAGAAGAGAGCGCGCTCGGCAGAAAAGAAACACAGCCGTAATTGTCGTGCTTGCACAGCAAACACATGCTGCCATTGAAAGGGGCAGGTGGGAGCATGTGTTGATGGGAAGCAGTGGTCAGAAGTGGGACAGGTGGTTGTGGTTAAGGGCAGAGTCCGGTTGAAGGTTTTCTTCTCTGCTGTCTCATCATTTTCTATGAAGCTGAAAACACAATTGCTAGTTTGTGCAAGCTGGCACGATATGTACAAATGAGCTCTTATGCTAGCATCATCCTCAAATCTTTCTCTCTGAAATTGATTTAAGGCACAACTCGGGAGGGGCACTAAAATCTTAGATGTTAGGGTGACTCTAGGCTGCATAGTTCTCTTTGATGAATTTTGGTTTCTTGTCCCTTTTAAAGTCTTGGCTGTTTCTGCTCAAAGCGGCCATCATGAGTTCTACATGGTCAATTTGGCTTTCAGGTTCACCGAATGCCTCTCTGTGAGACACCAACTGTGGCTTTCTAAGCTACGCTGATTATTCTGTCTGACGCCTGTTGAGTCAATCTGTCTCAGTCATCAGACAGGATGACTGTTTGGTTGTTTCTGACTGGAACTGCCTGACACTGTGTTAGTAGTCATCATTAGTATATTATAAAACATTCGGTTGGTATTTGTTTTACTGGTAGAACACATGATGATTAAAGGTCTGGTTACAAGACCAATATTGGTAATCCACTCTAAATAGAAGATCTTAATCTTTGTATATCTGAAAATTTAATATTCTCATTCTTTTTTTCTTCTTCTTTTTTTTTGCCAAGGTTAGAATGCTTACACACCATAACCTCTATCCCTGCATGCTCCATACACCAGTCTAAACACACAGATGGACAGACGGGGCAAATGGGGTCAGTGCTCCTGTCACCATGACAGAAACGCCGTGACAACCATGCCTCTAATTTAATAACTGTGACTGATGACCAGTGCAACCCAAACTTTGACCTTTACCTCAGGCCATAGATGCTTCTTCTGAATACAATTAGTCAGCACCCATGAAACTGCAGACTGTATGCGCTTTTTTCCCCATTCATTTATTCAGTTTGCTCAAATGAAAATGCTGTACGATGCACAGGTACTTTTCCACACACATCCAATGAATCCCACCTCATGAGTTGACCGCAAAACCTGGCCCACAATCATCAGCACAGGGGTGGACAAAATAATAACGCTTCACAGCATGATACACAACATCTGGATGCAGTTACTTGTTTATATGTTACTATGTACTACTGTCTGCTTGAAACCAGATGTGAGTGGTGCAGTCTGCCACCCTGCTCCCCACATCTTCCTCTGTAAACCACTGGTTTTCTGTCTCTGCATCAAATCAAACCGCCAACAAAGATTTAGAAAATCACAGGTGTCAGTCGCCTCTGCTGCAAACTCTGAGGATCTATCGGAAGTTGTGTTTGCAACTGTGATAAATACATTTCCCTTGCCATGGAGAAACAATGACACGTACGTTTCTTCAAACAACAAGCACGTTGTGTACAAACGTATATATAGAAAAGAAAAGAGGAACAGAAACTTCTACAATGGGATTTTGAGGTAGATTAGAAATGTGTAGGAGATATGTTATGTACACATTACAGTTTTGAATTCATCAGCTCTCAGCTTTGTCAGTTGCTGCATTCAAGTATTGTCAAAATAATCACAGGAGTGGCTGCGACTATTTTGCTGACATTTTAATCAATGTCACCAAATTATGTCAGAATTCCCCCCCCCCCCCCCCCCCCCCCCCTACCTCCACGATGAGGTAATGCAATATGTATAGGGCAGATGGTTATGACAGGGGGAGGGCTTCTCCAAAACCCCTTATTTATATAAGCCTCTTTGTCACGACGTCACCAGTAACCTGCATAGAATAGTGGAACGGTTCAAGTTAATTCTGTCTACCTGAGCGCAACATGAAATATTCTAGCTAGGTGACCTTTGTATCCTTTCTACTTCAAGAAACCAGCTTTTCTTTTCTTTTTCACACACTTTTTTTTTTTTTACTGTAATTTTGTGTATTTTTTTTTAACTTTTTTACTTTATATTTTTTGGGTGGTCTGGCTGGCCCTCTGCATGTGCATTTCCTCCACAGTAGTGCGCAGCGTCCGGCTTTAGTTTAGCTCGGAAATAATTGAAAGTGGCTCAAGTCTCTGGCTGTGTCAGCTTTACAGCACCTCTCGCCCAAACTTAGGTGTTTCTCAGGGCTGTGAACTTAGTGATCGCTGTGTCCTTTCTACGTTTTGGGGTGTGATGGTGTCCTCTTTTCCCAGCGCAACTGTAAACCGTGTCCGTCTAGAAACATGGACACTGTCTTGATTCGTCACCAATGTTTTAAATTACTGTCACAAACTCCTTTGTTCAAAATGTTACTTAAGTAAAAGTATATGAGTGCTGTGAAGTGCAGCTCATAGATTAATTTGTATATCATGATTGACATGTGAATGGAGGAGGCCCTGCGGCAAAACCCACACCAGCAATTTAACCCACATAAATACCACTGTCACTTGCATCATCTCTCACACACACACACACACACACACACACACACACACACACACACACACACACACACACACACACACACACTGTATGACATCAACAAAGCAAACAAGACCATCATTCTGTCCACGCGGAGATTCATACTGTTAATTTTGAAGTCCCCTTGGCTGTCTTGATAATCTTTTGAATTCTACACCTCACCCGCACTGTCAAAGTCTGTCCATGTAATCTATAATCTCTTCATTTTCATAATTTAATTATTTTTAAATGCTAAATAATGATCTCTCTTCCTGACTTTTTCATTTTGTTGTGTGTAACAGGAGACTCTCCAGCAGCTGGTGATGATGCCTTTACCAAATGTGCTGGTACTGGGCCGGAACCCTCTGTCTGGTAAGTGGCAATGTGCAAAACGATACAATCGCAACAGACTAACACGTAAACCAATGTTAAAAAAAAAATGTGTGTACAGTTCACAAGAAGGACACTTGCAATTTTGCTAATGTCTTAATTAGATTTCAACAGTTGAGTTTTTTACTACTCAATTATTTTTGTCTCTCCATGTGCTCGAGTATGAGCTGCCTATCTGACTGTCATTCATAACCCACGGCATAAAAAAATGGACTTGATGGCAGAATTAGAGGGAACTGAAAAGAACGGTGAACAATGCTGATTTTAGTGTTGAGGTAATAGGAAATGGACAGATTAATGGGTTGGTTTCAAGACAACACCCACATTTTAGTGATTACATGAACATTAATCTTTTTAAAAAAAAAACAACTGCACATAAAAGTTAATAATCCTAAAATTCTGTGGGGTCTCCTATCTAACTGTTGCGTACGCATAAACGGGCCCTGAAAGAGGTGCACGCCACTTCCCACA
The DNA here is from genome assembly GCF_963514095.1 of Eutrigla gurnardus. NCBI lineage: Eukaryota > Metazoa > Chordata > Actinopteri > Perciformes > Triglidae > Eutrigla > Eutrigla gurnardus. Next base: position 15,734,460 of record NC_139925.1, read on the forward strand.
CAAAAGGTGTGATCTGTGAAAACAAACATGAGGAGACAATGTGCACACCTGTATGGAAACTCCAGTACATACGTATGTAGACAGGGGGAAATTGGTGACACAGTAGGTGAGGTGATGAAATAATGCCAGATTGTAGAAATTGAATATTGATTTCTCTTGCACATTTAATTTCACTTTATAACACATTACTTATAGATCCACCTTATCATTCCTCCTCCAGTCACCTCGATCGGCAAATCTTCACCGCATGAATTTGTGTAAATAAGCAAAGCGTGGAAACAAATTCTGGCACAAACATTCCACTCCATATCCTCATTATGAAAATATTATTATTATTATTATGAGATGTGATTATAAGAAAAAGAATAAGATAAATTGGGGGAAGGGGTTATTCCTGAGATTTCTAAGTATAATTATACTTTGGCAATTTGTCCAAATTGCTATCCAGTGACGATATCGGGTCTGTCAATAAAGCAATGTTGAAACTGCTTGATAGCGTCACTGTGTCCTTTACAAGAACAATAAAAAATAAACCACAACGTAAAACTTATTATCCATGGCTAAATGAAGATTTATTCAGACGGATACAAGAAGGCAGACCAAATCTGTACACCTCTATCACCTGAAGGGTTAAATTAATTCAACCCTTTTGCAACAAAGCTTCAATCTACTGAATACCAACATGTAATATGTCTGAGGAGCCTTAAAGGAACAGCAGTGTCAAGTGTTTGTATTTCATGAAGACATTTTTGGAGCACACTTGACCTCTGCAGCCCGAAGTTCTACTTGATCTTCCAATGTGACCTTGATGAGGCCGCTGAGATAAGATGAACAGTTGCAGGCCATCACTCAAGATCATGGCGTGGAAGAAAGGATTTTTTAGATAAAAGCAAAAGTAGATAGTTTATTGGCACACTGCAAAACTTAGCTAAAACCACCACAAGATCCTTAGATGTGTTTGTTTTACTTCTGGAAACGTGTGTCCACACAGAGGTTCATAGCCTTTGTTCACTTCTGCAAATGTAATAATCAGCTCTTCAAAGTAAATTGTTTCCAGCCTTAGCTGGCAAAGCTTTTGAAGGATATTTGTATATTTAAAGCAGATGAAATGGCTTCTTAATCCCTGTCCTCCCTCAGCTTCTTGTGTCAAGCTTTCACCGGGGCCATTGCTGTCATTTCGGGGTGTTTTTCAAAGGTCGCAGTTTCCTCTTGAATGTTTGTACGCCCCCCACAGGCTATACTAACAAAAAGAGGCTGCAGCGAGGGCACGCACATTTTTGTGCGTCATTGTGTTTGACCGCGTTTCTGTGTTTCTGATGCAATGATGACTTTGTTGTTAATTTACATTAGAATCTATCACTGCCCTGTAAAAGAACCCATTAAACAAGTATTTTAATGAGTTAATCTAAGCATTTGTCCAACTACTAGTGATAATGACCATTGGCAGCATACTTCATAGCTCTTTAACAGCTTTCCTTTGGCATTTTCTTCACACCTTTCACTGTTGCTTCCTATAATAACCCTGTCTAGTCATTGCAATGCCAAGAGGGATACTTTGAAGAACAGAACCGGCAAAATAATGTCTACTGTTGGAATTTCACCGCAGTATATTTCTGAAGATCTACTGCATGTGAAGGACTTTGGAAATTGTTTGCCCAACGCAGATGAGAGTGGACGGCAGCTCGTAGCGAGTGGACCAGAGTAGACCGAAAGCATTAGACTGCATTCCTCAGGGTTCCTTTTGCCCTTTACCCTCCAGCTCAGATAATCAGTCAGTTAGACCAGCGGCGACTGTGGAGTCTGGCTCTCTGGCTCAGCCTCTGCCAGCTGAAAGTCATTGGCCATGTGGCTTTTATTATGCTCTCATTAGGGGGCAGGGGACGAGTCTGCATGTGTGTGGGTGTGAGTGCACTGGTGTTTAGTTGGTGGGTGGGGGAGGGGTGTCTTCCAAACAGTGAACAGTGGGAATTCACTGTAGTACCCCCCAGGCTCTGAATTACCTTAGTCTGCCTTGTATACACACACACACACACACATGCTGAGATGCACAGACGCACACTCCCTTGTGCATAAAAGTTGTGTTTAGTCAGTTTGCTCGCATGCACTCTCATAGTACCTCCTTTGTTTAGTCTATCTTAAAGCCTGTGCATTTTCAGCAGTGATCTGGTCCGATCGTCTGAAAATATGACCCCAAAATGTCTGATGCTCCTTCGTTCCAGTCACTTGCAGTTATTTATGTTACGATTTCAAAAATTCAGTCTGCAGCAGTGATCGACTACAAAAACATCATAACCTCCCTCCACTTCTACTGAAGGAGAACACTGCACAGTTGACAGATTGCCATATACAAATCTCAGATGCAGTCTAGATTTTTGTTTTTCTTTTCTCAATAGAAAATGCATTAAAGCATAAATATAACATTTGGTTGACACAACTCAAAATATGGCTATAGATGAAGGCACCTCCCAGTGAGCAGAACTCTCTGCTCTACTACTCTAACGGCTGCCACAACAGAAAAAACAACTGTTGACCGCTGACAGAAAACATTAACTGAGGGGCTTGACAGTTATGTACGTGTGTAAATGATGAACTTTTCTTGCAAAAATATTTTTTTCTGAACTTAATAGTGCTCCATGTGTATAGGCTGTGTTTATGAGGTCTGTTTTCAGTGTTGTGGGGGAAAGTATAGAATAGACGACTGAGAATATGTAAGCATTTTATGAGAATAAGACAATGAAGACGTTTTGTTGTTGTTGTATATAACATGTTTCTTCTATCATCTCTAGCCGGTTCAGTGCTCCTTTTGTAAAGGCAGACTGGATTGTTCAGACATTGTTGGCCATGAAATTGACCTCAACTCGAGGCTGTCTGTCTTTGTTCGCTTGACACACTTTCTTGTCTTATAAAATACATGAAATAATCTAAAAATAAGCTTCAGCCAACTCCATCCTCTGCTCCAGTGAGATGGGCTGAATATATTCTGTCATGCTGTTAAAGCAATATCACTGCTTGCACTGGTTTCACCACTGACTTGCAAGTCATTGGGCCCTGAATGACTCCATTAATCCTGACAGGAGAGGGTTGTAGCAATTGGTAGCACATGTACACAGCCACACTTTTCTCTTCTTCATCTTCTTCTTCTTCACTCGCATCGTCACACACAGATTAGCAATGGCATTGCGGGAAGAAGGGTTAGTCACTGTCCGTCTGACCTCTTGTTTCCTGCTTGGAGGATGAAGCAGGGAGGAAGGCGGTGAAAAAGGAAGCCTAGATGAGTGAATGCAAACACTGGGGAGGCACAGATGATTAGTAACAATGTTGAAGGAAGGAAGGAAGGATGGGTGGATGTGTGTTGCAGAGAATAAATGGAAGTATGAAGTGAGTGTGTGTGTGTATTAAGGGAGGAAGTGAGGGAGGTAGAAAAGATGAGGCCAGCAGAGAGATGGTAGCACCTCCTCAAAGCCTCTTTGCTGCTGCTGCTGCTGAAGGGAGATTTCTATTTTTGACCTTGCCTCTTTGCCTCCATCTTGCTCTCTATCCCTTTCTTGGTGTCTCTATTTTCTCTCTCTCTCTCTCTCTCTCTCTCTCTCTCTCTCTCTCTCTCTCTCTCTCTCTCTCTCTCTCTCCGTTATATTTGTGTTGCTTGTGCTCTGTGGTGATTTCTCCTCTTTTGTCTCTTTCCCTTTCATCTCTCCCTCTTACCCCCTCTCTAGCTGTATAAATTATTTATCCTATGAGGGTCCTTATCTTTCCTATGTAGCTTCAGTAGATCTGCTGAGCTAAATCCCCTGCCTGACTAGAATAGGTTCCTATGCATATAATAGTGTTCCATTAAGCCCTGCAGCAGTGAAAGTTGTATCTACATTCACTCTTCTTGGTGAAAATTTGCTCATATACCCATGTGCTTAATATTTCTCCTGATATCATGAATGCAGGTACTGTACGCATTGCCTAGTACTTACTAAATACAAAGCACTGACATCCTCTTGATCCTTCTTCATTTGAGCTTCAGGGACGACAGGAGGAGAATCTCAACACTGATGGGCTTTCACTCACAGCGGCACGCATATTTTAGTTTAAATATTTAAATTTGTGCACAATTTTAAGAAAATGCGTCTACACAGCATTTGTGTCCAAAAGGTGTGAGGGGAGAGGTTTTCAGATGCTGTTTGACCATCTGACACTTCAGTCAGAGTGCACGGACACCATTACTTCAGTTGGGCACACCTCATCTAGGCCTTTTGAGCATAAAATATAATTTCCTTGACATACAAGTAGCTGTAATGGTCCCCCCCCAACCGCTGGAAAGTTTCCCTGGGACTTAGAAAAAACAAAATGCACCATCTTTCCTTGGCTGCAATACAGAACAAATGTAATTACAGCTGAATTTCCATATCACGGTAGACACATGCCAACATTATCCAGACTTAATGGGTAAATCAACAGTGAAATCACATGCAGAGGAAAAAGGCTGCTGCATAACCTCACTTTTCCACCTGCTGTGACATCACTGATTGGGCTATGGCCAAAAGTACATCATTTCAATCTAAATAGTCAATGTGGGTTTGTGCTTTAAACCCCTGGCTTGGGCTTATAATTAAGGATTGATTGTTATGGGTATGATATTGGCTTCCTACATAATAGATGAAGATTCAACCTGCCACATCATGACCACAGGGAGGCCCCCATTCTGTGATAACACATTGGCTTGTGTGTCTCTATTGATTCAAGAGGAATGAGAAAAGTGAGATTGATCATTGGTTGTCAGGAGGATTCTGTAAAATTGATGGATAGGGCCTCTGTTTTGGGATACTGATCTTTCCGAATGGAACAGCTTGGTCCTCCGTTTGCCCTTCTCTAAGTTTGTGATTTACACAGACAATCTGACAACATCCTTTGGAAAGTCCCACAATATTGTCTTCCTGTATGCCTGCCATTTAACTTGGCCCATTAAAGTCAGAGGCAGAACAGACCACCCTACACACAAAACATGCTGTCATAAACTGGATTTATTGTTATTAGAGCCGGAGGGTGTTGGCTCAATTGATGAGCTCCAAAAAGGGAAAACACACAGTCCATAGACATACAACTTGCATACAATGCCACATTCAGTCAGTGTAACACACACATTTACACCACCTGGGTTACTGTTCAGCTACAAATCCCACAGATGAGCTCAGGGCTGTTGCGCATGCTTGCAGCTGTTGTGGGTTTTAGTAGTTTCTGTCTATACGTCCTGACATGTGGTAGAGTACTGGAAGTTCAGGCTGCCAGGCCTCTACACTGTGGAAAATATCATAGCACTGCTGCTAGAGAAGCAGTTTTTATAAGGTGGAATTGTAACAGCCTAAGAATTGAGTTGGTATACTAAGTAAATGTGTAAACGTGATATTCCCATGGGTTGCATGTCTACTGTGACTTACTACATCTTTTATATTGGATTGTTTATAATGTCACTGCTTTATTACAAAGCACTTTGTAAGACTTAATTGAAAAGATATAGATATAATCATGTCTGTTATCACCCACCATCAATCCCTAGATCTCTCATTTTGCAGTGAAGTGCTCGAGGCAAAGTCTTGTACTACCAACAATAAAACCAATGTACCAATAGAACGTATTCATTAAACTTTGTGTGTTGTTAGCCTTCAGCTTCCTAAACCATAAACGCTGAATGAAGATTGATCAAGTTTTTTTCTCTTTTTTTTTAGAGCAAGGTCTGGAGGAGATGAAAAAACTGCTGCTGTTGTTGCTAGGCTGTGCTGTCCAGGTAAGAGTACAGTTTAGTCTGCTTCACTACTTTCACAAGCCAACATTCAGTCTGTTTGAATTGAATCTGAGAGTTGCTCTTGGACTGTTGCAAAGCAAATACTGGTGCAGTTCGATTGCATTAAGAACCAACCCTGCTGCGGGAAGTGAACCAAAATGTGGGCTGCCTGCTGGCGGGTTAACATGAGTGGGAAAGGACTGACTTGGCCTTCTGCAGAAGGCTGATGTTTGCTTGAAATCTGGGCAGAAAATACTCAAGTTTCAAGGGTTTAGACCTCTTTACATTTTTATCATTTTTTGCTTGTGACTCATTATTCAAAACATCAATACTTTAAATGATGCCGCCTCATGACCTTTCGTACGTTGTGAATATTTTTCAACTGAGCTAGTGCTGAAATGCTGAATTACTTTCTTCGGTCACCTTGTAGCAATTTTGCTCCAAAGCCAGTCCCCATTTTGTTCGGCCTCCCTTTGATTACAGCTATTTTATCCATTTTGATAAAGTGATTTAACTCTTGACTCTTTTGTTCCGCTAATGCTTTGTGATAAATTATGTGGCAGACCTTTCCTGTCTCCTTACAAAGCCCCATTCAGCTCTCACTGCATTTCAAACAAGGGCATTGACCTTTCACCAGCCCTATTGTTTTGGTATAAAGACACTGTAATTACATTTCATGCAATTTTCAAGTAATTCTGACGTTATATAGTCTTCAAGCTTACATAAAGCACAGCAGTACCTAGTGAGAACTTGTACACATAGAAAAAGAGCTGACATGTGTAGTACAGAGTTTTTTCCTCATCTCTCACGCTTTCTTCCAACAACTGAAACTGATCATTGTCTGATCCAAAAAAAATGCAGTTAAAGACCACATTCATTTCCTAAATACAACTTCCTGGAAGGCTATCAGATCAGCCTTTGACTGGTCTAAAATGTTGGTCTACTAACCTCCAGTTGACCCCCAACCCACCTAACTGTAACATCTCAAATGTCTTTCTCCGTCTTCCCCCTCCCACCTTTGTTTACAGTGCGAGAAGAAGGAAGAGTACATTGAGTGTATCCAGACTCTGGACTTTGACACCAAATCTGCCATAGCATCCCACATCCAAGAGGTATTTCTCCTCCCTAGAAACCAACAACAAAGTGGCGAGAATTAAGACACTTCACCTCCTAGACCTGCTCCTCCATTACTATTCATCTAATGACCAGCAGGCTAATTGTGGAATAAATTCAATTTAAACTTTTGACAAATACCAGTCTGACAATGTGTTATGAATGCAACTTCTCGACATCATGGTTGTAATGGTTAACAAAGATATATTTGTCGTTTTAGGTGACGCATAATCAGGAGAACGTAGTGGATCTGCAGTGGTTGGAAAGTGGTGAGATGCCTCCTGAGGACCTGGACGGCCTCTCCAGAAACCTGGCTTTCCATCTGAAACGTCTGGTGGATGAGAGGGACACACAGCTGGAGGTGTGTGTGTTGTGTGTTGTGTGTGGAAAGCTGTATTATTTCCAGCGCCAGTAGACAAGGCAGGAAACTAGGAAAGTGTGGTATATTTTGTGTGTTGTTATATTATGTTTCTGTGGGTGTGGGGGAGGTTGTTTGTGTGGATGCTTGTGACAGTTCTACGGATAAAACGCTTTCTAATGAAAATTATGGGCTACTTGTAGTCAGGGTCATGTGGAAACTTTTCCCCTTTTTTGCCGTTACCACAAGACAGCAGCCTCAGGAAGGAAGGGTTGAAACTGTTAACCATCTCATGGATGGAGTGTGTGTATGTGTGGTTTTTCTCTTTTACTTGAAGTATATGCATCCTTAAACGAGTTTCCAACCCATAGGGTGCAGATGATAGCAGATCTTTGTGTGTGTGTGTGTTTTTGTTTTGTGTGTGAAGGTCTGTAATAGCCTCCAGATTATCACTGTGCAGTCCAGCCGCTCTCAATTAAAATCCCATTTCCTTTCACGGGCAATAGATCAAAATCGGCTGTGTGTGGGTCTGTGCATGTGCTTTTGCCCTAATGCCTGTGTTCTAGTTTTTGGTGGTGGGGGTGCTTTGGATCAACTCTCCTCTTTGCATCTAATCCATGTTTGTCCAATTGTTGAATCCTATTCCTAACTGTGTTTCTGTTGCAGTAAATGGCAGTGTTGCTTAGTTCTGTACACTTGTATTAATAGGCTCTTGTACTCATCTCCACAGCTAGACATCCCACTATATTCATATGAATTATTTTCCCCTTTTTCCATGCAGACTATAGTGGAGTTAACCCAAGAGAGAGACTGTGTGCAGCTGTCTCCACTAGCTCCCTGTCCGACCCAGTCTCCCGGTGACTCCCCCAGTATGAGGAGGACCGAAAGCCGACAGCACCTCTCTGTAGAGTTGGCTGATGCCAAGGCCAAGATCAGACGCCTTCGACAAGAACTGTGAGTGCCATGGCTTTATCAGCTGGATAACAGCAACTATAAACTCAAGAACTACATACAAAACTAGTACTTGTTTGCTGTTGTAGTTCCCATTTTTGCTTCTTATCTGTCATGTATTTCAATCCGAACTGGGAACTAAAGGTCCCAAAGTCACAGGCTTGTTCATGATGATGATGATGATGATGATGATGATGATGATGATGATGGGGTCCTAATTAAGGATGGGATGATATAAGATGTTATCACGGATCGGGATAAAATTTTTTAAAAAATCACAATAAGTTAATCGTGGTGTATTTCTGTAATCAGGTTAATCGTGAAAATCGTCATGAATGACTTGAAGAAGCTGTCTAGTTGGCCAATATTGTTTATTTACGCAAGGAGACTTTCTGAATTCTGATTACCTTAATTAAGATTCTTTGATGTTTTTCACTAAAAAGTCGTGTCCTATCTGTGTGCTAAGTATTTTCTTTTTTTAAAACAAAATACAAGGTAAAGTGATTCCATTGCCATTTTACATATATTTTGATAATCATTGGGGATGATATTGTGAAAAGCAATTATTTGGTCCAGAAAAATCTTTTCATATTGTCCCAATGCCTAGTCCTAATGGTTTGTTAGATACAGTATGTTGACTTTTTGGCATAGTGCATACTACAGGAGAGACAGAGATGTGACAAAGCTTCATGGTTGAATTCAAACGGGGGACATTACTATTCATGCATCTTTACCTTTAAGTCGGAGAGCCGCCATGTCTTTGGCATAGTTATTACATATGACGGCGTTTTTTGCTGTATAAAGACCCTAACGGTTGACAACTTAGGAAGGTATCAAACTTTTATCTTATGGAAAGGCTATAAGAAGCAGAATGGGATTCTTCATCTTCATTCTTCATGGTGAAGATGCTCTCCATTGTTAGTCATGGTAGCTTTAACAACAACATTCAAGCATGATGCTTATAGAACAACCGTGATGAATCAGAGAGGAAATCATGGAGACCAGCAGTCCATTTCCTCCACACACACACACACACACGCACACACACACACACACACGTAAATCCCCTCTCACAAATCTTAGTGAGACCTTTTAAATTCAGCCTATGAATAATAGAGCTTCCTCTTTAAAGTGCTGTGAAGCCTTGCCAGACAAAGACTTAGTGCTCGACACAGAGCAGTTAGAAAAAAGGAAGCACATTCTGACGAGGGGAAGTATTTGAATGTTGCACATACATTTACTACATGTAATCAACCATACTGGCTGGCATCATAAGGTCAGTGTTGATACTCATGCTTTGACAGAACCTGTTTTGTTGTAGGAAGGTTAAACTGAGTCGTATACTTCAGCCTATCCCTCTTTTACACAATGTTTTCAAGATTAAATCCACTTATCAAGTTGGAAATTGATTAAAGCAGGTCACCTTTATGCTGATTTCAGATCCTAGTGATGTGAATGGTTTTTGGAAATGTCCTTTGATCGTCTTTGAATGCTGCACCCTTTATTTTGTTGTTCTGTCACCTTTGCATTTAGCCGTCGCACATGCCCAACAAGAATTATGGTTCTTTAACAGTTGGTTGTAACTTGAAGACTGGAAAGCATCTCTCCTTTAGCCTGAACTCATTTTTATGGTTCATGTGCTGAAAAGGTCTGATATTTATCATGTAGACATCCCCTCGGATATACTTCTTTGACCTAAAGCACAGCATAAATAGAGCTACACAACAACACCCGTCAAGCCAATGAGTTATCTTGTTTGTTGGTTGCCATGGTATTGTGTACTTGTTGCTGTGTTGAGACAAGGGACAAAAGTGCTTTAAGTCAGTATAAGCTGATGTAGTCTGGTCACATGATTGCAGTTTCTTCTCTCAGGCATTCACATGCTCAAATACTGTCTCTCTGCATACAGTTATACATCTGGGTGTCTGTTCTTTGGTTGTGTGTACATGTTTGTGTACAGAAGGAGAGCAGGTCAGAGCCGGGAGGTATGGTTCAGTGTTCCCACGGTGGCATGTTTGGTAATGTGTAACAACAGCAACAAACAAATTCTAAATTGATAAAAAAAAACACCCAAATTGTGATTGATTTACTGTAACGAATGTTAAGTACTTCTGAGTTTGGGGTCAACTATCCAATACAACTTGAATGCCAGTAGATCATTAACTTCTACACATCCTAACTAGCTCAGCTCAGGAATGCTTGGTTACAACCAAACGCAGGCATATTTTTTCTGTTACTGATTTATGGTATTTAAAGTGTTATAAACCAGTCTGCTGTATTATAATGTTCCTACAGTACTAATTAATTGATTACATTATTTGTTTGTTGTGTAATTGTATACTGAATGTCAGGGTTAATTTATTTTTAAACATAATGTTTGTTAATAATGAAAGGAATACAGCTACATCCCCCTGTTCCTTCAAATTATTTTTGTCAAGAAACGGTTGAAAATATAACAGGAAATGTTTGGTAATGTTTACCATAAAAGCTGTGTTTATATATACAGTATGTGTCTGCTAAATCCGTTGTAAGATAGGGCCAATATGTCGGGTTATGGGAATAAGACTAGCGTAGGGAGTTTACCAGTTAGACATGTGGTCAAAGGCTCCCTTTTGATTCTTTTGTTTTTTAAATATAGCAGTGTATACAAGTGTTTGTCTGTACTTGTGCAGACACAACCATAAACATAAGCAGCAGAGTCAGCTGCATCTATAATATTGGCTCAAAGCGAATCTGCCATGCTAGAGCTGACAGGTGTTTGTGATTTGGGGAAGGGGAGTTGCGGGGAGGGACTGCAGGAGGAGGAGGGGGTTTACTGATGACAGAAATGGGTAAAGGAACATCCTGCTCGCATATCGACTCCAACTTCCCTTATAACGGTAACTGTGGGAGGAAGCAGATAAATGAAAGAAAATGAGAAAAGAAGGACGCTTTGCACCCTGAGTCTCCAGAGAGCTGTAATTAAATAGGCCATCAGATGTTCAGTGGAGCAGATTCACACACACACGCACGCACGCACACACACACACACACACACACACACACACACACACACACACACACACACACACACACACACACACACACACACACACACACACACACACACACACACACACACACAGAGCATCTCTGGAATGCAGTTGTTTTCCTTTCAAGCAGTGTGACACGTAGTCCCTCTATTGTAGGAAGGAGCCTGAAGAATTTGCATGTGCGCACACACACACAAAGTTGCCCAAAGAACAAATGTCAGGATGCCCTATTTTGTTAAATACATGGATATAGGAGAGTGAGATAGCAGAAAGACCCTACTATTTAGGAAGAAAATCTAATTTAATTCTATGTTTTGTACTACTTGCTCAATTGGATGTAAAACTTTCTTCTCTCCTTCTCTGATCTTATCTCTTTAGACGTTTCTCCAAAATAAAGGAAGGTGGGGGTTTGAGCCTCAGGGGCAGATTTGCATATGTTTACCCCTGAAGTAGTCACAGGACTATTTTTCTTCAGTTGTTTTTAAGCTACTGTCTTTTCCCCTCTGTATATGTCATTGTATGTTGAGTGGGATGAAGGAGGTTGTTTATTAGTAGCCAAATCCAAAGCAGACAGGAAAGACATTGTTTCCTGATCATCACAGCTCAAAAACAGACACAATAAGATGTTTTTACACAAAAGAATGGTTAGTGGGTTTATTAATGTCTTGACATCAAAATACTTAAAGTAAAGTTAAAGTGTAAGTTTGGCGGAAATTGAAAATAAAGCTATTTTCTGAATGAAAATACATCAACTAAGCCGTGGAGGAAGTAATTTTCGCTCATCACGCAGTTCAGAGCTAGCACGGGTCGGAGCTAGAGTCCAAAATCGCAAACAGTGGGTTAGCATGGGGCCAACAGCCACACGCTTTCAAAATCGCATTTTTAAACCACTAACATTGCTCAAAACAGCGCCAAACCTCGTCAGCAGCTTGCTCTGGGTGTCTACACATAAAACGAAGCACCAACAACTCAGTTCATGAACCCGAAGTTTATAACAGAAGACAGTTAAGAACACTCACCAATTCTACCCCTGCCAGCTCCTCGCGAAGGATAGTCCGTAAGTGTCGATTACCGAACGCAGCTCTCGTGTTCCCGTGTGAGATCTCGCGTGACATGTATGTGCTTCAGATAAGGCTGCTGTCTTGAACTGATTGGAAGTGTATACAAACTATCCCGACGTTTTTACCCACCGTTATTAACTTATATTTGGCCAAACTGCCACTAATTTAAAAGTATACTCGTTTTATTCTGGGCGAAATCTTCAGTTTCACTTTCACTTCTGCATTGCGTTCGGTAATCGACACTTACGGACTATCCTTCGCGAGGAGCTGGCAGGGGTAGAATTGGTGAGTGTTCTTAACTGTCTTCTGTTATAAACTTCGGGTTCATGAACTGAGTTGTTGGTGCTTCGTTTTATGTGTAGACACCCAGAGCAAGCTGCTGACGAGGTTTGGCGCTGTTTTGAGCAATGTTAGTGGTTTAAAAATGCGATTTTGAAAGCGTGTGGCTGTTGGCCCCATGCTAACCCACTGTTTGCGATTTTGGACTCTAGCTCCCGCCCGTGCTAGCTCTGAACTGCGTGATGAGCGAAAATTACTTCCTCCACGGCTTAGTTGATGTATTTTCATTCAGAAAATAGCTTTATTTTCAATTTCCGCCAAACTTACACTTTAAGATGATGAAGCTATTCAGGTAGATAATGTAAACTAAAATTATTCTGTGTAACTCTCATTAGTTTGCTACCATTAAACAATTTAGCTGCAAGTTTTGAAATGGAAACAGCCCCAAATTAATTGTACTTGTTAATACTCTGAATAACACTGAAAAACAACTTGACAAATTATTTTCAGAATATGGTTTAATCTTAATCCCACGCTTATAGTAGATATAATTTTTCTTGATTTTTTTGCGGCAGAGAAATCTTTCTCTTCCTCCTAGCCTTCTTTCTATCCGTACTTTCTCTAGGTCACATCCTCCAACCTTTTTTCAAACTTCGTGTTGTTTAACTCCTTCCTCCCATCCCTCTTACAGAGAGGAGAAGAGTGAGCAGCTTTTGGACACCAGGCAGGAGCTTGAAAACATGGAAGGGGAGCACAAGAGGATTCAGCAAGAGGTAATGCATCTTAGTCACAGCGACCGTGACATGCCTACATGCACACAAACAATCATATGACTTCATCCCCCCTTCACCTGCTCCTCCCTCCTCTTTCTAAGTACTTTGTGTCTGCAGTGCTGCAAGGCTTTAATCAGCTAGGTAGTGACTTAGCTCATTACAGGCTATTAGAGCTATCTTTAGTCTAGCAACAGCCTCACATGGCTTTTGATTTGAAGTGAGCGGCCGGCTGACCGGGTGGCTAACAACCTGGATGCTGTAAACAAGGTGGATGAGTTCAGGGCACGGAGGACTTGTGTATGTGTATGCGTGCTCATGATAATTGATAGTATGAGAAGTTCTGTTCTTTATCTGTTTATGTAACAAAGATTTAGGCTGTTGGGTGGGACTAGATAATCATGAGTCATGATTGTGTGCATCTGTTTACATCTTTATTCATATGGTACCTCATTTAGAGATGTGCATATCCACACATTCATTCTCTATGTTTGGCTGTCAACTCCTGTAGAGCTACCAGTTGGTGTCGGACGCTCGTTCGGCGCGGGCCTACCGTGACGAGCTGGACGCACTCCGAGAGAAAGCGATCCGGGTTGACAAACTGGAGAGCGAGCTGAGCCGTTACAAGGAGAGGCTTCACGACATTGAGTTTTACAAGGCCAGAGTCGAGGTACACAACTGCTTGCACACACACACACACACACACACACACACACACACACACACACTTATACACGCACACAGCGTTACTTAAAGACATGATGACTCTGTTTGTTAAAGGACACCCCCGGTAGCTGCTGCTTGAAACAAACAATTCTTAATAAAATTTGTTGCAGGAGGAAGTATCTCTTTCTCACCATGCATATATTGTATGTACCCCAGTAAATATCTACTACATATTTGTATTTTTTAACTAAATACATTATTCTAGACCCCCCTTTTGTACTTGGTGCCAACCTTTTTGCAAACCTAAAACTTATTTCCACTACTGCTCATACTGTAACTATTAATGCTATTATTACTGATTCTAGTAGTAATGTTGCTATTTCAAGTAATAACACACCTTTTCTGAAGAGGGCATCTCCAAAATATTTGTTTTGGTACTAGTTGCAGTGTTTAAATTTGGTTGTTTATTTTTCATTATCTGCTGATATGGTGGTTCCATAGGAGCTGAAGGAGGACAACCAGGTCCTGTTGGAGACTAAGAGCATGCTGGAGGAGCAGCTTGATGCCACCCGGACACGTTCTGACAAACTGCACCTCCTGGAGAAAGAGAGTCTGCAGCTGAAATCCAAGATTCATGACCTGGAGATGGTGAGATGATGAGTTCATAGATCAGTGTGATGAGTTTTGGAGCTAGACAAGCTGGAGTCAGTAGGGGCAAAAATCGGGGTCAGTAGTAGGGGTAAAAAAAATTAAAAAAAGCCAGAGTAAAATGCCCAAGGCCAGTCATTTCAGAAGTTGTGTGTTCAGCATTTGTTAATCTCAAAACCCTGTCTCCCTCTGTGTTGAATCCAGGAGCGGGACATGGACCGGAAACGTATGGAAGAGGTGCTGGAGGAGAACCTTGTGCTTGAGATGGCCCAGAAACAGAGTATGGACGAGTCTCTCCACCTGGGCTGGGAGCTGGAGCAACTATCCAAGACCCCAGAACACACCGAAGGTAAGAAGAAGATGGAGCCGAGGATCTATTTAGGACCAAGAACGAGTTTCTGTATGTTGGATGAAAGTTAAACAAAGTAGCGTTAATGAAAGCAAAGAATGGGGGTTTGAGTCAAAATATCCTGCTGCTGACACCAACCTGAGCTGACCAGGTTGAAGGATTCAGAAGGCCCACAGACCAGGCTTTGCTCATTGGCTCCTGGCCCTGGCATCATCCCCATGGCTCTTCTGCATTTGCCAGCCTCCTCTGGGCCTTTTTTCCACTTGATTAAGTTGTAGTTAATATTCAGTGGCTCTTGGAGGATAATCTGTGCGTGTGGATTATAAAAGCTGTTAAGAGGTTTAACTAGCCAGGGATCTGGATAAAGACTTTGAGTTGTGTGTTTGTTAAAATGACACTTTAACAGCTTTACCTTGTGTTGTATTTATTATTTTTTGGTGGACTGTGGTTTTGACTTTGAACACCATAAATCTAAACCAAGCCAACCACATTTTCTCGCTTTCATTGACTCAGCCCCTCAGAAGTCTCTGGGTGAGGAGGTGAACGAGCTGACCTCAAGCCGCCTGTTGAAGCTGGAGAAGGACAACCAGACCCTGCTGAAGACGGTGGAGGAGCTCAGAGGAGCAGCCAGTCAGGATACTATGACAAAACTGGCAAAAGTCAGCCAGGAAAACCAGAGGCTGAACCAGAGAGTAAGCAGTGGACTGTGCATTTCTGTGTTTTTTTCTGTGGCTGAGTAAGGCTAAGGTTGACGTTAAGTAACTTCCTGGTTTTTCTGCTTCTGATACTGAATACTGAATACTTTTCTTTGAGGGGCTCCATTCCAGTGCTCTTTCTTATTCATATATATGTGATAATCTACAATGTGTTTCTTTAAAATGCTGCCAAAACTAATTGCACATGATACAAGTGTTGGAATTTCACAGTTTGTAGGTGAAATGCGGGCTTTCACCCATTTACAATACTTACTACTACGTACTTTAATTAGGCATTCTTTGTCACTTTTTAAAATTTCACTTTGCAGCATCTATTGGGATTGTTATTTTCTGGCCCTCATCAGGGTCACCACCAAGATTAGCATATTGGACCTGCATTCCTCTATAATATATCACCCTAACACTTGACTTTTGGCCTTTTCACACAGCAATAGTGAGGAGAAAAAAGGGAGAGAAGGAGAGGGTATAGAGAGAGGGGTGGATAGGAGGATGAAAGAACGGCTGTAAATCCAGATAGCCCTGCACTGCCTTTTCTTTCCCAGTCTTTGACACTCAAACACCCCTTGCAAATAGGAGTCCCTCAGCTATTTTCAGAAACATAAGCCTCTCTATGCGCCCTCTGAATAAAAAGCACAGAATTGTGTTTTTCTCTCACAAAGAAGAAATCAGGAGTGGGAAATTTATTCCCGAGTAACTTGAGACCTCGAGCGAAATCGCATTAAAATGTGAATCCTGGTAGACTTGAACAACAGTATCTCATTTAATCAGGAGTGTGTCCATACATTAACTTGTGTGTGTTTGTCTGTTGTGACGGAATGAGGGGATGTTTTATATGTTTGAATCAACTATAATAGAATAGACTAATAATTGAACTAGCTTCGTGGTGATTGGGTAAAATATCTGAAATTTATGTACGTAAACATTGTTTACAGTTGGAGCAGTTGGGTAGTGAACTGACAGGAGACAGAGAGTCGCTCCACAACGCTGAAGCACTTTGTACTGACTTGATGAAGGAGAAGGCTTTACTGGAGAAGACTCTGGAAACACTGAGAGAAAACTCTGAGAGACAGGTACACACACACACACACACACACACACACACACACACACACACACACGTGCACGTTTAATTTGGGAAGTTTATCCCACCGGCAGATGGTCATAATTTTAAATAGCTGTTCTTGATTTTGTGTAGATCAGTAGAAAGTATGTAAAGTCAGGGGAAAACATTATTCATGTAAGAATCAAGATTCTTCCAAAAATGATTTAAAAAAACTTGATGAATCAGAGGATGGTGTCCTGGGGGATCTCCTCCCAGACCTGGATCAGGGTATCAGTGAGCTCCTGGCTAATCTGTGGCGGTACCTAGCAACGTCTGATGCACCGATGCAGAATGTCCCATAGTTGTTAATTCCTTAAAGAAAACAAAACTACTTGATATGTTTAACTGATTATGCCATAGTGTTCTAGATAGCAGAACAAACGCAATAAAACACGTTACACAGACCGATTTTGTGAGAGTGACTATCATCACATCAAACATTCATGTGCTTTGGAATATTGTTACTGTTGTAGTTTGTACAAGAGACAAGCATATGTTCAGGCAGAACAACACATTCAGACAAACAGGGCGTTGAGACTGTGCGTCATCCATGCACTCTCTATAAAACCATCATCGATTCTCCTTCCAGGAAGCTCCAAGAAAATGACTCAGCTAAGTGTAATTTACTAAAGTCTGCACAGAATTCTTTTCAGAGCAATCTTTTGTGCAATTGATTTGCATTTGGCTCAAAAAACTGGCAAGTGGACCAACCACTATGTTTTATTGACTACACAGATTTCCGGGACTCTGTGGCCCAGATGCAGCCACTCACTGTGTGTCTGCAGGGACTTTGTAGCTAGCTGTTAGACCCAAATCTGACACCTTTGATTAGTTTAGCCATCTGATTTGTCAAATCTGGCTTTTATGAGGCAGAGAAAACGCAGCATGCTGTCCTTGCATGCTAGTGTGGTCAATTTGAATCAGTTTGTTATAAAGATAATGAACTAAAGCAGTGCTGTTCCCCAAAAAACTATATTCAAATTAACTGTATAATCTGTCCAATTGTTATACGCTGTTTTGTGTTTTACATTTCAATTCTGTTCCTTGATAATTTTTGGGGGGTTTTTCATCCAATTAAACTAAACTGAACATGAAGCTGAACCTTTTCAAATCTCCAAGCATCAGCTGTAACTGCCAGTCTCATTATAGCAAGCTGTGTTACTGTAAAATAACTCAGTCTGAAACATGTGAAGCTTAAACATGTTTCGCTCACTATCATCACTTTAAACATAAGCCGTCATTAAAACTCTGCTATCTGTTCTCCAGCTGAAAGGTCTGGAGCAAGAGAACAAGCACCTGAGCCAGACGGTGTCATCTCTGCGCCAGCGCTGCCAGGTTGGCGCTGAGGCCCGGGTCAAGGACGTAGAGAAAGAGAATCGCATTCTCCACGAGTCCATCTGCGAGACAGCCGCCAAACTCAATAAGATGGAGTTTGAAAGGAAGCAACTACGTGAGCAAAATGCTATTTAACCGTTTTTGTGGTTCATTGGAATCAAATTCTTTGTTTTTTCATTTCGAATTGAAGGCATCAACATTCTGGTCGTCTGTCCTTTTTGCAGGTAAGGAGCTTGAAGTGGTGAAGGAGAAAGGAGAGAGAGTAGAAGAGTTGGAGATTCAGATGCAGAAGCTGGAAAGGGACAATGAGAGTCTGCAGAAGAAAGTTGCCAGTCTTGGAATCACCTGTGAAAAGGTCTGTTTCCTCTGTTAGTCAGTGGTTTCCCCACAGGGTCCAACTTCAGGTACCCCCTGTTCCATGATGTTAAATTGGATGTGGAATATTGGAAATGCTTGACTCTTCATCTTCAATCATCCCTTGTGTATGTATAGGTATCCTGTTTGGAGAAGGAGAATAGCGATCTGGAGGCAGAGGGCCGCCGTCTGAAGAAGAAGCTGGACTCTCTGAAGAACATGGCCTTCCAGCTGGAGGCTCTGGAAAAGGAGACCTCCCAGCTGGAGCATGAAAACCTGGAACTCCGGCGCTCGGCTGAGAGTCTCCGGTCAGCGGGCGCTAAGGCCGCTCTACTGGAAGCGGAGAACAGGGAGCTGGAGAGTGAGAGGAGCCAATTGAAGCGCAGCATGGAACTGCTCAAAGCCTCGTCCAAAAAGACCGAGAGATTAGAGGTAAAACTTCAGCACTGCCAGTCATACAGCAGGTACACCTGTGGATGGAGATCAGTGTTGATGATGCAGTCATGTGTGGTGAGAGACTGTAGTAACAGTTTTTAATCAGTTACTTCAGCAGAGACGTGTGTCAGACCAGGGCACTACATGTTACATTTTTGTGATTTATTATCACTAATGAACAGTTTTACAGGTATGTTACAGAGGTTCTGGCATATAATGGCACCAGGGAGCAGTGCAACTAGTTCATGGATGCTTTTAATATCCTAATCTGGCTTTTCCTCTCCCAGGTGAGTTACCAGGGCCTAGATACAGAGAACCAGCGCCTGCAGAAGGCTTTAGAGAACAGCAGCAAGAAGATTCAACAGTTGGAGGCAGAGCTGGTGGAGGTGGAGACTGAGAATCAAACCCTCCAACGCAACCTAGAGGAGCTCAAGATCTCCAGCAAACGCCTGGAGCAGCTAGAGCAAGAGGTAGGCAATAAAATAAACCGTTTATTCAACATACATATACAGGTGCTGAAATACAGGAAATGTTAGCCTGAAAACAAATACAAATGGAATTTTGAGTCAGTGTAAACACATTTTTAGACTGCACTCTTCTCACCATCAAGTGTGTTAGCTGTAGATGGTTGACTGACGCAGCTTCAGGGACTTTTTGGGGGGATGGACTGATTCTGCCTGGCAGAATGAGGTCAATCAGATTGGCTCAAAACTGTATTTGAGGCAGACTGATGGGACTATTTGTGTCGCAGCATTGTAAAGAATACTTAATGTTGAAATACATTTAGTAAAAATGTTTTGGCACATAACAGCACTGCCACTCGTTTAGTTAATTCAGCAGAGTTGGATTATTCCAGATTATTTGTCAACATTTCTTTTTGGACCATTTTAAATGAATCTGTGTCCACTTTTAGCCAAACATATATTTACAAGGCATTTAGACTAAAAGTAAATTTCATCGAATGCTGTTTTATCCATTATTTTATCCCACAGAACAAGATTCTGGAGCAGGAAAGCTCCCAGCTAGAGAAAGACAAGAAGCATCTGGAGAAGGAGAACAAGCGGCTGAGGCAGCAAGCCGAGATCCGCGACTCCAAGCTGGATGACGACAACCAGCGGATCTCCACCTTGGAGAAAGAGAATCGGACCATGGGCAAGGAGATGATCTTCTTCAGGGACTCCTGTACACGAGTCAAAGACCTGGAGAGAGAAAACAAGGAGCTGGTCAAACTGGGCACCATTGATAAGAAGACCCTCAACACACTCAGAGAGGTAAGAATAGAAGTCTGCAAATATTAGTTTTCCCAAAATGTCTTGACACGGAGCTTCAAATTCTTCCAGAGTTATCCATCATAATCCTTTTGTTGATGAAGGTGTCATGCTATTTTTCTTCTTAAGTTGGGAAGGCACTTGAGGAAAAAGACATATTTTTTTCTATTTACTAATCACTGCTAAAGTGGCTAAAGACACACCACGGATGAATACTGATTGGGATTGATTGGCATTATTTAATAACCCTGGCCACTGAAGCATTATTACAGTGTTGCATTACAGCATTATTACATTTTTACACTCTGGCTCAACGAGCAAGGGAGAGAGCAGAGCAGTGGACAAGCGAGATGGAGAAGAGAAGGACTTGCTTGAGTGAGAACAAACCTGGGAATCTTCTCACAAACCTGCACATGTCATCCTGCTCTCTCTGCCTTTCTGTGTCAGCTCTGTGAGTCTCGCAGAAAAAGCGTTGGTTTTGGCCTGGGAATGACAACGGGCTGCACACCCTGCTTATTGGCTGGAGGTTACACCCCCACACGGGGTCCAAATGTTCTTTGCCGATGCCCAGAGGAGTCCTGAACACAGCAAAATAAGAAAAAAAGAAAAATGCAGGCAGAGCGCAGTCAGGCACCGCCACTCATTTGGGCTAAAAGCGATGAGTGTGGGGATTTATTTCCTTATCTGTTTAATGTTGTTTTTTTTAAGAAAAAGTTTCATATTAAACATTAAAACCCATGCATATGCATTATTGTCTGTTGATGATTCGTGGTAGTAAGACTGATGGTTTATTTATGTGTGTTAATGTTTAGGAGCTTGTGAGTGAGAAGCTGCGTACTCAGCAGATGAATAATGATCTGGAAAAACTGACCCATGAGTTGGAGAAGATTGGACTGAACAAAGAGAGGTTGCTGCATGACGAGAGCTCTGATGACAGGTGAGATTTCACAACGGCACAAAAACTCACAATGTTCACTGTTCTGTGATGAAAATGGACCAAAATAAGACCGTAAAGTTAATCAATGATTGAAAGGAATTGGTACAGTCCAAATAAATCATGTGTTGAAGATTCCATCAATTAGTCATCTTTCTGCACCCATATCTCCCCACCTGTTACAGTCTTGCCCAGAAGCCAGCTGGCTTTGCTCCAATGTGACGATAATGCAGGATTTAGGATTACAAATGTGTGACACTCTAGATAACTTGAGTATTTTTTTCCAGGTTTAAGCTCCTGGAAACCAAACTGGAGTCGACTCTGAAATCATCTTTGGAGATTAAAGAGGAGAAGATCGCCGCCCTAGAGGCCAGACTGCAGGAATCTTCCAACCTCAACCAACAACTACGCCAGGAGCTCAAAACGGTCAGTAAGACACAAATCTGTACAAACATACAGTATGTTGGAAGTGTTGCATGATGATGCTTCACTCCACAGTACAGCAGATGCAGTATAAAAACACATTCCTCTCCCAAAGCCAAAATGCCAATTTCCTAGCCCGTCCACTTGAGAACAACGTGTCCCAACGTCGTTTCCCTGCTATTCAAATCACTAGAAACACTGAAAACACTGAGGGCTTCTGAAGGCTGATACATTATTTATTCATCCGCTCTTCCACTTCTATCACCAGTTTATCTATTCATGAGGCGGCAGGAGTCTGTGAAAGCCGTGGACTGGACTGGAGGATGTCTGCTTTTCTTTAGGGAGATGTATGCGTTTGGAAATTGCTGACACACATCAGATCCAAAGCTTACGGGCTGAGTGGAAAAGTTGAGGCTTCTATAGATGAACCCTCAGTTTCAGTTAATTTTACAGCCTGAAGCAGAATTTTATTTTCAGCCATCTTGGACTACATGATATTTATATTGAAGGAATACATTATATTGTACTGGAGGAGCAAACAAAAGTACTCAAAGTTATGTGTTGATTTGCGTGATTCTCTCCAGGTGAAGAAAAACTACGAGGCACTGCGTCAAAGGGAGGAGGAGGAAAGGATGGTGCAGAGCTCGCCCCCTAGAGGAGGGGAAGACCCGCAGGCTGTCAGTAAATGGGAGAAAGAGAGTCATGAAGCCACCAGAGAACTGCTGAAAGTCAAAGACAGGCTCATTGAGGTGGAGAGGAATGTAAGTTTTCACAAAATGAGGATGGCTTTTGTGACTTTCCCAATGTGAATGTGAATGCACACATTTGGTTTGTGCGTCTTTCTCTGATTTTATTCTTGTTTATCCAATATCTTATGTGTTTGTTTTTCCAAGAACGCAACGCTGCACGCTGAGAAGGCTGCCCTGAGGAGCCAGCTCAAACAACTGGAAACTCAAAGCTCCAACCTGCAGGCTCAGATAGTGGCTGTGCAGAGACAGACTGCTTCTTTACAGGAGAATAATACGACACTACAGACGCAGAACGCCAAGCTGCAGGTAATCCCCTACACGTCCTGGTGTCCAGCAGGCAATGACTGACTACTTTCTCACAGAATAATACATTACACACATAGATGAAATCCGTGCACATATCTAAATTAAATTGAAACATGAGCAGTCTGCAACAACGTTATATTACTGTGATAATAATCTCCCTTACACTCTCAAGACACCATCTATGGAGATATAGTGTCGATACAGGGATAAACTGTAAAAGGAAAGGATAATGGACGTGAAGATTTTCCATCAAGATCACACTAGCTTGACTAAAATAACTACCAAGGACCTGATAACTATTTTAAGATGCATGTTATTTGAAAGGCCCTTTTAGTAGCTGTATTTCTAAATAAGATATTTTGTGGGTTTTAATTCCATTTACAGATTAAAGTATTATTAGGCTGTTATTTTTGTCGGTCCAGTAGAAGCAGAGTGGGAATTTCATGCACAACTTCACGTACATCCAAGGTGTCTGTGAAGGAAACGCTAGCAATATCTACAACTTTATTGTTTAGACCAACGTGTTTCGGCTTGTGGCCTTCATCAGGACCATTAAACTAATCATTGTCGGTTTTGCTAATTGTATTTATTTAGCCCATTCACAGCGGTGATATATACGTATGATGGGGTCATGATTATTCCTAATAGAAACATATAGTAGGGATAGGATCATATCATGAAATGCTTCCTGAAGTATCCTATAACAGTGTTTAATACAAACGACAACAAACATTTCTACATTTTAAATAAATGATACAAAGCTACCCAATGTTGTTTCAACTTACTGTCTGTGCTGTTACCTTGCCAGGCTAGCTTAGCTCCCTGGTATGGATTTAGCCTTGAACTCACTGTTTGGCAGTAATTCAAACCCTGCTTATGGGCGACAGGATTTACACTGACCATACAGAAGCTTCTATGTGTCTCTGTTAGTCAGAGTGTCTTGATGTGTGTATGTGAGAGCAGGTGTGTGTGTGTGTGTGTGTGTGTGTGTGTGTGTGTGTGTGTACTGGAGGTAAACAGTGTTTAAAGGTACAAAAAGTGTGTCAGCACCTGGACAGAATGTCACTGTGAATACACACACTAGTCATGAGTGAGGAGGGATTTGTGACTAGGAAACCAATGTGACCACAAAGGAAACATAAAAAGAAGCAGTTTTCCTGCTGGTGTTCTGAAGGAGGGGGGGCAAACCAAACAGAGACACAGTGCCCCCTGGAGACGAATACAGCAACAACCTCTGTTTACTGTGCATTTATGTGCTCTGATGTTTGAATTGAGGATGCCAGTACTCCTCTCTCTCAAATCTCACACTGCCTGCACAACGTTTCTTTCCTCCACTTTCCTTTCCTTGTCTGCCCCACTTCTTCGCCTTCATCTCATTTCCCATTAGCGTTATTGTATTTCTTCCTACCCATATTATTAATTTCCCCATTTCATCTTTTCCCTACAGTCTTAAAGCTCCATTCATTGTTTTCACAGTAGTCCTTCTCTCCTCCTTTCCTTCCACATCTCTTTCTTTGCGCCTCCCAATTTGATTCATCTCTGCCTTCATCCTCAGGTGGAGAACTCCACCCTCAGCTCAAAGAGTGCAGCCCTCATGGCCCAGAACGCCCAGCTGCAGACCCAACAGAGCAGCGTGGAGGGTGAGCGCGAGGGAGCTCTGAGGGAGAAGGAGGAGCTGAGGTCCACCTACGAGTTACTTCTCCGCGATCATGAGAAGCTGGCAGCGCTCCACGAGAGACAGGCATCGGAGTTTGAAGCCCTGATTGGAAAACATGGGGGCCTGAAGAGCTCCCACAAGAGCCTGGAGCAGCAGCACAGGGACCTTGAGGACAAGTGAGACTGGGTTTAGGAGCATGGGATGGACACTTGCTCATGTCTTGAATATTGAATATTAAACACCTGGAAACTGTAGACCCATTGGAATAATGATGTATATGTACTTTATAGTCCTTCCTGTCTTATTTAAATCTTTTTCTGTCTGTTTTGCTTTTATGTGTGCAGGTACAAGCAGCTTTTGCAGAGGAAAGGAGAGCTCGAGGATCTGGAGAAAAATCTGAAGGAGAAGAAGGAAAAAATGGCGCTGGAGAATCAAACGCACCAAGCCACAGCTGACCAGTACAAACTGCTCAAAGAAGAAAATGATAGGTCAGATCACACTGTATCAACATGTATTTTACCTTAATGACTCATATGTTCACAAAGTGACTCATGCTTTTAAAGCCCTTTTTACAAGCACCCAGGTCTAATTATTGAAGAGTCCCTCTGCTCTCTCCTCAGGCTGAACAGTACCTATCGTCAGCTGGTGAAAGACAACGAGTATCTCCATCTGGACCATAAGAACGTAAAGAGCCAACTGAACAGTGCCAAGCTGGAACAGACCAAGCTGGAGGCCGAGTTCTCTAAACTGAGGGAGCAGTTTCAGCAGCTGGACATCACCTCCACCAAGCTCACCAATCAGTGTGAGGTGAGGAGACACATTTACCTTCCCATTGAGTTTGAGTGGTACTTAAAAGACAGCTGTCCTTTGGTTTGTGTATGTCTTTTAATACATCATAGATGTAGAGACAACTTCTTAAACCAGCTGTATTATAGATGGTTTTACCCCTTGTATTGTGTCTTAGCATCTCTATCCATGTGTTTGTGTGTTAGTTGTTGAGCCAGCTGAAAGGAAACCTCGAAGAGGAGAATCGCCACCTGCTGGACCAGATCCAGACTCTGATGCTACAGAATCGCACACTGCTGGAGCAGACCATGGAGAGCAAGGATCTGTTCCACGTAGAGCAAAGACAATACATGTAAACCCCGGATCATAAGTTTTCATTAAAAGGCACAGCACACATGTCCCTGCCTGTTTGATAAAGAGATGTTCAAATCAAATTGGTTGCACTTATATTTCTATTGTATGCATTTTTGTTTTTGTCTGTCTTGGTGGATCATCTCTCAATTCTCCGCCCATCAGAGACAAGCTGAATGAGCTGAGGAGACAGAAAGAGAAGCTGGAGGAGAAGATCATGGATCAGTACAAGTTCTATGACCCGTCACCTCCACGCAGGTAGAAAGCAGCTTCATCTAGTTCCATGAGATAAAAATACTTGCCATGAGAAATATATAACAAAAATCCCCAATGGCGATTAAGCCATTTTGTGCCAGTGACCTGACCTTTATAGGTGGTGGTGTATAGCAATGTAAAAATGGGTCACACATGAATGCAAGTGCCTCAGACAAGTCAGTGTATCATAGCAGACTGACATTCAAAGTGATGTTTGCTTGTTGACGCTTATCTCTGTGGTAGAAAACTCACACTGCAGCCTCAAAGCTTTAAGCATATCTCAAAAGAAATCCACCCAAAGGTTTATTTTTTATGCCATTATGTATTCACTTTATACACGATTTTTGTGTCTCCTCGGGTTCCTGATGGTCTGTCTGCCTCGCTCACTGCCTCGTCTCTCCTTTTGTAGGCGTGGCAACTGGATCACTTTGAAGATGAGGAAGTTCATCAAGCCGAAAAGCCGGGAGAGGATGCGCTCTCTCACGCTGACTCCCTCTCGTTCAGAATCCGGCGACGGCTTCCTGATGTTTCCCCAGGACAGTCAGGACAGCTCGTCTATAGGCTCTGGCTCCAACTCGCTGGACGACACACTTACACAAAAAAGGAGCAGCAGTGAGTACACGTAAACAAACACAGACGCAAACCCAATAAACAAAGTCAGAGATGTTACAGTTTGAACTGCGACTGAAGGAACTTGTTTCCTTTTCTTCCAAACAGTTAAGTGTTTGGACGTGTCTCTGTTCAAATGCTCAACATTTCATACATAAAAGTACATTCTAACAAAAACAGTGAGCAAAATATTTACCAGCTAGTTTATAAATGCTCAACACGCTTTCACGGACACATGATCATACACTCATGTACTCACAAAGTCAGAAACACAGTGCTACTTGGTGAGTGTGTGTTGGTTTGTATGATATTTACTGGTTGAATGGATCTTTCCCTCCCTAACTGCTCCTTTGCTTCTTTATCTCTCTCTGCAAAGGGAGGAGAGGGCAGCAGGCCCATGCCCAGGGGCAGGGTTCGAACAATGGTATGCTGCGGACGGGGAGGGTGGGCGGGGTTTACGATCCGAATGTCACGTCTCTCAGGGCATGTTTTCGTGAGTCCATTGTCACTGTCACTCAGCTGTCCTAGAGGTTACGGTTGAGCTGCTCAGCAGCACAAGGTTGACGCTCTGCCTTCTCTGACCTGGTTCCAGACGTAGATGCATGTCCTGTGTTTGGAACGACAGAGGATGCACTTGATTTCTGTAACCTTAGGAAATTTCATTTTAGTTCTGGCATCATTAACTTTTTATGTTTTTAATGAGTAATTTTCAATGGAGAGAAGCCCTTATGATGCGTCACTAGAGTCGGGGCAGAAGACTATAAGTTGGGAAAAAAAGAAAAGAAAATGTGCTTGTGTGGATTTAGAAATAAGTGATCTTCCAGAACTCCTCATTTCTGCCTGAGGCTAGCAGCTCTGGACTGCATAAGCCGCGACTAGCATAACAAACTGGATTATCCTGTCCCCTGTTTGCATTGTGGGTAAGGGTCCGGCAGTGTTGTAGGAGTACTATGCTAAACTGGAGCAATACTCCTTCAACGGTGTTTAGGTGTCAAGCTGAATCAAGCGCATCTCATGTGGTTCAGATATTGGACAACACTTCAGGTAGTTTTTTTGTCCCAGGTTCAGTTCATTCTTAACTCCTCCTCCAACAGGTCTACGGCCCATTGGCTCACAGTAACAGTCATGTCAACCTGCTGATCTGTGCAGTTCACCTGTAAATAGAAAGAAATGCCCTCTAATGTAGCATCCAAGCTATTAAAAGGTGCAATGCATTGTGGCCGTTAATTCAAGTGTCAAAAGTACTGGTTGTCTAGATGAACTTTTTATATGGAATGTTTTTATATGGAATAAAGACAATAGTACGTTGACATTATTAAATAATCAAGTTGGTCTGTTAGCTCAAGATTAAACTGTAAAGTCATGTTATGTAAAACTATGCTAAATGCATAAATAATAGTGTATTAAGTTAGTCATATTTTCACTCTAATGACATCAGAGATGTGTGGCTAACACACATTAAAGTACATAATGTAGTTTTTTTTTTATTCTGTTGAAGTAAGCAGTAAATCTCTACCAGAAAGGAAACACTTTTAGCAGCTATGTAGTAAAGAATATTTACAAAAAAATGGTTTAGAAAAAACAACACATATACAAGAGATTACGCAGTCAAATAGCCAACTTTATCGTTGCGTTTGTCTGTGGAGACAGTCCTTCCTGATGCTGCCCTCTGACCTTTTCATTCCCCTGATTGCACCCTTTAATATTGTTCACCCTCTGTGTTTCATGTAGGCAGTAACGTGTTGTCAGTATGTAATGCCGAATGCAAAACTCATGACCATAAACATGAGTGTGCTTGTGTGTGTTGTTGTGTGTTTGCATAATGCGGTTTGTACAGAAGTCTGTCCTTAAAGTATTACTCAGGTTTAAAGAAGTCTGTGGAAGGGTTCCAGTCCATCCAAAAATCTCCTGAACAAGCATTTGAAAAATAGAAATGGATAATAATGATAATTTATTATCGATGCTAGTAAAAAAATTAAAAACAATCAGCGAGGCTGAACATAATATTTCTGGGGAAATGTCCATAACCCTCAATCTTCACAATACAAAACATCAATTTGTTTTAATAAAGAATCATTTTCAGCACCATTAACTCAATTTAGCATTTTTGATACATTATATACACAGTATTTCGTTGAAATAACTAGAAGTAAGTGTATTTGTACAGATTGAAATACCTTACACTTAATGATGAATCAAGTATGCTTTGTAATAATATGATCCAAGCCTCCGTAGTCATATTGTAGTGGTTGTGTCGATTGCATTGTTTGTCTGTTGTCCAGTTGAGTGTCCAGGGGGCTCAGCTCTCTCGCTGCTTCTCTCCCCTGGCTCTCTTTGTGAAAACATTAACCACGTCCCTCTGTTCTGCCCTCCTTCTACTTTTGTTTCTTTCCTCCACCTCCTTCGGGCTTGTTCTTTTCACTCTCTCCTGGCTGTCTGTCTGTCTATCTGTCTGTCTCTGGCTGCACTCTTGACAGCTTTAAAAAGGTTGCCTTTCATGAGGAACAGATCCAAGGACAAAGACAAGGCCAAGGCTATCTACCGGCGCTCCATGTGTAAGACTTCCGTTAGCCGCCACGCTAGCCTTCCTCCGCCTCCCCTCCCTCCACATCGCCGCACTAGGGGAAACAAAGAAGGAACAGTCACTGATTTCACAGTGGCTCAGGTTTCAGTCATAGCTCTTAAACCTACTCAAGCCTGCAGTCGTTACATTTCTTTGAATTTTCAAGACAGTTCTATTCACAGTAATATCTGATAGATCTGATTTTATAGACGTCCGAACAATATTTACATAGTGACTGTACCCCCCATGCTGCTGCGTCTGGTGACATCAGTGACTTGTCCTTTAAGTTTCCCCAGGTAACCCTCCACCCATCCGTCAACTCCGCCGCCCTGCGTTTGCCGCCTCTACTCACTCCTGTAGTATCTGTATCTATCAGCGTTCACCAGTGTAGTGTCAGTGTGTTGTCTACATTAGCAGATGAATGAATAACACAAACTTACATTGTTGATGTACGAATGAATATGAATGCCTTTGTGATGGATAAATCTAGGACCAATCACAAAATAAGCAATAATGCAAAAACTAAGATGACAAGAAAATGTTCCTCTTTCTGTAGATGTCCTTGTAGTGTGATTCACTTTTATCTGTCTTGGTCAACTACTGAAGCCTTCAATCACTATGTGACTACTTATTGGTCGACTTTGTCATGTACTCTGTGGTGTTATTTAGTTTGTATGTACCAGATGAAAGGCTCTATTTGCGTGTGTGAGGTCAGATGAGAAAGTGGAAGAGAAGCCGGGTTTGCCTTTCATATGCCTTTGGTGTCTTTGTCTCCATCTTTGATTACAGCATGACTTTAAAAAAATCACCAGCTGCCTGATCGCCTCCACTTGCACTCACCATGGGGGACTTGAAATGGAGCCTTTACTCTCTGTCTCTCCTCCCCCTCTCCCTCTCCCTCTCTCTCTCCTCTGTCTCTCTCTGTGTGTGTGTGTGTGTGTGTGCGTCTCTCTCTGTCTGTCTCTCCCTCTCTCTGTCTCTCTCTGTTTCTGTCTCTCTGTGTGTGTTTGTCTCTCTCTCTCTCTGTCTGTCTGTCTGTCTCTCTCTCTCTCTCCCTCTCTCTGTCTCTCTGTGTCTCTCTCTGTCTGTCTGTCTGTCTGTCTGTCTGTGTGTCTCTCTCTCCCTCTCTCTCTCTCTGTGTCTTTCTGTGTGTGTCTCTCTCTCCCTCCCTCTCTCTCTCTGTCTTTCTGTCTCTCTCTGTGTGTGTGTGTGTGTCTCTCTCTCTCTCTCTCTCTCTCTCTCTCTCTCTCTCTCTCTCTCTCTCTCTCTCTCTCTCTCTCTCTCTCTCTCTGTCTTTCTGTGTGTGTGTGTGTGTCTCTCTCTCTCTCTCTCTCTCTCTCTCTCTCTGTGTGTGTGTGTGTGTGTGTCTCTCTCTCTCTCTCTCTGTGTGTATGTGTATGTGCTCTCTCTCTCTCTCTCTCTGTGTGTGTGTGTGTGTGTCTCCCTCCCTCTCCCCCCCCCCCCCCCCCTCTCTCTCCCTCTCTCTCTCTCTCTCTGTGTCTCTCTGTCAGAGTGCTGCATTTCAGATCTTATTCTGCTGACATGGACTCGTTCTTTTGTGTTCAGCACCACTGCTGCAGCTCAGAGCGTGTTTGCATGCCTTCATGCTTCTCTGCCGTCTCATTTGGCTCAGTAAATTAGACAGTGGCCTCTAGGATGATGTATCACCTGTTCCAAAAATCAAAATCAAATGGTTTATTTAATCTGAATAATTTTACATCCCCAACTGATGATCTTTAAAGGGATAAATTCAATAGTTCTTTTGGATACAAAAAGCTAGACAAGCCAGACATGAGATGGAGGGCTAATGGTCCTGTGCTAATTCCCATACCTCTGTTCATCCATTCAGCCATGAATGACCTGCTGCAGACCATGGCAGTGGCGGGCGGTACCGGGGATCAGTGGGCGAGCAGCATCGAGAACCTAGACGGCGCCGAGGCTGGCATGACGGAGGGCAGCAGGCGTGGCAGGCAGCGCATGAAGGAGCTCGCCTTCTCCACCAACGCCATCGACTGTGCCGCCCTCACCCTGCCTACTGCAGGGCATAGCAGGGCCAAGCATCGGCTTGAGGTCAAAGGTCGGGATGCTAGTTTTATTTTGTGAGGGAAGGGAAACACGGGCATACTGAGAATCATGACACATTTTTTTTGTGTTTTATGAACCACATTTCAAGTATAAGAATGAATCTGCAGATAATTTCCCCCTGTTAATGTCCATATATAGTAGACTGGGCTCATTTTGTGAAGATTCATATGAAGGAGTTTTTGTTAGATCAGAGTGAGAATAAAGCAGTTTTAGCATCACTCTCTTCTCTGTCTCAACAGATAACGCCTCCTGCGAGGATGTTGCCGGCTCCATAGATGACCCCAAGAGTCAAGGTAAGACTTGACGGTAGAAAAGAAAAAGGCTGGGTAATTGCAGCAGCCTCTCAACACCAGCTGGCCTTTCAAAACGAGGAATGAGAAAATACTGAATAGCCTAAAAAGCAGGTCATGTCATCAGCAGTCCCACTGCTAATCTTTGGGCTGCCTTCCTGCACCTCGATTAAGCTTGATCTACAGTTGGAAAGCAATTTTGGTGGAGTGTGCGAGAGAGGGTGAGAGAGTGAGAGAGATATCAGCCTCAATTGAAAGTGGGATTGACTCTAATTCAGGCTTTAGGACGTTATCCAGGGCAGTTAATCTGCGGCCAAGCAACTATTCATCAGTTCTGTGCAGCTCTAATAAAGATGACCCAGTTGTTAAACAGCCACCAAACTACTTGCACACACTCCTTGCACTCAAGCTCCGTCTACACTCCATTGCCATCAGTTTTGTCTCGCACAAAAAGCTTTTTTTATTAGTTTCAATGCCTTTTATACTTTTAGTCTGCGAGCAAATATTCTTCTATGCTCTAAGTGCACCAGACTTGAAGACTCAGACTGCATTTTTAAAGCTGGTGAACCTGTGGTATCGTAAGTCACAGAGTTCAAAATCATGGTACAGCCAGCTCCCGTCTGCCTTCCGTTGCTCCTGAAACAGCATTATTGTCTGGATGGCATCTGAACGTGGTGAATGGCATTGCCACGCTCTCAGAAAGGGAGGAGTGAGAGGAGGGGTATACAGTTGGTTGCAATATGCAACCACGCTGGGAGACAAAACAATCTATATACAGGACATTCATTCCCAGGACATTGGCAAAGCATTAGTGCCCCACCTCACCTACTACTTCCCAGAATGCACTTATAAAATCCAATACATTGTTGTGAGACCCATTTCCCAGTACGTCCCATAGACCGTAGATAGATAGAAGATACCGTTGTGTACATCGTCTCTAATGGCTGGAGGAAACTCACTCGCACACCGGACATTGCTTGGAATGCACCGGCCATTAGGGATTTTATTATGCTTGAAGTCATTAGTGGTAGTTTCAGATACCCGATTGATTTTCCTTTCCTTTCTTCCCACTCGGTTCCTCCTCAGTTTCACACAAAGCCTACTTATTGTCATCCTTATTCCTAAGTTTACTCGTGTTCTGCTATTCAGTATTTGCTCTTTCTGTTCCCCTTTTCCACAAAGGTGGGTTGGTCCTTAGATTTAGGTGTCCCTACCCTCTCAGTCGGTAGTTTCTTTGTTTACTGACATGACATATTGGCGGTGCAGCCTGGCACTTAGCCACACTTCTGTCCCGCTGCCTGGCATGAACCATCTGCTGCCCCAGCAGGAGACGTCAGACTGTTAACGTACACCTGTGTGTTGCTCTGTGTTGGTGCATGTTTGTGTAGATACATGTAAGTGTATTTATATCCTAACTGTGTGTGTGTCTGTGTGTGTGTCTTCCCTCTTGTCCCTTACCCAGCCTGCAGACCCACCAGTCTCCATAGCAACAGGATCACCAGTAGTAATAGTAACAATAACTCCCACCTCACTTCTCCTCTGGAGGGCAAAGGTATGCTCCTCCTTCCCTGAACTCCCCCTTTTCTCCTCTTCCTTTCGACTAACCATTCTCGCCTTCCTCCTTTACTCCCTTTGTCTTTTTCTTTCATGCCTTTACTCAAACCTACTTCAATGTGTCCTCCTGAAAATTGGATCAAGTCGGTTTGTCCTGATTTTAAACGTTAATGGTTAGTTTCTTTTCTCTCCTCTATAGGAAAAGACTCAAGTTTCTTGTTCATCACTATATGAGGATGATCATGTGTCTTATTCTGACTGCTAGCTACATTTAGTCTCTTTTCTACTTCTTTTTTTTTTTTAGTGACATTAAATTAATTAATTAATTAATTAAATCAGTAATTTAGTAAATCCAAATAGGGGACAGGGGCCCTGTTACTGCACCATGGAGATATTTAATATTAAATGTAGGTTTAGATGTACTTAGAATGGACAGCTTACTGAAATATATTCACATGCCAACTTTTTCCTCTTTTTCCAAATTCCAAGTCATCAGTGATTTGATTAATTAGAGAGCTACAACACAATTCTGTTATAAAGGCTTAATAAGAGATCTCATGCAGCAAAACAAATATGAATTTTACATTCCACTTTTAAAAGACTACAATCATTACTACATATAGTGAAAATGTAGGCAGTGCTGGTGAAGATTGGTTCGACTGCAGCTCCTAGTGGTGAATGATAAAGGTCAAAGAAAATCATAGGTGACTTTCCCCATGTTCTAATCCCTCCCTCCCCCTCCACAGGCACGTTGAATGGCAGCCTCAGCAGACCTCACAGTGAGAGCAGTGGAGAGTTCAGCCTGAGTTTGGACCAGGAGGTGTGGTCCAGCAGCGGCAGCAGCCCCGTCCAGCAGCCCACCTTCTCTCGCTCCTCCCACCAGAGCCCCCTGCAGCTGCGCAGGTCACTCGACCCATCCACCTCCACCAGCATCCCCGGCCAGACGCAGACCATGAAGACTGGATCCCCAGCCAACGAGGTGCTTTCACTGCAGCAGTTCCTAGATGAGGGTATTGATCCCGCAGAGGTGAGGCCTCGAACACGGTTATAGCCGATGTAATGTTACCGTTAAAACGTGCAGATGAAGTGGTTCAAGCTTTTATGGAAGGAAAACGAGAACATTTCGCAGTTATGGATCCATTCAGTCATGAAAGGGATCAATTTAGAGTGGGAACTCAATCTAATTTCATCAACAATCTGCTTATGTTTTTCTTGATATTTGGTTTTCTACCTCATATGACAGAGAAAACCGGCAAGTCCTCAATTTGGATCACCTGGAACAAAAAACAAAAAAACCTTAATATGAAAGAATTGGATGATATTTTACTGGTAGTATGGCTGCAGGATATTGGAAGAGGCTGGAAAAACAATGTTGTGCTGTTGAAAACTTGGAGACGGGCTCTTCGTTCCAAGACGGTGTTGATGCTGAAACAATATTCCCCGCATCCCAAACTGGTTCCGTACTTGATTGTGTTAATTTCTCCGTCTCCTGCAGTCTGGCAGTCAGGAGAACCTCACCGTAGACTCTCCTCGCCTCTCCGCTTCTTCTGAGCATGTGCAGAAAGACCGCACAAAGTGCCGAGGCATATTACGCTCATCCAGTGGGAAGGCAGCGCCGGTCAGCTCTGATCGGCCCCCGAGATCCGCCGGACAACCGGGTCGCCCGACCCTGCGTAAGGCGGAGAGCACCCGCGTGAGAGGCTCCGTCCCGGTCCGCTCCAGCCTTTCATCGCAGGGCAAAGCCACATCTGTGTCCGGGCGGCTGGATTTGGCGTCCTCCACGCTGCCCCGGGCCAGCAGCGTCATCTCCACCGCCGAGGGCACCACGCGCCGCACCAGCATCCACGACCTGCTCTCAAAGGACAGCCGGCAGCCAGTGTCCGTCGACACTACTCCTTCCATCGCCTCCACCAAGGCTGGGGTTCGCTCCCAGCCTACACCCAGTGAGTACCACCCCAACAGCACCAACCTAAAGGGACCCCTCACCACCACCACCACCCCCATGCCCAAGTCTCTCAGCTTACCTTGCCATAGCTTGGAGGATCCCGACCTCTCCACCCTCGACTCTTTCCTTGGCCCTTCCTTCACTGTCGAGTCTGTGTTCATGGACTCCATCTTTAGTGATTCGGCGGGCAAAAACCTCCCCTTCCTGTCTCTAAACCCCAACCTAGTCAGCAACATCAGTGGGCCTCCTGTTGTAAATAAAACACACCCTCCTCCTGTCCCCAAACAAGTTCCCACCCAAAACCAGGCCCCTCACAGTCAATCAAATGGCCAGGACGAGGGGGGCGTTGATCCCAATTGTGTGAATCCTTCAGACCAGTCGCTGAGCTCAGAGGACAACCAGTCTCTGTGGTATGAGTACGGGTGTGTATGAATGACGGGGAGTTGCTGGCTTGCTGATCTTTTGACCAGACTCTATCTAAGGGGGGAGAATGAAGATAGAGAAATGACAAATCCTCCTCTGCATGTATTTATTGGAGCACTATCCCTGTGTGGTGTTTTTGTTTTGTTCTTTTCTGTTTGCCATGGTGCGGATTGGTGAATCGCTTTTTTATTTTTTTGGTTTTCTGCCTGTTCTTTTTCCGTGGTGGGACTTTGATGAATGTTCTTTTTTTTGTTTTTAATTCAACAGCCATATTATTGTTTCCTCATCAGTTGTGTTTCACTGGCTAACACTTTACTATTATCTGCAGTTTAGGGTTATTCTATCACAGCCAAGGCTTAGTATTTCTGTTCATATCTTAAATATTTAATTAACATGGAGAAATAATGGAGATTCAGTAAATTGTTCACCAGGATCCATAAAAAAAAGAAAGAAAATATCGTCAAAAGTGGTCGTCTTTGATAGACAGCAAAGCATTGTGCAACAGATCACTGCAATGTCTTCATTAAAAATCCAAATTAAGATTTTTGAATGTCTCAGATAATAGATTAACTTCCCACTTTGTGTTTTATGATGACGTTTAGGCCACCGTGTCCTTTTCACTGCTCTTTAACTCGTTAGTCGCATCACTAAATTGCACGGCTTTGTTCTGTCCTGAAACGCTCATTTTGATCGCTGTGATCAAAATGGTTGACGTGTTTATTTTCTTTTTGTTTGGTTTGACGGCGTGTACCTTTTTACACCTTTTTCTGTATTTTCTTTTACATAATATTAATGGGACGATGCATTTGCTCTGCGGGTTTTGCTCCGGTGGGTCTTAACTGACATCTTGGGCTGGTGACCAAATGATGAAGCTTCATTCCTAGAACGATCTGAGGGAAGGTATAGTCGGTATAGTGAAAGTTGACAGTGGAGTGGAGGATGAGTGTGGTGATTATTACATTTTAGTTTTAGTCAGCCTTTGATAGTTGTTGAATGTAGTAAGTAGAGAATAGTTTTCAGTGGTCAGATTGTTTTGTGAATGAAGCTAACATCATTTCTTTTGGTATCTGGAAACATATTTACTCATCCCGACGCACCACAACTTGAGAATGGATCATAATTGATCATGTATTTTAGACTGGCAAGATCTTGTACAGATTGTTGTAATCATTAAGTTATAATCACCGACGAGCACTGCTTTATGTGCCAATACTAGTAGTACTGTCACTCTTTAAATCCTTATTTATTTCTGCTTTTGTACTCTGTACTTGCTGTTTTGAAAGTTGCTTTAATGTATTAATCTTAATCTACATCATATGCAGGTATAAAGGAATTGAACGTTTGTCACTGTCTACAGATGTAACATAAACATTGCCTTTGTCCTACAGATGTGGAAGGCAGAAAGTCTAAAAGCAGGAGCGGGGAGCCGCAGCAAAGCTGCTAAACCCCGCCCCCACCACCCTCGTCGGTCTGCTACCAGTCTGTGAGCGCGTGGTGAGTGAGCGCTGCTCAAGCAGGAGGAACAGGGATCGGGGTGGAGGGAGGAGGGGGGGCTGGTCTTGTCTCCATGGGAACCTAAAACATGGTGTAACAGATGTCGTCCATCCTGGCGTGCACTTGCTTCCCCTGCTACTCTAAGCCCCCACCCCCCACTGTCCTGTCCATCGCCCCGACGTCCCCGCGGTGCCAAACGCCTGCTCACAGAGCCTGATGGGGCCCTGTCCTGCATGGCATATGGGCCGTTTAATCATGCTGCTCTTAGTGGATGAACGCTTTGCCTGTGTATGTCCTTAAATCCCCCAACAAGAGGAGTTCTACGACTCCAGTACCTCACCGTATCCCTCCTCCATGATGCTTCTTGTGTTGTTGGTGAAGGTGTCTGATGAGTGTGTCCTGCTGGTGGAAAAAAAAGAGTCCCTTTTGCTGTTTCCAAGCTGCTTGTTGTTGTTGCTGCATGGCTACAGTGTAGCGCTGAAATCATTCATCCCTCCTGTTCCCTTGACGATGCATGTAGATCC
Organism: Eutrigla gurnardus; assembly: GCF_963514095.1. Lineage (NCBI taxonomy): Eukaryota > Metazoa > Chordata > Actinopteri > Perciformes > Triglidae > Eutrigla > Eutrigla gurnardus. The sequence goes on from NC_139925.1 coordinate 15,771,612, forward strand.
AGGCTGGCTGCTTCCTCCCCTCTCCTCTTGTACATCACTGTCTACTGACACCATTTCTGATGTTTAATCCTATTTTTTTCTCTTTAAAAAAAAAAAACACTTGTGTTCTCTTTTGTTTCTTTCAACTTTGCCTCTTTACTTTATAATCTGTCTTTTTTTCTTCTTCTCTTACTCTTTCCACTCCTCTTTGCTTGGACTCAGAGAGAAAGGTGGCCTTGGAGCTGTGTGTCTGAAGCCTAGTAGAGTTAATCTGCTGAGACCGTCTACAGTGAGAAAGATTGTACATCCCACTTTCGTTTTTTTCCCCCTTGTTTTTTTTTTTTTTTTTAAACCCAGGACACTTCAGTAGCGAACAGTGGCTTCCTTCTCTGTTTTGTTTTTCTTCCTTGAATCAAGGAAACGGAAACATATTAGAAAATGTTGCTGTGAGGTGACAGGTGATGTGTTTGTTTTTTCCTATAAAGACTAAACCTGTGGCAGATTGCACTGCCACGTGTCCTTAAGTGTGACAGACTGCTAGATGTGCACTAGTGTCTTTGGACTAAGATTAAGTGCCAATGTTCACACAAAAGCCTGAAGGGCAATCTTAAACCAGACTGATGACTCCATTTTTGGATCTTCTGTGCAACTTCAGTCAGCCGGACCTCCTTCTCTCCTGCCCGACGCCATGGTTATGGTTAAGTCTTTTTGTGAATGGGCAGCATGGACAAGCAGAGACGACATTCAAAACATTTTCAAAGCATGTCCTCACCAAACATCTCTGACTCGACCCGCTCTCGGACTGGGAAATCACAATCTGCATGGAGCAATCAACCAGCCAATCACCCCACTTCCTTCGTCCAATCAGAGCGCAGGACAGTGTTCAGTGGGGATATTACCAAATGGACTTGGACAGAAAGCCATGAGAGCTGTGTGAATGACATCTGATGCCTGCCAATCATGAGTGAAGGTTGTGTGAGCCGAAAGAGACTAAGCACGGGAGTGTTCCAGGTCATCTATAGTTGGCAGCCATGGCTTATGCCAACACACACAGACAGACAGTCTGAAACAAACTCGAAACACCGTTCATCTTAGCTGAAACCCCATATCATTGGAATCACACTCAGTCATCTCATTTATCGCTTCCCATCCTGCTCTAAAAAAAAGGAAAATAACAGTAAAAGCACACTGACGCTTGACTTCATACCTCCACAGTACCATGTATCTGCTTGCTGAGAATGCCCTCAGTATAGGTGACCTGTAACCTACCCAGTACACACAGCGTTCTGCTGCTGTGTTCAACATGATCGTGATGATGAGACCCAGTGTTTTCCTCCTTTTCCACTTTTTACATAAATCCATTTGATGTAATTAAAATTCATCAAACCTACCATGTGGCTCCTCTGGTTTGTGTTGTATATATCGAGTCTTTCCAGAACACACAGACCCAAATTCAACTACAAGGGCAGAAATGTATTGTTTCAAATTGGGTTTGGGTGAGGAACCTGCACACTTCTGCACAAGTTTTCTTATTCCTTCAAATTGTTTTACCAAATTGTATCTGGAGAAGTATGTGTGGAAATACTCCATCCAGTGGTGGGGGTAAGGTTTCCTGCTGGCCTGAGTTTTGTTTTCTTAAGTAATATGAACAGGTAACCGTAGACACGAGACGTGAGCGGCGCTAACGAGCTATCATTAAATCCACACCGACTCCGTTCCGTGACCGTCTCTGCCCGTCTCAGCAGCAGCTCCTGCGGGGTTGAGAGACAGCACCCCCGTCTCCCCTCTGTGAGACTCATCAAAAGACGTTTTAAAAGTCTGTGTTCCGGTCTCAGGACTTCGTAGCTTCCAACTGGAACTCTGTGGTCGGAAGTTTACTTTTTCTTTCTGTCAATACTTTCAGAAAACGTCTATTTTTTGGATCGTTTCGTGTTCTTTCAGCCGAATAGGACTCGTGTTAAGTTACCGCTCATGGAAACCCGGCATTTCCGGTTTCCGCCTCTTCACAATAAAAGCTTTACAATAACAAAGTAAGGGGGTACTTTTATTGCGAATAATTTATAGGAAATGAATGTGTTTATTCGCGTTAGACCCAATTCGTCATAGTCGTATGACATACCTTTGATTAATAATAAAAATAACAAAAATAATACGTATCGGAAGAAAAACGGTTGTGATGTCTCCCTCTAATATGTACTACGGCGTATTAAGTATGGAGGAAAAAAAAAAAAAAAATTACGGACCAGGGGGAGGGGGGTAATATTTCGAGAAAAATGTCGCAGATTTATGAGATTAAAGTGGCAAATTTAGTTTAAAAAGTGGCAGGGCTTGAAGCAGGAAAAAAATCCTGTGCCTGAAAAATTGTTATGCTTTGGGGAGTGTTCCCTCCCCCCCTCAATATTTGAGTAATCACTGGATATTACAATATCAGCAGATTGAAAAAAATGCCTGAGTGTCTGGGCTCCGGAGGAAGAAAATTCTGAACATTTGCAATCTAAATGAATTAATCTGGTACACTTTGAGAGTATCAATGACGTACCACATCAAGAAGTTGGAATAACAATTTAAAAGTTTTTAATAATAAAATATGAGCATCTGAAAAACTAACATTCTTACATTGGCATTAAATTCAAATAAATAAAATACAATACAATACAAAATAGGGCTGCACGGTGGTGTAGTGGGTAGCACTCTCGCCTCACAGCAAGGTTCGATTCCCGGGTCGGCCCGGGTTCCTTCTGTGTGGAGTTTGCATATTCTCCCCGTGTAAGCGTGGGTTCTCTCCGGGTTCTCCGGCTTCCTCCCACAGTCCAAAGACATGCAAGATGGGGATAGGTTAATTGATGACTCTAAATTGCCCGTAGGTGTGAATGTGAGCGTGAATGGTTGTTTGTCTCTACATGTCGGCCCTGCGATAGACTGGCGTCCTGTCCAGGGTGTACCCTGCCTTCGCCCAATGACCGCTGGGATCGGCTCCAGCCCTGCGACCCTGAATACAGGATAAGCGGTAGAAAATGGATGGATGGATGGAATACAAAATAAAATACAAAATAAAATCTTATTTTCCATAAAAAAAGTTACACTTACAGTATCTCACAAAAGTGAGTACACCCCTCACATTTTTGTAAATATTCTATTATATCTTTTCATGGGACAACATTGAAGATATAACACTTTGACACAATGTAAAGTAGTCAGTGTACAGCTTGTATAACAGTGTAAATTTGCTGTCCCCTAAAATAACTCAACACACAGCCATTTCTGTCTAAAACACTTTCACTTAGGGGTGTACTCACTTTTGTTGCCAATGTCCAAATTGTGCCCAAAGTGTAATTTTTTTTTTGTGTGGCTACCATTTTTTTTCCAGCACTGCCTTAACTGTCTTGGACATGGAGTTCACTAGAGCTTCACAGGTTGCCACTGGACACCTCTTCCACTCCTCCATGATGACATCACAGAGCTGGTGGATGTTAGACACCTTGTGCTCCTCCACCTTCCATGTGAGGATGCCCCGAAGATGATCAATAGGGTTTTAGGTCTGGAGACATGCTGAAAATACCTTTGTGTATTGCGTGCGCATTCTCTCCCTCCCTTTGTTTGTTTCCCACTAACACACACACACGCCCCCCCCCCCCCCCCCCCCACACGTATCCTACGCCAGCTGTTCCCGTCTCTGGACGCTAGGGAAATAGCTCCACCTGGTGGCTGCGCCCGGCCATCTCTCCCTCTCTCTCTCGCTATTCTATCCGACATCAGCGGTTCCGCCCCTGAACGCTGTGAGGAATAGCTCCACCTGGTGGATGTGCCCCGCCATCTCTCGCTCATCACCTTTTCTCCCCCCTCACACACACACACATACACCCACATACACACACACACTCCACGTGTGTCTCTTCCTTTGTTTAGCTTAGCTTTGTGTGCATTTAGGTAGCTAGGTAATAAGGCTCTGTTAATTGCAGTTTTATTGATTGTGATCATTATTACTGATTTTAATAAATCTTATTATATTATAACTAGCAGTCTCTTGTGCTTGTTGTGTATATGTCACTGGATAACAGCAGGTTGTGAAGGCTAGTGTTCGGATTTCACGCCTTTTAATTCTATTGTTTTTACTTTGATGCCAATGATCACGATGATTGGCATGTGAGTATAAAACCTTTATATTGAGACTGAATACAGTTTTTGGTTATCTTTTCCCTGATTTCAGGGATGGTGCCCCGTACATTTATGATCATATCACAATAATATATTAAATATAATCATTAATATCGATTATTATATTGACATTAATAATCATCTTTTGATAACCAAATCTGCTCCTGCTACATCCCCAACAACCTGCTATCCATGTTGTAACTCCTCACTCGCTCGCTAACGTCAGAGAGATATAAGAGTTACGAATGCTTTTGATGTCGCCGCCAGCACGGTCACGTGGTTCATGTAGCTCCCGATAGTTCCAAACTAGGCTGCCCCTGTCATGTTCTTATGGGACGGACAGTAGTGACCTTGCTTTTGAACGGTAAAATATTAAAAATAAACTGTACAAGGGAATTTACAACTGTTACTGAATTACTGTATGTACATCAATGTCAGCTCTCCAACAAAAGGACATTTTTTTGCTTCAAGGTTTTATTTGTCACTCCAAATTGAAGATTAAGTAAAAAGAGTAAAGCAATTGGCCTATATTAAGCGGCAATATATATTTAAGCATCAATGATGTTCAATTAAACCCACATTATAGTTTGAAACAACGTTCAAAACACACGCAGCCAGTATCACTAAGCATAAAGTCTGCTAGCTTAATGCTAACGTATAATGTAAAACCTCATAGACGGGCTAACATATATTAGCATTGCTATCGACAGTTCACTGCAATCAATAGCGATCACGTCACAGTTTTAATATTTTTTCATGTGAGAAAGTCACAGTTTAATCCAGTCTGTGGGAGCCGCGACCAGGGCAGCAGCGCTGGTCTACTGATCTGATCGTCTGGGGCCAACCTCCGTCGTCATCCCGGGGGAGAAAACGAGCCAAGTAACTTATCTGCACGCTTTTTACGTTTACCGCTGGCTGGTTAAATAGTAACTTATCTGCACGCTTTTTACGTTTACCGCTGGCTGGTTAAATTCTTTTTAGATTAATGTTGGTTTCATTGATGAAATCTAACAACTGTGGCAGTTGCATTCGTTTGTCTGAACGAAAAGTGTGTATCAATCGCTCTGGCTACGTTGTCCGAGGTGCGGTGCCTGTAGAGTTGTGATGTTCACGAACGAACCAAATCTATTGAACAGCTCTTTAACATGAAGATGGGAACAGAGTCGCAGTGGTGAGCCGTTCATTTTCTTTTTCGTTCTTTTTTTTTTTTTTTTTAAATCACTGTCACGCTCACAGCATGCACACACAAGCTTTTCCTCCTACTCCAAACTTTTTATTGTGCTACAATTAAAAAGGTGATACATGATGAACAAGTGAAAAGAGCTTTATTTACATTTCCACACATTGTATACAAAGATCCAAAATAGTGATCTCACTGTCAAAGCAGAGGGATATAGCACCACCTTGTGGAATGTTTACAATGAATGCAGATCAGACATTAAAATCTAGTCCACACATGTTAAATTAAATTATAATCAATATTTAAAATATATCAAACTCACATATCCGATGTCTAAGTCTGAATATATCAGATCCAAATCTTACCCTATCCTGCGTCCTGTCCAGGGTGTACCCTGCCTTCGTCCAATGACAGCTGGGATTGGCTCCAGCCCCCCCCGCGACCATGAATACAGGGTTAGCGTTAGACAATGGATGGATGGATGGATCTTACCCTATCATTCCTCCCAGTGAATATTTCCCAGATAAAATTGGTTACCACTAGGCTAGCTTCTTAAAAATTGATTCATATAAATGAGACAGTATTTTGAACAGCTCTTTGAAAAGAATGGCTCCTCAAGATCCGGCTCCCTTCAGAGAGCCATAAATCCCATCTCTAGGTGCCTGAAAACTTAAGGCCCGCCCTACTCTGCTCTGATTGGCTAGAACTCCTTGGTTACCTTGAGTACCATTAGTAGTTGGAACTATCACTTTAAACGACTGGTTACAGTTTTTTTTTTTTAATCATGTTGCAAAAAAACACTTCACCAAAATATTGCTACGCCGGACTTCTGGCACCGGACCGGAGGTCTTCAAGCCCTGCTTTATTCATCTTTTTTTCAGCGGAGGAGCAGAGCAGCAGCAGAGCAGGGAAGCAGAGGAGTAGCATTTTTTATGTAGTTTCATTTTGAACTATATATTGTTTTGTTTTTTGATTCATTATTTTTTAATGCATGTATGTAGTTATTTTGTTTAACCTCTTTTTCTTTTTGTTCATGCATTTTTGTCAACTTTTTACATAGATTTTTTACCTATGTATCACATTATTTTTTTATGCAGTGATTTCTTCTTTATTAATGCATGTTTGTATGCATTTTTAAGTATGTTTTTTAAAAATGAAGAAAACAATGCATAACAACATAATACAAGACATAGGTTTAAAAAACCTACAATGCATGGAAAAAAAATGCAAAATGAAAAAAGGTTAAAAAAAGAACCACAAAAATGCATGGAAAAAATGGATCAAAAAACATAACACAATACATAAGTATAAAAAAACCTACCTTGATTCTCTTCTGCTTCTCTGCTATTCTCCTCTGCTCTGCTGCTCCTTTGCTCTGCTTCTCTGCTGAAAAAAAGGTTACATTAAAAAATACTTAATACAATATACATGTTAATGCATTTTTTGTATGTATTTTTCAGTAGATTTTTTTAACATATGTATTGTATTATGCATCTTTTTTCAGTAGAGAAGCAGAGGAGGAGCAGAGCAGAGGAGAAGCAAACACAGCAGGAGCAGAGAAGCAAGGGTTTTTAGGTAGGTTTTTTTTAACCCATGGATTGTATTATGTTGCTGATGCATTTTTTTCTTTTTTCATGCATGTTTGTATTTCTTTTTTTAACCTTTTTTTCTTTTGCATTCTTTTCTTTTCTGTGCATTTTTGTTTCTTTTTTAGCCTTTTTTTTCTTTTGCATCTTTTTCTTTTTTTCCATGCATTTTTTTCTTTTTTTTGTGCATTTTTGTTTCTTTTTTAACCTTTTTTTCTTTTGCATCTTTTTCTTTTTTTCATGCATGTTGGTATTTCTTTTTTTTCTTTTTTTCATGCATTTTTTTCTTTTTTTTGTGCATTTTTGTTTCTTTTTTTAACCTTTTTTTTCTTTTTTTCTTTTTCTTTTTTTCATGCATGTTGGTATTTCTTTTTTTTCTTTTTCTTTTTTTCATGCATTTTTTTCTTTTTTAGGTTTTTTTTTTTTACATAATTGCATTATGTATATTTTATGCATCATTTTTCAGCAGAGAAGCAGAGCAGAGCAGGTTTGTAGTTATTTTTTTAAGAGGATTTTAAAATTTTTATTTTTCTAACCTTTTTTTCTTTTGCATTTATTTCTTTTTGTTCATGCATTTTTGTCGGGTTATTACATAGTTTTTTTTTTTACCTATGTATCACATTATGTTTATATGCAGTGATTTCTTCTTTATTAATGCATGCTTGTATGCATTTTTAAGTATGTTTTTTAAAAATGAAGAAAACAATGCATAACAACATAATACAAGACATAGGTTTAATAAACCTACAAAATGCATGGAAAAAAAATAATAAAATGAAAAATGAAAAACGGTTTAAAAAAAAGAACCACAAAAATGCATGGAAAAAATGGATCACAAAACATAACACAATACATTAGTAAAAAAAAACCTACCTTCAACAATGATTCTCTTCTGCTTCTCTGCTCCTGCTCTGCTGCTTCTCTGCTATTCTCCTCTGCTCTGCTGCTCCTTTGCTCTGCTTCTCTGCTGAAAAAAGATGCATAAAAAATAATTAATACAATATACATGTTAATGCATTTTTTGTATGTATTTTTCAGGGTTTTTTTAAACATATGTATTGTATTATGCTTTTTTTCTCAGCAGAGAAGCAGATGAGCAGAGCAGAGGAGAAGCAGAGGAGCAGAGCAGGAGCAGAGAAGCAGGAGTAAGTTTTTTTTAACCCATGTATTGTATTATGTTGCTGATGCATTTTTTATTTTTTCATGCATGTTTGTATTTCTTTTTTTAACCTCTTTTCTCTTGCATTTTTCTTTTTTTTTCGTGCATTTTTGCATTTCTTTTTTAGCTAGTTTTTTATTTGTTTTTTACATAATTGCATTATGTATATTTTATGCATCTTTTTTCAGCAGAGAAGCAGAGCAGAGCAGAGGAGAAGCAGAGGAGCAGAGCAGATGGGTAGCAGAGGACTACTACTACTCAGTTCTGGTGCCATTTCGGAGGCGTTATCATATTCAGAAGTTGAAAAAACTGCACATGGGGACTGGCGAAAATCGTGACATTTTAGAGGTCTCATAATCAGCCACAAAAAAGTCTCTCTAGCGCCACAATTTTTAAGATCATATTCTTGTTCAAATCGTATTTAAAAAACGTGAGGGTGTTTTGCCTCAATTTGTCGCAGTGATATTTTTAAATCCTGATATTGGTGGGGGTTTTGTGGCCGGTTTTGGTACTGCATGTCCTAACAGCCTAGTAAACATTACAGGAGGGCAATTCAATTGTGTTTATTTACCATTTACCAAAGACTTTCATGTGACTAAATGCTACTGATAAATTTAGCCCTATGAAAACATTAAAATGTAGCACAGTTGTAGTTACAGAGGCAATGAGTCCTTGAATGTGAGTTAAACATGCTGAAAGCAGCTTTTAATGTCTTAAACCATGAACAAACATGATAGCATAATATTGAAGACTTTACATTTTGTCATACTTTAAGTGACACTGATTTCTAGACTTTTGGCGCTTTTAGCGTATTTAAGGGATAAATCAACAAGTAAAACGCAAAAACCAAACCAAAAAAGTTGTCTTACCCCAATGCCGTGGTTCAGATCTGGGCCCTGCTGGGGGTGCTCCTGGATCGGCCTCTTAATTCCCGCAGTAGCTCGTTGACGATCCTCTCATGCAGCTTCCTAGCAAAGATGCGCTCGGGGTCCTTTTTCTCCAGCGGTTTGAAACTCTACTGTTTGGGTCAACTCTCCAGTTTTACCAAGTCGTGTCAAGTCCAAACGCGAAAAGAGAACACAAATGGTCGACAGCCCTTTTATACCTGCTCTGAGGTCATCGTTCTGTTTAGTTCTGTTTCCACGACAATTAATGTCGCGCGTGCGTTAATGCGTGCGTGTGCTTCAGCATACCGAGAGACATTTCATGATTTTTTTATTCTCATAATGTATTTTCATGTTCTTGTATTGTTGTCGTCACGACACTTTGACAGGACATCAAACCATCTTCCACTAATGCAGATTCACTCATTGGCGTCATGCTCCACATATATAGAAGCAAATCTGTACCATAATAAAATTAAAATAGATTTACAGAAATGCTTTTTCATTTTCAGAATATAGCTGCATTGTTTGACTCATAAATAAAATTAAT
>NC_139925.1:15781304-15816304 GCF_963514095.1 Eutrigla gurnardus
AATAAATCATACAAACTGCATTTTCTTTTTCTTCTTCAAGACTGCTCATTTTGTAACTTAATTCAAATGAAAAGGACATTAACATCGTATTTAGATTTAATTTTCATAAGATGCCCCAGCAAATAGTTACCAAAATTAAATTTGTAATATCCAATTTGAAAATGAAAATGCATTAGCAGAAAGGCGTTTTCATTTCTATGTCAAAGCTGTGTTATGTGACTCATAAGTCAAATTAGTAATAAATCATCCAAAATGCATTTTTATTTACTTCTTCAAGACTGCTCATTTAATGACACAAATAAAAAGGAAACAAAGAGGACTTGCTTTTTCAACATCAGTACAGTTAGCAACCAGGCTTCAACACACCGGTCAACATCAGTCCAGTTAGCAACCAGGCTTCAACACACTGGTCAACATCAATACAGTTAGCAATCAGGCTTCAAGACAGCGGTCAACATCAGTACAGTTAGCAACCATGCTTCAAGACAGTGGGGTCATTCCGTGTAATTTCATTAAATGCCTCCCACCTGACCATCTCAGAGTGTCCTGTAAAAATGCTAGTACAAAGACACACTTGTTAATAGGAAAAATCCTAAATATTAGGTCTCCACTGTCAGCAGTTTTCTCATGAAACATCATTGAATGAAGGGTGGTTTAGATGGTTTTTGGCATCATACTCTGAAAAGCCATATTTAAACAGCAATATCTGGAAAACTATCTCACCTGTGGCCTTCAAATTTGCTACAGTGTATAACTGTTAGTAATAGCCTCCAGACATGGAATATCAGGGGTGTAGCTCAATGATAACCTAGTATGGTAGGTACCTAAAATGTGGCTCGTCGAAATGAAGTAGCAAATTTGCATTTTTGCAGATAAAAGACTTCTATCACTTCTGCCTCCATCTCTGGTGTTAGCTTAAACATTCTACAAAATATGGTCTCTCTTAGATGATTAGTTTCACAGATATTAAGGCTAAAAAATTGAAGTAAACACATCGTTGCCCAACTTCAGAGCCATATTCCAAAAAACTGACGGAAGTATCGGGTCCAAACTTACTTTTTTTTAAAAGATCATAGTCTTGTCAAAATCATATTAAAAAATCGGGAGGGTGTTTTGCCTCAATTTGTGGCAGTGATTTTTTAAAAATCCTGATATTGGTGCGGCTTTTGTGGCCGTTTTTGGTACTGCATGTCCTACTAGTCTACTAGTAAACATCCAGACTGTCCTCCTCGAGAAAACGACCACATAGGTCGTGTGTCAAGCACCGAATTACGACCATATGTTACGTTTCAAAATAGCGCGCCCTCTAGCCCCCCCCACACGTCGACCTAAACCTACCCCGATTCCACGACATCTTCCCCCCACCCCCTCCCCACCCCCCCCCCACCCCCCCCTAACCCCCCCCTAACCCCCCCCCCACCCCCGCGCGCCCCCCCGCGCTACCCCCCCCCCCGCGCGCGCGCCCCCCCCGCTACCCCCCCCCCCCCGCGCGCCCCCCGTCAATCATCGGCAGAGACCCCCCCCCACACGTCGACCTAAACCTAACCCCCCCCCCCCGCGCGTGCATCATCGGCAGAGACCGCCTCCACACGTCGACCTAACCCTAACCTTAACCACTACTATCGTTGCGGAAGAATCTCCGCAATACGCTCCCAGAGGTCGTATTCGAGTGCATGGACCAACGACAACTGTGGTCGTATGAGTTGGAGGGCTTGTTGTAAACATCACAGCAGGGCAATTCAATTGTGTCTTTTACCATTTACCAAAAGACTTACATGTGACCTAATGCTACTGATAAATTAAGTCTTATGAAAACATTAAAATGGAGCACAGTTGTAGTTGTGCTACAGAGGCAATAAGTCCTTGAATGTGAGTTGAACATGCTGAAAGCAGCTTTTAATGTCTTAAACGTTGAACAAACATAGCATTATATTGAAGACTGTACATTTTGTCATACTTTAAGTACATAAATTACACAACCAAATCAAATAATCTTAATTTGAGCATAAAGATTTTACATTACAGTACAAAAGTCTCCAAAGTTTGATATTGAATAACAGTTTGTCTCTATGCTCACTATGAGACAATATGTGAGTTGTGTGTATGATCAGAAATGGTGGATAGGAAGTATCAGAGATGTTTCAGATCAAAATGAAGATGTACTGGTTCAGCCCACGCACCCACATGGCCCTGCCAAGAGTTTCTACTGGCCAAGAAGAGAAGACATGTGCAATGTCCCACTGCAGCATAGAATTGCAAGGATTGACGTTCCCTCTACAGAAACTGGGTGCATGTATGCCATCAAAAAAGATGAGCACAACAGAGCAGAGATGTACATTAGACAATTTGTAAAGTGACTGCCAAATTAATGAATGTGACTAAGGAATTGGATCAAAAAGATGAAAAAATGTGTGATCCCTCATAGTGAGCATAGAGACAAACTGTTATTCAATATCAAACTTTGGAGACTTTTGTACTGTAATGTAAAATCTTTATGCTCAAATTAAGATTATTATTCTATATGGTTGTGTAATGTATGTACTTAAAATATGGCAAAATGTACAGTCTTCAATATTATGCCATGTTTGTTCATGGTTTAAGACATTAAAAGCAGGTTTCAGCATGTTCAACTCACATTCAAGGACTTATTGCCTCTGTAACTACAACTGTGCTACATTATAATTTTTTTGTAAGGCTAAATTTATCAGTATGTAAGTCTTTGGTAAATGGTAAAAAACACAATTGAATTGCCCTGCTGTGATTTTTACTAGTAGACTATTAGGACATGCAGTACCAAAAACGGCCACAAAAACCCCACCAATATCAGGATTTTAAAAAATCACTGTGACAAATTGAGGCAAAACACCCTCACGATTTTTTAATATGATTTTGTTAAGACTATGATCTTTTAAAAAAAGTAAGTTTGGACCTGATACTTTTTCGTTTTCTGGAATATGGCTCTGAAGTTGGGCAACGATGTATTTACTTCCATTTTTGAGCCTTATCCAAATAAAAGACTTCTATCACTTCTGCTCCATCTCTGGTGTTAGCTTAAACATTCTACAAAATATGGTCGCTCTTAGGTGATTAGTTCACAGATATTAAGGCTCAAAATGGAAGTCAACACATCGTTGCCCAACTTCAGAGCCATATTCCAAAAAACTGACAAGTATCGGGTCCAAACTTACTTTTTTTTTTTAAAGATCATAGTCTTGTCAAAATCATATAAAAAAATCGGGAGGGGACTTCCGGTTGGGGATCGGAATGTAGTGGCCGCATTAGCTTTGCTCTCCCATTACTTTTTCAAAAACAATAGCTTTAACTACGCCCAAACCTCTTCAAATACGAACCAACGAACAATTAACGTGGTATCTATGTAAAACTGGCAAAATGTCATCGAAACCAGGCAAACAATCCAAGAAAGACGACGCCAAAAAGGTAGAAGCCCATGGCACGTGTGGTGGCTCCTGTGTTGCTAACATAGCTGAACTGCTAGAGGAGCACAGAGAAGCCATCTCATCTGAGTTTAAAATGGCATTTTCATCTCTGGAAGAGAAACTGACTCAAACCCAAGCCACAGTAGAAGATCACGACCAGCGCATCCTCTCGGTGGAGTCAAACGCTAACCTGCTGGAAGAGCGTATGTGTTTACTCGAGGAGAAGTGCACCACGCTAGCTGATAGCAACGCTAAGCTAGCAGCTAAAACAGCGGTCCTGGAGGGTCGGAGCCGGAGGAACAATATCAGGATAATCGGGCTTGCCAGAGTCGATTGAGGGGCCCCGGCCGACAACTTTCTTTTCAGACTTGCTTGTGGAACTACTCGGCAGCCAAATACTACCAACTCCCCCCGAACTTGACCGGGCACATCGAGCCCTCATCGCCAAACCACCCCCGGGGGGTAAGCCACGGGTTGTTATTATTCGCTTCCACCGCTACCAAGTGCGGAGAATTGGTCGTCAGAGAGGCCCGCAAACAGAGAGGTAAACTGCAATACAGGGGAAACCGGTACTGATTTTCGAGGATTATACACCAGAAGTCCTGGAGCAGCGAACCAGATATCGAGAAGTCAATGCTGAGCTGTACAACTTGGGTCTGAGCGCCATCTCTGCTCTTCCCGGCAAGGCTATCGATTGTGCTGAAAGATGGGGCCAGGAGAGGTTTCTCCTCGCCCGAAGAAGCCCGGGTGTTTGCCGCAGCCCACCACCAGCAGCCTGCGGCCCGATCGGAGTGCGTGAACGAAACAAAAGGGACAAACAACTCATCTGGTAACAACGTAGATCTTTATTTACTTTTTAAATAATTGCCATTGCAGAGCGGAATGAATCTTTACCCACTCAGGGTACTAGACTTCACTCACGCTGCGGCTATTTCAACAAACAGTGAGCCGATCCAGCTGTCATGTTAACTTAGCTACGTCCTCTCGGCATACTTTTGGGCTGCGTTACTATTGATGAAAATGTGTGTGCTCTTAGGAGCTATGATTGTGCTGTTACTCATGTTATTAGCCATAACTGAGCTGTTACTCGTGTTATTGCTCCTGCCTCGTTAGTTTGCGTTACTGAGAAGGTATGTTTCGCTTATGTTGTGCTGTGAGGCCGAATATAGCCTAATGTAAATTGGACACTTGCTGCTTGATATCCTCTGCACTGAAATTCGCTCCATAGATTTGTACCACTATGTGATATGTTCAGGTGGACTTAACTGATCTGCTGCTTAATCTTATCTTTCATTTTATTCCAAAATATATATATGTGTGTGTGTGTGTGTGTGTGTGTGTGTGTGTGGGGGGGGGGGGGGGGGGGGGGGGGGGGGTGTTATAATATATATATTTTTTTATATACCGGTGTATATATATATATATATATATATATATATATATATATATATTTTTTTTTTACCATTATTTTGTTTTGATCCTCATGTTATTTATGTGTGTGTGTATCTAAGATATACACTTTATTTTTTTACTATTATTATTATTTCATATACATATATTATACTACTGCACCATCCCCCCCTCCTTCCTTTTTTTTTTTTTTTCTTTCATTGTGTGGACAAGCAAGCACTAGAAGCTCATATTCACTCACCTTCTCAAAGCCTGTTGCTGTTAAAGAGGATGGAGTATTATTAATCACACGTATAGCTAATTATACTACGGACCAAGTTCTTTGAATATTTCTGTGTTCTATTGTTCGTTTGACCTTAATAATGGGGATACTGTTACATATTTTGGGAAGAGAAGCTAAGCATCGAGTGAAGGTTAGTAAAGGTTGAATAGTGTGCGCCAATGCAATTGGCGAAGAGGTATGATAACCAAAGGGTTAGGGAAGTTATGGGGTTCGGGGAGGTGGGGAGGGGCATGGCTGGGGTAAGTAAGCCAACTTCCTTTTTTGTGTATTTTGTTAGTTTGTTTTTTTGGTCCCATCGGTCTCATTGTGTCTTTCAATGTTGCATTTATTTACCTTTTCTTTTTCTCATTTGCTCTGGAACAATCCACAGACTGCAGTGCTGGTATGTTACACTTCATATCGATCTTTGTGCTATGGCCGATGTAGCCCATTCACAGAAGGGTGGTGGACAGGTGGTAAGAATACTCTCATTAAATGTAGGTGGACTCAATGCCACAGTCAAGCGTGCTAGGATATTCTCACACATTCAAAACCTTAAAGCTGACATAATGTTTCTCCAAGAGACACACTTACTTAATATTGATCACCAGAAATTGTCTAGACCTTGGATAGGACAAATCTTTCATTCTAAATTTAACCTGAAAACGAGAGGTGTGGCCATACTTGTTAGGAAAAACGTGCATTTCACTCCAGACAAAATTATTGCAGACCCAAATGGTCGCTATGTGATTGTCCCCGGTACATTGTACCAGAAACCGGTTGTCCTCGTATCTGTCTATGCTCCTAATTGGGATGACTATAACTTCATGAAAAACCTATTGTCTTCTCTTCCTAACTTAAATTCCCATGTGCTAATTGCGGGAGGTGATATGAACTGTGTCATTAACCCTCTACTGGATAGGTCTAGCTCCAGAACTTCAACACCATCTAAAATGTCTCAGACCCTCTCTGCCTTTATGGAACAATATGGCTATGTTGATCCCTACAGACTTCTACATCCCACTATTAAGCAGTACTCTTTCTTTTCACACGTACATCGTACTTTTTCACGCATAGATTACTTTCTCATTGACAAAACACTAATTCCCTCGGTAATATCCACACAATACTCACCTATAGTCGTATCTGACCACTCCGCAGTAACCCTTGACCTTCGCTTTGACCATAGGCCTAAAGATTATAGGACATGGCGCTTAGATCCTCTGTTGCTGGCTGATGGGAATTTCTGTAAACAAATCTCCGAAGCCATTGACCTCTTTTTGGAAACCAATAACACAGAAGGCATCTGCCCTATGCTATTATGGGAAACCCTAAAGGCCTTTATTAGGGGTAAAATTATTTCATATACGTCCTATATTAATAAAAATCGTAGAGCGCGCCAAAAAGAACTGGAAGAATCCATTGCCACTGTAGACCATCGCTACTCAATTGATCAATCACCTGACCTTTACAAGGAAAGGTTGAAACTTAAGACTGAACTTGATCTTTTGACAACAAGAGAGGCTGAACAACTTCTGCTCCGCTCCAGAGGCACTCAGTATGAATTTGGAGATAAGGCAAGTCGGCTTTTAGCCCATCAGCTGAAAACTAAAACTGCTTCCAACCAGATTACTCAGATCCGTACTAATACCGGTGCGCTTACGTCAACCCCGTAGAAATAAATAACGTTTTTAAAACATTCTATTCTCAGCTCTATACGTCGGAGTCCTCCAATAATGAAGCTCATATGTCTGAATTTTTCACAGCACTAGACGTACCCGTGATTTCAGAGGATAACAGACAGATGCTGGACAGCCCTTTGCAACTTAACGAGATTACCGAAGCAATAAAACTGATGAATAATAATAAATCACCCGGACCGGATGGTTTTCCGGTGGAATTTTTTAAAAAATTTATAGAAAAATTAGCTCCATTACTACTAAGGATGTTTACGCAGTCGCTCCGGCAGGGCTGCTTGCCACCCACCCTCACCCAGGCCTCAATTTCCCTTATATTAAAGAAGGACAAAGATCCCTTAAACTGTGCGTCTTTTCGTCCAATATCGTTACTGTCTGTTGATGTTAAAATACTTGCGAAGGCAATTTCACGTCGGTTGGAGACTGTTATGACCTCCATTGTGTCAGAAGACCAGACGGGGTTCATTAGACAACGACACTCATTCACCAACATTAGAAGGCTTCTCGGCATCATCCACACCCCACCTTCCCCTTCTGACCCAGAAGTAATCGTGTCCCTTGATGCCGAGAAGGCCTTCGATAGGGTGGAGTGGTCCTACTTGTTCACCGCGTTGCGGCATTTTGGCTTTGGAGGCAATTTTATATCCTGGATTCAATTGCTTTACACCTCTCCTCAAGCATCGGTATGCACAAATACTTCTCGTTCTAAGACTTTTCCCCTTTCCCGTGGAACGCGCCAGGGGTGCCCGCTTTCCCCTCTTCTATTCGCCATCGCCATAGAGCCACTCTCGATAGCACTTAAAACGGAAAGAGGTTTTCTGGGCATCCAGCGATGGGGAACAGAACACAAAGTATCCCTCTACGCAGATGACCTGCTTTTGTACGTAAGGAACCCGTTGTCTAGTATTCCTCGGATCTTATCAATTCTTAACTTCTTCAGCACTTTTTCGGGATACAAATTAAATGTTCAAAAAAGTGAATGTTTTCCAGTTAATCAGCCAGCCTTGGACATCCCAGCACTGTCTATCCCGTTTAAGTTTTCCAGCTCAGAGTTTAAATACTTAGGTGTCGTCATTACACGATCTATAAGGTCCCTACGTGAACAAAACTTTGCAGCTCTCACCTCAAAAATCAAGTCTGACCTCCAAAGGTGGAGCCACTTACCCCTTTCACTAGCAGGGAGGGTACAAATAGTCAAGATGAACGTTTTACCTCGCTATCTATACCTCTTCCAATGCCTTCCCATCTTTTTACCCCAATCGTTTTTCAAATCTATTGACTCTGTTGTCTCTCAATTCATATGGTCGGGTAAACATCCTAGAATCTGCAAAGCTGCCATGCAGCGGAGTAGACCTTCAGGTGGACTTGGCTTGCCAAACTTCCAATCTTATTACTGGGCGGCAAACGCGCACAAACTATTACTCTGGTTTACATCCCCACAGAGCAGCTGGTGCCAATTGGAATCTGACTCATGCATATCGTCATCGCCGCAGGCTCTGGCATGCGGCACCCTGCCCTTACCTTACTCACAGTACACATCTAACCCCCTTGTCGTTGCATCACTCAAAATCTGGGCTCAAATAAGGGGACATTTTAAGTGGTCTTCCCTTCCTCAATCAACACCCATCTGCAAAAACCATCTCTTTGCACCAGCCAGAACTGATCCGCGCTTTGTGTTCCTGGGCAGAGGGGGTCTGCGTTCATTAAAAGATTTGTATGTAGAAGGGTCATTTGCAAGTTTCAACCAGCTACAAGCCATATTTGGATTAACCAGTTCGGATTTCTTTAGATATTTTCAACTACGGGATTTTGCAAGAACTCATTCACCTACATTCCCACTTATCCCAACCGTAACTGGTATGGACCACATTCTCTTAGCTAACACCACCCCTAAAGGACATGTCTCCTACCTATATGACCTACTGTTGCCAGCCAATGAATTAACTATTGAAAAAATCAAATCGAACTGGGAAGACGAACTGCAAGTGACCCTTTCTGATCGGTTCTGGAGTAAAGCCCTTACAAATATCAAACTTTCCTCTTCATGTATGCGGCTTAGCCTCATTCAATTTAAAGTGCTCCACAGGATTCATTATAGCATGTCCAGGCTCTCTAGAATCTACCCAGATACAGTTGAAGATAAATGTAATAGATGCTCGCTCTCACCGTGTGACCTTACACATATGTTTTGGACATGCCCTAAGTTGTCTACTTTCTGGGATTCATTCTTTAAGGTTATTTCTGAAATAACGCAGATCCATATCCCACCATCTCCTCATGTAGCTATTTTTGGAAGACTTCCAGATGAAAATGTTGCAACAAATACTCAATCCAATGTAATTGCTTTCTCCTCTCTGACCGCTCGAAGGAGCATTTTGCTCTTATGGAAATCCCGCCTCCCTCCATCACTCAAATCTTGGCTTCGTGACATCATGTCCTTTCTAAAATTGGAAAAAATTAAATTTGCTTTGAGAGGCTGCTCGGATAAATTCCATTGTCACTGGCAACCGTTGATTAACTATTTCGACCGTCTGCCTGCGAGTGAAATTGCACAGTAGAACCCAAAACATACTTTACATTAAACTACACTACTTTGCATTAATTTATTATCTGTGCGCTGCTGCCTGTCCACCACCCTGCCCTCTTCTGTAGGAGTGACGTATATATGAACACTGTGGTTTTAAAACATGTTTAAAAAACAACTCTGCCTTCTATAGCTGGTGGTATAAGTACTGCAACAATTCCATTATTTGCATAACACAATATTGAGACATTTTTTTTATTTATTTTTTTATTTTATTTTTTTTATTTTTTTTTAGATATATTTATATATCTATACATATAAAGATACTTTAATATTATAATTCATCTTTGTATCTTTTTTATTAAAGGTTTTGTTTTATATCATATTCATTTACTTGCTTAATTATTTGCATACATGTCTTTTGTCCTAGCCCGTCCATGTCTGTTTGCTCTTGTCTGTCTTTATCTTTTATATATAATTTTTCTTTTTTAGTTTTTCTTATGTTGAGGAAGCTGGGGGTGGGTATGGGAGGGGTTAAGAAGAAATAATAATTTGAAAAAACTGAAAATGCCTTTGTAACTGTCTCTGAATGTACATCATACTTTGTCATCATTTTCTTTAATAAAATGTTTAAACAAAAAAAAATCGGGAGGCTGTTTTGCCTCAATTTGTCGCAATGATTTTTTAAAAATCCTGATATTGGTGGGGGTTTTGTGGCCGTTTTCGGTACTGCATGTCCTAATAGTCTACTAGTAAACATCATCCATCCATCCATCCATTGTCCTCCGCTTATCCGGGGCCGGGTCGCGGAGGCAGCTGCCTGAGCAGGGACGCCCAGACTTCTCTCTCCCCGGACACTTCCCGCAGCTCCTCCGGGAGGACCCCAAGACGTTCCCAGGCCAGCTGGGTGACATAGTCACTCCAGCGTGTCCTGGGTCTTCCTCGGGGTCTCCTCCTGGTGGGGCATGCCTGGAACACCTCCCGAGGGAGGCGTCCAGGGGGCATCCTGTACAGATGGCCGAGCCTCTCGATGTGGAGGAGCAGCGGCTCTACTCTGAGCTCCTCCCGCGTGACGGAGCTCCTCACCCTATCTCTAAGGGAGCGCCCCGCCACCCTGCGGAAGAAGCTAATTTCAGCCGCTTGTATCCGGGATCTTATTCTTTTGGTCACGACCCAAAGTTCATGACCATAGGTGAGGGTAGGAACGTAGATTGACCGGTAAATCGAGAGCTTCGCCTTTCGGCTCAGCTCTCTCTTCACCACGACGGACCGATACAGCGACCGCATTACTGCGGCCGCTGCACCGATCCGCCTGTCAATCTCACGTTCCATCCTTCCCTCACTCGTGAACAAGACCCCAAGATACTTAAACTCCTCCACTTGAGGCAGGAACTCTCTCCTGACCTGGAGGGAGCAAGCCACCTTTTTCCGGTCGAGAACCATGGCCTCAGATTTGGAGGTGCTGATCCCCATCCCAGCTGCTTCACACTCGGCTGCAAACCGCCCCAGGGCATGCTGGAGAACAAGACCACATCATCTGCAAAGAGCAGGGATGAAATCCAGTGGCTCCCGAACCAGATCCCCTCCGGCCCACGGCTGCGCCTAGAAATCCTGTCCATAAAAATAATGAACAGAACCGGTGACAAAGGGCAGCCCTGCCGGAGTCCAACATCCACCTGGAACAGGTCTGACTTACTGCCGGCAATGCGAACCAAGCTCCTGCTCCGGTCGTACAGGGACCGAACGGCCCTTAGCAGAGGGCCCCCGACCCTGTACTCCCACAGAATGCCACGAGGGACACGGTCGAATGCCTTCTCCAGGTCCACAAAACACATGTGGACTGGTTGGGCAAACTCCCATGAACCCTCAAGCACCCTGCGGAGGGTATAGAGCTGGTCCAGTGTTCCACGGCCAGGACGAAAACCGCATTGTTCCTCCTGAATCTGAGGTTCGACTATTGGCCGAATTCTCCTCTCAAGTACCCTGGAATAGACTTTCCCAGGGAGGCTGAGGAATGTGATCCCCCTATAGTTGGAACACACCCTCCGGTCCCCCTTTTTGAATAGAGGGACCACCACCCGGTCTGCCAGTCCAGAGGCACTGTCCCCGACTGCCACGCGATGTTGCAGAGACGTGTCAACCAAGACAGCCCCACAACATCCAGAGACTTGAGGTACTGAGAGGATGGATCTCATCCACCCCCGGTGCCTTGCCACCGGGGAGCTTCTTAACTACCTCGGTGACTTTGGCCCGGGTGATGGGTGGATGAACCTCTGAGTCTCTAGCCTCTGCTTCCTCTATGGAAGACATGTCAGTGGGATTGAGGAGATCCTCGAAGTATTCCTTCCACCGCCTGACGATATCCCCAGTCGAAGTCAACAGCTCCCAACAGTTGGTGGAGGGCTGCTTCCCCTTCCTGAGGCGCCGGATGGTTTGGCAGAATTTCCTCGAGGCCGACCGGTAGTCCTCCTCCATAGCTTCCCCGAACTCTTCCCAGACCCGAGCCTTTGCTTCAGCAACTGCCCGCGCTGCAGCACGCTTGGCCTGCCGGTACCTGTCAGCTGCCTCAGGAGTCCCCCGGGCCAACCAGGTTCGGTAGGACTCCTTCTTCAGCTTGACAGCATCCCTTACTTCCGGTGTCCACCACCGGGTTCGGGGATTGCCGCCTCGACAGGCACCGGAGACCTTACGGCCACAGCTTCGAACAGCCGCGTCCACAATGGAAGCGGAGAACAAGGTCCATTCGGACTCAATGTCCCCAGCCTCCCTCGGGATCTTGTCAAAGCTCTCCCGGAGGTGGGAGTTGAAGACCTCCCCGACAGAGGGTTCCACCAGACGCTCCCAGCAGACCCTCACAACACGTTTGGGTCTGCCAAGTCTGTCCAGCTTCCTCCCCTGCCAGCGGATCCAACTCACCACCAAGTGGTGATCTGTTGACAGCTCAGCCCCTCTCTTCACCCGAGTGTCCAAGACATACGGCCGGAGGTCAGATGACACGACCACAAAGTCGATCATTGACCTCCGGCCTAGAGTGTCCTGGTGCCATGTGCACTGATGGACACCCTTATGCTTGAACATGGTGTTCGTTATGGACAAACCGTGACTAGCACAGAAGTCCAATAACAGAACACCACTCGGTTTTGATCGGGGAGGCCGTTCCTCCCAATCACGCCCCTCCAGGTAACACTGTCGTTACCCACGTGAGCGTTGAAGTCCCCCAGCAAAACAATGGAGTCCCCGGTTGGAGCACTCTCCAGTACCCCTCCCAAGGACTCCAAGAAGGCCGGGTACTCTACACTGCCGTTTGGCCCGTAGGCCGAAACGACAGTGAGAGACCTACCCCCGACCCGAAGGCGCAGGGAAACGACCCTCTCGTTTACTGGGGAAAACTCCAACACATGGCGGCCGAGATGGGGAGCTATAAGCAAACCCACACCAGCTCGGCGCCTCTCACCGCGGGCAACTCCAGAGTAGAAGAGAGTCCAGCCTCTCTCGAGGAGTTGGGTTCCAGAGCCCAGACTGTGCGTGGAGGTGAGCCAGACTATCTCTAGCTGGTAACGCTCTACCTCCCGCACTAGCTCAGGCTCTTTCCCCCCCAGTGAGGTGACATTCCATGTCCCCATGGCTAGAGTCACTGTCCGGGGATTGGGTCGCCGGGGCACCCGCCCAGGACAGCCACCCAAAACACATTGCACCCGCCCCTTCTGAACCCTCCTGCGGGTGGTGAACCTACTGAAGGGCTAGTAAACATAACAGCAGGGCAATTCAATTGTGTCTTTTACCATTTACCAAAAGACTTACATGTGACTAAATGCTACTGATAAATTTAGTCTTACGAAAACATTAAAATGGAGCACAGTTGTAGTTGTGCTACAGAGGCAGTAAGTCCTTGAATGTGAGTTGAACATGCTGAAAGCAGCTTTTAATGTCTTAAACCATGAACAAACTAGCATAATATTGAAGACTGTACATATTTGTCATACTTTAAGTACATAAATTACACAACCAAAATCAAATAATAATCTTAATTTGAGCATAAAGATTTGACATTACAGTACAAAAGTCTCCAAAGTTTGATATTGAATAACAGTTTGTCTCTATGCTCACTATGAGACAATATGGGAGTTGTGTGTATGATCAGAAATGGTGGATAGGAGGTATCAGAGATGTTTCAGATCAAAATGAAGATGTACTGGTTCAGTTTATGCACCCACATGGCCCTCCCAAGAGTTTCTACTGGCCAAGAAGAGAAGACATGTGCAATGTCCCACTGCAGCATAAATTTGCAAGGATTGATGTTCCCTCTACAGAAACCGGGTGCATGTATGCCATCAAAAAAGATGAGCACAAGAGAGCAGAGCTGTACATTAGACAATTTGTAAAGTGACTGCCAAATTAATGAATGTGACTAAGGAATTGGATCTAAAAGTGAAAATGTGTGATCCCTCATAGTGAGCATAGAGACAAACTGTTATTCAATATCAAACTTTGGAGACTTTTGTACTGTAATGTAAAATCTTTATGCTCAAATTAAGATTATTATTTGATATGGTTGTGTAATGTATGTACTTAAAGTATGGCAAAATGTACAGTCTTCAATATTATGCCATATGTTTGTTCATGGTTTAAGACATTAAAAGCAGGTTTCAGCATGTTCAACTCACATTCAAGGACTTATTGCCTCTGTAACTACAACTGGGCTACATTTCAATGTTTTCATAAGGCTAAATTAATCAGTATGTAAGTCTTTGGTAAATGGTGAAAAACACAATTGAATTGCCCTGCTGTGATTTTTACTAGTAGACTATTAGGACATGCAGTACCAAAAACGGCCACAAAAGCCCCACCAATATCAGGATTTTAAAAAAATCACTGTGACAAATTGAGGCAAAACACCCTCCCGATTTTTAATATGATTTTGACAAGACTATGATTTTTAAAAAAAAAGTAAGTTTGGACCCGATACTTGTCAGTTTTCTGGAATATGGCTCTGAAGTTGGGCAACAATGTGTTTACTTCCATTTTTGAGCCTTAATATCTGTGAAACTAAACATCTAAGAGAGACCATATTTTGTAGAATGTTTAAGCTAACACCAGAGATGGAGGCAGAATTGATATAAGTCTTTTATCTGTAAAAATGGGAGCTCAACAACTCTTCAAATTTGCTACTTCATTTCGACAAGCCACATTTAAGTACCTACCATCAGGGCTGTGTCTGTGTGTTTGGGGGCCCTATGCAAGATGCTGTTCAGGGGGCCCCTATTTTGTATTGTTTACTTTATATTGACTTTAATTTGCGTTATGATTCTTTTGAATAAAACAAATACATCAAAAACATAACTAAACTGTAGGAATGTAGGTACATTTGTTCAAATTATATTGTCACAATAAATATTCTAATAAATGTGGTAAAGAAAGACACAACTAGCTCAGTAGAGTTAATAATAATCCACTCAGAGCAATAATACACTGCTTCAATAGTCCATAATAATCTACAATAGGCCTAATATGTATTAGTGTTGTTTAGCACACTTCACATTAGAGACCTATAAACTGAGGACACACTAAAAAAATCCTGAAGTAATGTTAAGTGGCAAATATTGAACAGCAGAGGAGGTCTATGATGGAACAGCAGCTCCCACTGGACGAGGATCCAGCAGACATGACAGACATCTGCCTGACAACACACCCTCCCTCACTAATGTAATGCCAACATGCTGGACCTGCTATAATTCACCAAAACGGGTGTCACTTTAGTCAATCAGTGTTATGACATTCAAATGTGACATACATTTTATTTTCGCCCTCTCCTAAAGCAAACACTTAAGCTATCAGAAAAATTCACCATTTAAGGTAGCCCCTCCACCCCACATAATAAAAAAAAAAAACCTTACCTTTATCCTGCGAGCGTTTTTCTTCTTTTTTCTTTTTTCGGCGCCAGACGAATACGCTCGTTTGGACGCCATGCCGTGAATGACCTGAACCTACGGCTCGGCGCAATTCCCCTCCCCCTCCTAGTTTAGTAGTACTGGTCGTCATAGCAACGCGGCTTGGTAGACAGCACATCTGACCAATCAGCGGGCCAGGTGCCAGGTACTTTTCGCACCTTTTCCTTCGGGTCCTTCCACAGGTATTGCAGCTGGCCTTGAAACTTGAGGGGGCCCCCTGGTGGCGCGGGTCCCTATGCACTCGCATAGTCCGCTTATAGCAAGAAACGGCTCTGCCTACCATTCTAGGTTATCATTGAGCTACACCCCTGATATTTCATGTCTGGAGGCTATTAGTAACAGATATACACTGTAGAAATTTTGAAGGCCATAGGCTGGCTTTTCAGAGGATGATGCCAAAAACTGTCTAAAGTACCCTTCATTCAATGATGTTTCATGAGAAGACTGTTGACAGTAGAGACCTAATATTTTGGATTTTTCCTATTAACAAGTGTGTCTTTGTACAATAATTTTTACAGGACATTCTGAGATGGTCAGGTGGGAGGCATTTGATGAAATGACACGGAATGACCCATATTTTACTGTATATATCCAAAGGCGTTTTATTAAAAAATCCCACAGTGAAAAATTCTGTACGTTTTGGAGAAGATACCTGAGGTCAACTGAAATGTATCTGAAGTGAAATTATTCATTGGTAACAGACGGTTTAATTTTAATTAATTTTTAACTTGATGTAATATTTTACTTCACAGTATTTATCCAAAGGTGTTTTATTAAGAAATCCCACAGTGAAAAAAATCTGTAAATTTGTGAGAAGATACCTGAAGTCTTGTAGATTGCACCTGAAGTGAAATTAGTCATTGGAAACAGGCAGCTTAATTTGAATTATTTTTACATTATTTTAAGATAATGTAATATTTTACTGTACAGGAAATATCCAAACGGCATTTTATTCTGACAGTCCACAGTGAACAGTTATGTGAATATTATGCAATTAATCTTATTTCCGTAGGCTATTTATCCTGTATATGAGCCTGGTTGTGCAACACTTTATCCTGAAATCTTCCTTCACGTCAGCTCCTCTGAGCAGTTGCAATGAATTTACCATAATTATCACAATACGGGCGTACTACAAATTTCCCGGCGGCAGGTTTGACTTAGAAAAACGAATGACGGCTCACTCGACCGCAGTTCAGGGTCGCATCGAGCCCGGCTTCACTGCACCTGTACGCCGCGTCCTGATATTCGGTCTGACGCCCGCCCCGACGCCCGCCCTGAACGTTTCCATGGCGCACAACTAAAACACCTGTTTGGCATTTTATGAAATATGGCACCGGCGCCATTTAAAAAAAAATCGCCATGTCGGATGTGGAAGATTTACTGAACTGAATTCAGTTCAAACCAAAACCACACAACTTCCCTACCACCACACTTTATATTACGACACTCAACGCTTCTCCTGCTATATTTAACACATTCTGACCCACGAATATTTAATTTACATGAAGACATCGTAGAGCGAGTGTCTGCTTTCACCAAATGTGGGTTTTCCCACCGGTCCTCATGAACTGATATAAACTCTTCACTGTCAAACTCCAAAAGTGACACTGATTTCTGGACTTTGGGCGCTTTTAGCGTATTTAAGGGATAAATCAACAAGTAAAACGCAAAAACCAAACCAACAAAGTTGTCTTACCCCGATGCCGTGGTTCAGATCCGGGCTCTGCTGGGCTGCTCCTGGATCGGCAGCCCGGAGGGGCTTCCTCGGCCTCTTAATTCCCGCAGTAGCTCGTTGACGATCCTCTCATGCGGCTTCCTAGCAAAGATGCGTCCAGGGTCCTTTTTCTCCAGGTTTGAAACTCTACTGTTTGGGTCAACTCTCCAGTTTTACCGAGTAGTGTCAAGTCCAAACGCGAAAGACGACAGAATTAAACAGATGACCCCAGAGCAGGTTTAAAAGGGCTGTTTCCATGACAATTAATGACGCGCGTGCGTTAATGCGTGTGTGCGTGCGTGCGTGCGTGTGCTTCAGCATTCCGAGACACATTTCATTTATTCTCATAATGTATTTTCATGTTCTTGTATTGTTGTCGTCACGACACTTTGACAGGACATCAAATCATCTTCCACTAATGCAGATTCACTCATTGGCGTCATGCTCCACATATATAGAAGCAAATCTGTACCATAATTAAATTAAAAAAGATTCACAGAAAGGCTTTTTCATTTTCAGAATATAGCTGCATTGTTTGACTCATAAATAAAATTAATAATAAATCATCCAAACTGCATTTTCTTTGTCTTCTTCAAGACTGCTCATTTTGTAACTTAATTCAAATGAAAAAGAAAAGGACATTAACATCGTATTTAGACTTAATTTTCATAAGATGCCCCAGCAAATAGTTACCAAAATTCAATTTGAAATATCCAATTTGAAAATGAAAATGCATTAGCAGAAAGGCGTTTTCATTTCTATGTCAAAAATGTGTTATGTGACTCCAAAATGCATTTTTATTTACTTCTTCAAGACTGCTCATTTAATGACACAAATAAAAAGGAAACAAAGAGGACTTGCTTTTTCGTTTTCATACACCCCCCTCCTATTCCTATCTCCTATTCCTAACTCCTATTCCTAACTCCTATTCCTATCTCCTATTCCTAACTCCTATTCCTATCTCCTATTCCTAACTCCTATTCCTAACTCCTATTGCTAACTCATATTCCTTGACCTCTGGAGAAAACGTCACAGGGTTAAGGAAAGGCAATAGGAGAACTCAAAAGGATTTAGGAAAAGTCGACCGCGGTGCTCAGAGAATCTGACCGGATTTTCACTATCTACGTCATCACAGACGTAATTTGTGGGGGGGGGGACACAGGGGACATGTCCCCTGCACTTTTTCAAAAGGCCGTTTTGGTCCCCTGCACTTTTTGTTTGTGTGTGTGCGTGTGTATGTGTGTTTGGTAATTAGACGCAGCCAGGATGTCAAAAAAAGAAAAGTGGACATAAGAGACTTCTTTAGAAGTCAAAGCTTAAGTTACTCAAAGAAATGCGTTACACCCATCCTGCAACACCTTCACTGGCTCCCAATAAAGCAGCATATCCTCCTCAAGATCCTCCTCATCATTTACAAAGCTCTCAATAATCTGACAAATAAAATGTATTATTATTGTTGTTGTTATTATTACTATTGGATTAGAATTGGGTGATAATGCTTTGCTACATGCTTTACAACCAGTCAAACCCAAAAAGGGAACAGTAAACTTAAAAGTAGCAATAGAAAACTAGAAGAACTACTAAAAAACACAATGAACTGAAAGAGTTAGTTTTATTAGAAATACTTGTGTCCCCCCCCCCCCCCCCCCCCCCCCACCACCTCTGAAATCAAAATGTCATCCTTGATAGTAGGCCTATTGTGTGTTCTACATAGTGCGGGGGGAGTAGGATACAGGTGCGGGAGGAGTAACTCAGGCATGAGCGGGACTCTCTCATGGCTTCACTTTAATGGTGTGTTGTGGACTGCGTGATTTCTCAGGTTGCTGTGGTTGATCAGTGCCTCCTGCGTTGAGGGTGTTAGCGTGCCGTGGTTAAGACGATGTGTCTTAACCTAGAGTCTACCCCTGTGTGTAGTGGTTCTTCACTTAAATGAAGCGTGTGTTGGCTGTCCTGTATGACCGGTTACCCTTGTGGCCCTCTTAATCTCCATGAATTAGTATTTATATATAACATGTGATGATTTAATAAAGATTGCCCTTTTTCTATACTGTTGTGTGATTATTTAAAGGCTCTGACACTGGCAGTATTTCCCTGCTGAAGGACAAACCCACATTTACTACATTATTTTAAAGACGTGCACGTGATGTGCAAGTGAGTGCAAGCCAAACGTTTCACGTGTTTACTGCATATGGTCTTTGCAATTCTACAGCATTGTGCAAAAGAAAAATACACTACAGTCACTTATTTAGAACAAACATAAGAAACACCCTTTTGGTAAAGCTTCAATTCACAGTGGTTCTTCCAACATTTGGTTGCACCCTCCGACCAGCCTCAGCCATTGTGAGGCCGTGATTGACAACATGGTCCACAACTGTAGCCCTAATTTCATTAGGAATCTGCCGATGTATTTGGCCTCTTCTCCCTCTTCCTCTGTTTTGTCTCCTTCCTCCCCGAATCTCTCTTCCACGATGCTGACCTTCCATTTCTGTGTCACAGAATTGTAGAAATGGTACACACTATGTCCTGCTCGGTTCATACGCTTGCCAAGTGAGGGTTCATGGGATTCATCCCTGAGTGACTGTGAACAAGTGGCTCGTCATTGATACAACTAATACTTCACACACCTCCTCCTGAGTGAAAGCTGAAGTTCACCTGAGAGCAATTGTTCAATTTAGGAGACATTTCCAGGAAAAAATGATAAAGAAAGATATAAAATTTGATCAAGACTGGCGACCTGTCCAGGGTGTACCCTGCCTTCGCCCAATGACAGCTGGGATCGGCTCAAGCCCCCCCCGCGACCCTGAATACAGGATAAGCGGTAGACGATGGATGGATGGAAAATGTTATCAACAATTTTGTATGTAATGACTCAAGCAATGAAATGAAGACTATTAGTTTGATTGGGAATGACTATTCAGCATCCATAAGTATAGTTCATTTTGACTGACACAAAAAATCATCTTTTGTGAATTGATCTTAATGCCTTAATTAAACAAAGTGGCAAATTTACGAGAAAAAAATTGCACATTTACGAGTTTAAGAAGTGACAAATTTACGAGGCTAAGATAGCTAAATTTGTCACTTTAATCTCATAAATCTGCAACATTTTTCTCGAAATATTACCCCCCTCCCCCGGGTCCGTAATTGTTTTTTTTGTTTTTTTAAATTGGCCCTAATACACCGTCATAAATATGTACCTGTTCATGGTCCTCATTTTATTTGAGGTTCATAACGGTACATTGCACTTAGCTGTTTTTGGTCTAATTAGTTTGTGCCAAGTGCATGTTGAAGAAGTGTTTAAATATTGAAATGATAACAAGAAATGCGTTGATATCCATATTGTGTGAATAGTTACATTGATGAAGTAATGTGAAATAATTGATAACTGACAAATAAATTGTTAGATTCATCGAAAAAAACAATCACTAGATTAAAAAAATAGCCTAATCGTTTGGGACAGGTCTACTTAAACATTTATTTTTAGTCTCATCTCTTTCCACTTAAATGCTCAAATAGTTGTAGTAAACATTATAAATTGAAACCAATCACAGAGGAAACTTGACACTAAAAACACTTTAGGTTAGAAGATTGATTCGTCTAACCTTTGAATACATTTTTGAGCAGAGTGAGGACTAGACATCACTTTTAATTGGAAGGGAGCTTTGAATGGCCAGCATGAAGAGGGGGAATGTGTACAGCAAGCAGAAACGTCTTCAGTGCACATATGTACAACTGACTGTTTTGTTTGGTCTTTGGTGCTCTCTAGAGGTGACTGTCAGTACTTCAGTTAGAACTGATCATAATATACAAATATGACAAGTTTTAATATCTCAAAACAATATTGAATACATTAATACCCAGTGTTGTACATACCACATATTTATAATTTTTTAAAGATCATTATGCATTTTGAAAGTTGATGAATGACGGCATCACACGTTTCATGGTATGGGTTTTATTTAATTCATTTTCTAATAACAAAGCTATGAATAACAACCATCCAAACACATGCCTGCTAGTTTTTTTTAAATGTATGTTTATTAACTGTATGGTCATGCAAAAAATCCAGCATCCAATTGAAACTCAGAGTATAGACACATGTAGCCCCTTTAGTATAAGGTTACAATGCAATAAACATACTTACATACAAGCTAAGGCTTTAGCTAATCATTTATGCCTTTTAATGTGAGGGACCGTCACTTGATTTTGAGATCGCAGACGGAGCCGTTTCATTACCTTGAGGATGCAAGTAACATAGATTTCCATTTGTCAAGTAAACAGTGAAAAAGAACCAGAAAGTAGACATGCATATTTCCTCCATTTGTAAAACTGCATATATAGTGTTGCTGTTTAAGATTGTGGTTTTTAATTATCCCTTCTTAACATTTAAGGATCTTTTCTTCCCCTCAGTTCAGTCAGGTTCTGTTTTTATTCAACATATTAGACATCTGCCAACGTATTTTAACGATGGGAGTTCACAATCCTATATGAAGCAAAACAACAGACAGGAAGTTACTTGACCTACTGTGAACTATCTTTCATTTGTAGGTTGTAGCGGCGACCAACCCAAAGTCACTGTGGGAAGGCAAAGCTTATAATTGGTCACTTAACCTATTTACATCGGTGAGACTCAAAAGTCGATACCCTGTCATGTTAAAATGGTCGGTGTTAATTTACCCTTTTGAAATTTCCAAATTTCAAGTACAAATAAAAATGTTCTTATTGGCCGTTGTCAGATAGAAAAAAATCAAGTTAAAATTTGATCAGTGGAATTAGGGCATTAGATATCTAGATGTAAAAAAGACAAGTGGTATTATTTTTGTTCTACAAAATATCTGCTGTGAAAGTCTATTTTGTCTTCATTGTGATTGATCAAACTTGACTTTCCATTTGAACATCCCCCATGACTGTAAAGAAAGAAAAGCATCCTGTCAGATCGGTGGCATCAACACACAACAGGGCCGGTGCCCACAGCACAAACGGATCTACGCAGAGCCATGAAAAAAAAGATCACCATTTCGGTAATGGTTTTACAACGCATTGTCATCGTGGTGTTAAAGTGTGTGTGTGGGGGTTGCACAGTTTTCATAGCATGTCAGATATGTCACAGCACTCAGAAACAAGCACAGCTGTTTAATACAGTTGGGAGGGTCTCACATGATTCAGGTAATTATTTTCTGCTCCACTGTCGGTGTACGAACAGAGACCCGGCAACCGAAGTAGAGCATGAGTTACTATGGAGTGGCGTAGCACAGAGACAGGAGACAGGACGGCCCTCCGCTGGTACAAAGTCACACACACTAAGTTTCTACGACAGTGAAAAAAAAACGGTGCTGTGAAGTTGAACCACTGACACCGAGATATGTTTTATCCTCTTTAAAGGGAACATTTCATGTGCTTATGATTTGAGTTCTGATGTAATTAGCCACAAGAGTGTAACAAGTGTTTTTTCGTCTTCAGATTTCAGCATTCATTGTGTAAATGTGTGTGATGGGAAACAGTTAAAAAAAGGCGTGTGGCAGTCTCCGCCTCCATTCATTTCAATACACTTTTTTTTTTTTTTTTTAAGTTCTGGCTAAAACAACTGATAAAAATATCAACATCAAAAGCACAACTCACAACATTTACAACAGAAACTGTGACAAAAGGGACCAAATCCATTGATTGCCATCAGCGAAGGTCCCATAGCCCTCCAGCCCCCATAGCCCTCTTCCCATCATGCCCTTTTTTTATCCAGTCCTTCAGCTGCATTCCCTTTTTAACATGCTTTTTAAAAAATAATTCCAGGACTTCACACAGAAGTACAGCAAGCCAAGACGGACAACAGATCAATTTTAAGAACACAATCAGAACAAGAGACAGGCATAAGGGTGACAATATCATCAATACATGGCGCGGCGCTACTAGGATGGTAACGGGGCTTTTAGTGAAGGATGTTGAGACTAGAAGAGGCAGGAATGATGGAAGTAGAGGGGCAGGGTGGACGGGAAGGATTTTGGCGAGCGTTAACCTGAAGTTGCAGAAAGGCTCACTCCCTCAGGAGAGCGAACAGCATCAAGTCATAAGTGTCCTTGCGAAAACAGTACAGGCCATTAGATAGTTCAAATACTTCAAGCTTTGTGTGAAAAATACACAACTGGATAAAAGAAAAGTAAAACGTTGGCGTAAGAATGCACCCATGCTTTCAGATACGGCAGTCCAGAGATGTGAGCAGCTTTAAACTTTGACCGACCTCGCCTCTCAGGGTTAAGACTCCCAACGCTGCAGGGCTGATAAATGGAAGCCTTCTGCAACTTCAGGATGAGCTGGCCTGGACATGTGTTGTGTCTAAAGCTTCAGAGAGCCTCAAGCCTAAAGGCTGGAGCACAGGGACCGTGTGTGTTCATGTGTGTTTGTGCACGCATGCATGCTGTGTGAGTTTCTGTGAGTTTGTATTTACACTTCAGGACCTCAAAGTAAAAAAAAAAAAAGAATAAAACACTCATGCTTAACTCCCTCTCCATACACCATGAAAGTAAATCATGTTTCCCCTTTTCTCCCATATAAATATCTATTTATGCACAATTATATTAAATAAGTCACCCTTTTTTTGAAAAATGATCCTTTTCAACACAAAATACTTTAAAATACATCATTCAGGTAAAAACAGTTTGATAACACATAATACAAAAAACACAAAATAAAAATAAAGGTCCCTTCCCTTAACAAATCACAATGCCTAAACCCCTTTAAAACATTGTGTACGGACAGTTAAATATTTGTTAAATTCTGTATAGCGATAAGTCGCTCCTGTTCCCATAAACCCAACCCATATATACCCGTGAGCTGTAAAACAAACAATACTTGTCGTAATAGACGCTCTGCTGCTTTCTCATAACAAAAAAGAAATCACATTTTTCCAGATATTATACTGTCTGCCCCTGTTCTATTCACTACGTGTGTGAAGTGTACTTGTTTTTCTGTATTTAACAGGTTTAATACTTTTCCAGATATCAGACAAAACGAAGAAGGGGAAATAAAGGCCATGGGAGACGAGGATCAGGACAGCATCACCCCTGTGTCGCCACCAGAAGCATGCACCATCTGTAAGAAGGGGCTGACGTCTGCCGAGCCCCAACATCACCTAGCTAGGGTTGGACTGGATTGGTGGTGCTCGATCATTCAGTCAAACTTTTGAAATATAATCTTTTTTGTTGTTTGCTAATTGTTTTTAATTTATAATATATTTTCCCCACTTTTGTGATTTTACAAGTTTCCAAGCAGCCTCGTCCCAGCCAGAATCCAGGCACCGATCTGACCACGGAGAATAAATGCTCCCAACAGCTTTGGAGTTCAGGCAAAGCTGGAGAAGGAAGAATGCAACAGTTAGTGTGAAAACGGTTGCTCAGCCCTGAAAGCATCTGGCCATGCGGATCTGTTATCCGTCTCCTCCTTCATTCCAGTTACATCGAGGTGACTACAATTTTGTATTGCTATTCAAAGCTTAAGAAATTATATGGAAAAAATGTAAAGCAGTGTACTGTATGCAACAGCATAACACATGTATTTGATAGGTCATAAAGTCATAAAAAAGTAGAAATGCTGAATAAAATGTAATAGTAAAATAAACCATAAAAGAAGTGAAGTCTTAAAAAAGTCACCACCATAAATATGTTGTAATATAGTATGCTATATATATATATATATATATATATATATATTTAAAAAAAATGTATGTCGCATGGAAAATATATTTTCTTTCATGTGTGCACTTTTCTTTAAAGGTTTTATCGGCTCACCTGGGCCTGGATTCCCAGTTCACTGCAGCGGTGCAGCCGGTGCTCCTGAGCAGTGGAAGTGCACATTGAGCCATTTGGCATCCCGGCGATGCCACACACGCGTCTCCTCTGACTGGCAGGAGCGCGGCCGGCCCTGGCCGTCCATGTACTGCGTCAGGCGGATGTAGGCAATGCAGGCGGCGTCCTCACCGATCAGATGGACGTGGGGGTTGAGGATGGTGGTGTGCACCGGCTTGCTGTTTTTGCTCAGCACTGTGGGGATGCACAAGTGCAGCGTTTGTAAACACACTCGCCAGGTGTCGACGTGAGGCTACCACGCTTGAGAGCATTTCGCAGATTATTTGCAATACATGTTGGCGGCTTCAAATGTCGGAGCTTCTCACTTACTGAGGGGAAAGTGAATTTATAAATGCATATGAATAAATTAATTATTTGATGTTTTATCATGCCTAGCTCATCATTGTACACACATTTTCCCTCACTTCAGACAGGCGTTTTGTATGGGGTCAGTTCAGTCTCATTAATAATGAATGCACAGAGACGGATTCACAAATGTATTTTGTGATTTATATATAAATGACTCTCTTCTAACAAATACATTTCGTTTTAAATAAATGTAATATAAATCCATAAATATATGAATTAAAAAAAATATTTGTATGTTGTTACATTTATATACAAACTGTTAAACTTGAATTTAAAAGACGCTTTTCATTTGTGAACTTGTTTGCATTTGTTTGTGGATTTTTGAGACTCTCCTGACTTGGCTGGATTCACAAATGCATTTTTTTCAACAAGGAACTCTCTTTAGCCAATCAGATGCATCCCTCGTTTTCAGCCAATCACATGACTGCATTTCCACGAGGGGTACCTCACAGAGCACAGCTTTTTCTCTGCGTATTTAGCGCATTTGCGTTAGCTAACTAGTTAGCCATAATGCTTTTAGACAACGGATCATAAGCTAACTTAGCTAGCATAATATGATCCTACTAAGATCAGAAAACATAACCGTATCGGTCATTTGCTTGCTAAAGCTTACCTGTTGTTAATGGCTGCAAAAATAAGTTACAAGCAAACCATAATAACTAATAGGTAAATTGCTTACTACATTGGTTTCAAAGTGCTGACTAGCTACAAACATTTAGCATTTAGCTAGCTACAAACAAGCTAACGTTGGCTAGTGAGAGAATAAAATCACTTTTTAAAATACTTTTTGTTCTTATTTCTTTTACCGAAAAGCAACGCAAAATGCGCAGAGAAAAAGCTGTGCTGTGGCCATGGTGAGGTACCCCTCGTGGGAATGCAGTCATGTGATTGGCTGAAAACGAGGGAGGCATCTGATTGGCTACAGAGAGTTCCTTGTTGAAAAAATGCATTTGTGAATCCAGCCACGTCAGGAGAGTCTCAAAAATCCACATACAAATGCAAACAAGTTCACAAATGAAAAGTGTCTTTTAAATTCAAGTTTAACAGTAACAGTTTAACATAAAAATACATTTTTGATGAAAATTGCAAATATTTTTTTAATTCATATATTTATGGATTTATATGACATTTATTTAAAACGAAATGTATTTGTGAGAAGAGAGTCATTTATATATAAATAACAAAATACATTTGTGAATCCTTCTCTGTGCATTCATTATTAATGAAACTGAACTGACCCCATAGTTTTGTGTCATGTGAGAACTGCAATGAGCAGACCTATTTCCAAGCAACGTCTGGCCCTTTGTATTGTGGATCTGAGGGCGACATACATAGAGTATGCAGCAGGTGACCGGCTGCACTTTCAATCTGTATTTCCCCATAATAATCTAGTTTAATGCAGAATTTAGAAATAAAAAAAATGCACAACACTGAGCAACTTACAGTTCTCAAAGTAGAACTTGTGAAAGTCCATGCCCTCCACCAGGTTTCCAAGAGCCTCTGGCTCAAAAGAAGTCAGTCCAGGGTCACAGATTCTCCTGTCAGAGGACAAACACAACCATAAAACAAAAATAACTAAATGTCACAGAACAGATTGCATGACTTTTACAGCTTTGGTTTTCAACCTAAAACTTTCACAGTAATGTATGTATTTGACAGGGAAATACATGATGACTTTGATTTTAGTTGGTGACAAAATGCAATCAACAAGGCACTTAAGATGGCCACTTGTTTTGTTTGCTTTGCACACGCAAACTTACGTGTAAGCCTCGAAATCCCCGTTGTTGATGGCTTCAATCAACTGCTCCGTCATCTTTATTATCTCCTGTTTACGAGCTGAAGGCGGAGACAGGGAGGACATTGACAGTTACATTCAAAGTCACACTATGTCTCATGAAGAGTATGTGATGCTGAATGTTAACCCTTTAATGGTCTCACCCAGAAACAAACAATGGCTTGTTTTCATATTTCTTAGTTCCTTTGGCCACTAACACTAAAGTAATTATTCATGAAAACTGCCACTAACTAGTAAACCACCTGTAACATTCTTTAAGAAATGATCCAATCAGGTTGAGTTAAATGCAACAACACGTTTGAGATATCACAGATCAAAATATGCCCAACTGTATAGTGGAGAAGGCCATTAAAATATAAAAACCACACACACACACACACACACACACACACACATACACACACATCAATAAAATCCACTGCAATTTAGTAATTTAAAAACCCTAATCATCACACCACAAATAACAAACTGCAAGCATGCACACTGAACATGCAGCTGCCGAGCCACAAAAGCCAGCTAGCAAATCCTCCACACCTGCATGTAACTCAGTGTTCATACGTCCACAGAGCTGACATCATGAACACCACTTCAGCCTTTGCACAGGCACTGCACAACCTGCCGGGCACATACTCTGCTGCAGGTTGTGACTGACGCCTGTGGGGGGGGCCAGAGCAGACTCTAGTTCAGGACCAGGATGAGAGCTCCGAGCTGGATTTGTCTGAGGGACACTGGGGCTGCTGGCAGCCTCCTGCAGGGGACCAGCTGCAGCAGGCGGGCGCATTTAACCCAGTAAAATAAAGTTAGATTTAGCAATGCTGAGGTGCCATGTATTTAACTGCATGGCATTCAACATTGTTTATTCTGCACAAAGTATATGAAGCTGTTCTTGTAGGAAATGAAGACTCCAGACACGGTGGGAAAGTAGCTTGTAGTTGGGCCTGGGCGGCAGTAGATGGCAACACAGGAGGCAACTAGTGCAGTAAGGTGGTGGGAAGAGTGTGTGGGCAGGTTTGTTGCTGTAGGACTGTTGTTGGTTGGAAGAGGAAAGGTCAGGACACAAAGATCAGGGCCGGGAGTCGTATCTGGCAAACTGCTGCCCACTTACAGCTTAGTGGTGGGCTGTGAGGAGACGGGGTGTGGATCAGTTTCTCTGTAGTGCCGCTCTGGTTAACCACTGCACTGTACCGGTAGATTCACAGGCAGCCACTGCCCCCATCACAAACACACAAATACAAACAGATGCAGTACTACCTCTTTATAAGTGATGCTGGCTTTCATTTAATCTATTATTTAGTTTGTAAAATGCCAAAGAAATAGTACAAAAATACCAGAGCTGCAACTATTTTGACTATAATTTATTAAAAATGCAGAAGATTTTTAGCTTTTCTGTGAGTTATAATAGTAAACTGAGTATCTTTTGATTTTGGACAGTACAACAAGACATTTAAATACATCGTCTCAGACTGTAGTAAATTCTAACAGACGTTTCATTCTGACATTTTACTGACAAAATGATGAATAATCGATAATGAAAGGTTTGGGGTGAGATTTTTGCTTCAAATTTTCAAAGTGAATGTTTATTTAATTTCCGTCCATTGATTCATCAGTCTATTCATTGAATGTTTCAGCTATACGGTCTAGTGTTGTAAATCACTTATCACAACATGAGAGAGCAGTTAGGTGGAAATCACACACACACAAAGAAATAATCAAAACTAGCTAGATTCAGACACCAGGAAGTGCGAAACAACCTGAAAACTGCAACTATGCAGCCAAACCTCTCAGGTGAAACTGAATAACCTTTAGGAAGCTTTATTCATGAGCATCACCACTCCATAGACATACATTCTAACTTCAATTTAGTTGTGGTGTGAAAATCAGATGTAAAAGTTACGTATGTCTATGACTACGTTTGGTTGACTTTCTCACTTTGCGAGTAAAGAGAGTGCAACTGATTGAAGTGAGGAGTTCAGTGTGAAACTAAGTGAATGGTCATTTATACTCCAGCTTACATTGAGCTGGTGCAACAGGCTAAAGAAAACCTGTGAGCTGCAGCACTGTTGATAAGCAGTCACAAATCACTATCTCCTGTGCTTCATATTTGAGAGCTTTCCTTCCTGGGCTCTAGACGTGGAGAAGCTGAGGCATCCTTGCTGTGTTGGAGTTGGTATTTCAGACCACGCACTCTCAACCTATGCATCCAATGTAACTTGTATTAAAGCGTGCATTTAACGTCCAGGAAACAACAGCCTCTTGATTGCATGTCAGTGATTATCCACTATAAGATTAAGTGCTGGTAAATCCACAGAAAGCTGTAACTGGATTAACTGGTTTTCTGGAGGAAGCTCTGTCCTACTTCATTCACCTGAAAACACGAAAGGGTCACCCCCCAATTAGTTGTCCCCTGAAGATGACTAATTTAAAGGCTTGAGTGGTGTATTATGCTGACATGCACTCACTCACTCACTCACTCACTCACTCACTCACTCACTCACTCACTCACTCACTCACTCACTCACTCACTCACTCACTCACTCACTCACTCACTCACACCAAGAATAAAAATGAGGCAAAGAGGTTTGAGATAGCAGCCCTGCCTAACCCTAACCCTAACCCTAACCTGGACTGAAGCCGAGCTGACTTTTGCATGACACCTCTAGAGTGAAGAATTATATTCCCATCTGTGTCTCTCCAATCTGGAGTTCAACACACGGACACAATATTGACATAATATCGTGAACGAGAGTAGGCATGCAGAGTAGGTGAAAGTTGGACAAGTACCTTTCCTACCTTTCATCTCCTCCTCTTCGTTGTTATTACAGCTCTCCGTGGAGCCCTGCGGAGAGAGAAGAGAGGCCAGAAGAGGGGAGGGGGGGGGGGGGGGGGGGGGTAGCAAGACGAATAATCTTTTTAATTTGCAAGTGAGACGGGGTTGGGGAGCATTGGACACTTTGCCCACATGGACATAGACAACGTGTTGGACAGATGGACAACACTCTCCCAGGAGCACCAACCAGCCAGGACAGCAGCGAGGAGGCGAAAAGAGCCACATATATATGAGCAGCACGTGTCATCGTGTGGCTGATTGTAACAGGAAGGAGTGTACGAGTGCATGTTAGTATGTTAACATGCACATGTGTGTGTTTGTGTGTGTAACTCCTCGATAGGAAGCAAGTTTATGTGAGTAAAGTGTCGATGGAAAGATAACTGTGTTATCACTGGCATTTGAATATCGAGTGATTCTAGTTTTTGGCAAACTTGCTCACCAACACAACAGTGCTAGCAACGCAGTAGTTGGTTCCCATTCCATTCAAACGTCTGATGTAAGTATATGATCACACACTCGTCAGTGTGCATGTGCTGCTGGTAGGGACGGTTCGTGTAGTATTTTTCATTTAAACGGTTGAGTTAAATGCCATTTAAACGATTTTAAAATAAAATAAAAAATAAAAATATATATATATTTTTTTTCTGATTCTGATTTGGGGAGCTCACAGGATTCAACCCTGATACAATTCTGGTAAACAGGAAGGGAAATGAGGTGCACAATGTCAGTCAGTCGGTTATGTCACGTATAGTGGACAGCGACGTATATTCAAAGAAAATCCTCCACTTGTTAGCTGTGGTGGCTGGTGGCTCGCGGTGGGAGAAGGGAGGCTTACCTTGGCGCCGTCAGCTGGGTTGTGAACAACAGTTGTCTGGGCTTCCTGGGGGGAGGCAGGAGACACTTTACCATGCAGGGAGGTGATGGGAAGGGGTGCAGGGAACACATTCAATGACAACAAACACACAAGACACAAGCATGTGCGCACACCGAAACAAAGCACAGGAGATGCCAAAGTGCTCAGTGTCAGTCTGTCCCTGGCAATGTGGTCTACAGGATCCTTTTAGAGGCTCCAAAATGCATGAAAGAAGCCGTGAATAGCTGCACACATATTCACCAGGCAGGGCCGCGGCTGAGGAGGAGGCGTTCTGTGAGAGACTGTATGTGTACAATGTTCAGTCACCTGGTGGTTATTTAACAGTGTGGAAATGCAGTTTGCTTCAACATTCATGTGGAAGTTTCAACGAGGAAGCTCTGATATATGCAAATGAGTGCTAAATAATAAGAGAAGTATCTTCAAATCAATCAAATACTGATGCATTAATGTACTAAGTTAGCAGGCACTCCAAAAACACAAAAAGGTTTTACAATTGTATTACGTGTGCTTCAGCAAACAGGCCTTGAAACTGTAAGAGCACCACAAGTGTGATCTCTTCAGTGGTGGAATTTCACTCAACTCAAGTATTTCCATTTTATACTACTTCATACTTCTACTCCACAACATCTCAGAGGTAAATATTTGACTTTTTATTCCACTACACTTTTCTGACATCTTTAAAGATTACAGTTTTCCTGTCCAGTGAAAACCATGCATCTCCAAATGTGTGTGATAAACAGTGTACCTTTATGCCTACTTCTTGAGCTCAATATATTATTCAAAAATCCCCTTGCATCAGCTGCAAAATGTACCATCACAAAGTAAGTCAAATCAATCCAAAAATATGATAGTAAAACATTTAATTCACAATAACTACTTTTACATATACCTCAAACTACATTTGGCTGATATGTTCTTTTACTCAGTAAGGTTTTGAACTTTAACATTTGTAGTGGAGTATTTTCACAGTGTAATATTAGTACTTTTACTGAAGTACAAGATTCAAACACTTCTTCCACCACTCTCATATCTTCCTCCTCTTATAGACAACCTTCATCGTCTGATGAAAGCCTTTTTACCGAAACATGTCAGCATAAGCGTCCAAACTGGGAACTGAGGCCACAGTATTAACATTGTGTGTTTTTTTGAGTGTCACTATCCCAGTTTATTAACTGTTCTTCTCACTTTTGCAGAAAGATGCTATAACCACATTAAACATCTACACAGTGGCTTTAATGCTGAGTTAAAAAAGAAAAGATTCATGATCATGTGAATCTTTCTATGTGGCTGTACGTTTGTGAAACCGCTCCTCATCTTCAACCTTGACCCTGTCGCAGAAACATTCAGTGCATTCGTTGTTTGATAAACCAAACCCACAGTATTCTGGATTAGTCAGTCGGTTACGCACTCAGGATACATGATCAACACTGACTGGACCTCAACATCCAGCCCCTTCAATAACATACGGCATTATGGGGATTACCTCAGTGTTCAATTCTGCTCGTTTGACATCTGTATTACGAGCACTTATGAGTATCTATGTGTCTGATTTATCACAAAAATTGAAATGAGAATATCTCTCTCTCATGTCTGTGTGTGTATGGTACATTAGAAGCAGCCAGTTAGCTCATCTTAGCACAAAGACTGAAGACTTAGGGAACAGTTGTAATGATGCTGTAATGATGATACAATGCTAAACCATTAAAATAATAATTGTTAACAGATTCATATTTTAATTCAATTTTGTCATTTCTACATCACAATTTCTTAACATAATATTAAACAAAAAGGAAGATTTATATTTGCTTAATATTGGTTGTATTCATGTTAAGGTGTATTTTTGGAAGTAAAACAATATCAAATAATTTCAGGGACCCCCTGCAGTAACTCTGCAGACCCCCTAAGGGTCCCAGGGGGATCTGATCTTTAGATCTCTGATCTAAAGGTTACAATATCCACCTATCAGCACCTCTAAAGCTCACTCATGTTTGTTTGATTTATGTGCGGTTTTACAGAACATTATTATTTTCCAGGGTATTTCAAGTCTCTGACGTTTCAATTCGAGCCCTTACAGGTGGATTTTCTCACTTTTGGAGAGTTGATAGAAATATAATGCAGTTATGTGCTAGAACTACTTGAGTCATGCTCGCTGTTTTCTGCTTCCAGTCTGAATGCTGAGCTAAGCTAATCAATTTCTGGCTCTCGCTTAATACCTAATGTTTGACATTAGAGTGATCTTCTCATGTTAGCGTACTCGAGCTAATATTTCTTTTAACTACTGAGTTCTGAGACAAGAGATTTGTCTTTCCTTAAGTTGAGACTTTCTAGACATCTTTCTTGCCATATAATGAACCTTTTTTATGTGGTACAGTATGTAAGTCTCAATCCCATTATGTCTATGAACACAGTGGCTGCATCCTCATACAATTATCATCCCTCTGTTATCCCTCCACATCAGCTCCT
This sequence comes from Eutrigla gurnardus, assembly GCF_963514095.1. Classification (NCBI taxonomy): domain Eukaryota; kingdom Metazoa; phylum Chordata; class Actinopteri; order Perciformes; family Triglidae; genus Eutrigla; species Eutrigla gurnardus. The sequence goes on from NC_139925.1 coordinate 15,814,460, forward strand.
GTTTTACCCAGACGTCCTCGTTTTACAATTCACACATTGAACAGCAAATTGTAAAAGACCATCTTTTGATGTCGTAGAGGCTCGACAGTTTTTGAGCTCTGCTTTCCAAGAAAACCATTTCCATAAACCTGTTTATCTTTAAGGCAAACCATCAACAAGAAGTGTCCAGGATGTGGCCGAGCACGTGATTGAAGCGCCTGCTGTTTTGCCGCAAAATGAAAGTCGTTCGTCTGCCTGTCAGCGCAGTGCGCTGTGTAAACATATATAGCAGAGTGGCCACAGGAGGTCTGGGTAACACACGAGCCAGGAGAGACACTCGAAGGCCAAGCCAGTCGTTCACTTTTAAAGTCATCAAATCCACTTCCAACATCACAGGTTGTGTCAAAAACAGAAGCAAAGAGGCAAAGGATGAAGGGAGAGAGAGAGAGAGAGAGAGAGAAGAGAGAGAGAGAGAGAGAGAGAGAGAGAGAGAGAGAGAGAGGACCAAGTACAGCAAAGTCTTCACCTAACGTGGGGTGTGACACAAAACGACGAGGAGACAGAACTAAAAGCATGAAAAGATGGAAACAATGAAATGATGCCATAAGAAAACAAAAAGCAATGTGAGAGAAACCAAATAGAGATGAGGTACCATTGGTGCTGTAGATGACATGCTGCTGTCTTTGGTGCTGCTGCTGCTTACTACACTGTTTTTACTGTTGTTTCCCTGCGACTGGGGCAAAGAAACACAACACAGAATGACTCCCGCTGGGCCCAAACCACAAAGCAGCCCATGGGAACCTCAGGTGGAAGACAGGAATATATCCGTTTCACGGCCAATAAAAAAATATGGTGTAGGATTTTAAACGGCACAATCTAGGAGTGGAGTTCAATGCTAAAAAGTTGAATTGGAATATCTGTATCAATCATCACCTTGCTACGTTGTGCACTTTAAAAAGGGCAGTTGTTGCTATATTCCCCTATGACTTTTCCGCATGTAGATTCAAATGAATATCATCTTTCCATCATCAGGCATTAATAGAATCACATTAGTGTCCGGCTCTTACAATTATGCGAGTGTACTGACTTCCTGACTTGTTTGAGTCCTTTGTTATTCTATTATTAAACTGTGTTGGGAGTGATTGAAGGGCTCTTTGACTCTAGTGTCCTGGTGTATGCCTTCATTTACTGTCAACATTATAAACAAACAAAAAAAGTACGGATCACTTATTCAGCACATGCATTTTAAAACAATGAATATATTTTCAGATTGGATTCTAATTATTTTGTACCAGCACTTTTACAAACAAATAAATCAACATCTGCCAGGATTACAAAGAGAAATCACAAGCCAAATATGTGTAACCGAGTCCGGAAATTGAAAGAAAAAGAAGAAGTTTGTAATGATGTTTACCAGTCCAGGTCTGTGCATGCAGTGAAAGGCCTTGATGACAGGTTGTTTTTCCCCTCTAATTGTGGAGAATAATGTGTGCAAGCCTGAAGGATGAACTGCATGTTGTTATTTCCCTCCAGTAAAGTCAGCTTGAAGAAAATATTAAAGTATATTTGACCCACAAAACTACTTCAGCATTACTTTCACTTCTTAATTCCTGCACAGTCTATTGCAATCTGGCTTCACTGAATAAACATTTCTCTCTGCAAGTGCAGTGCTGCTGAGCAGACTATATACAGCGTACGTCTTAATTAAACTACAAAATGACTTCACTGTCACATCCATTGGCTGTACTCCTGGGAAATCAATGCATATAATGAAAGCCAGGACTTTTAAGTATATTTTAAAGGTATACGATGTATTTACAATGTGTTTTAAGTTCATACAAATTAATTTATTGTGGTGATTTATTT
>NC_139925.1:16439004-16646504 GCF_963514095.1 Eutrigla gurnardus
ACTCTATCACTGTCTCTGATTCAACTCTCCCCATCACACACACACACACACACACACAACCTGTAACTAAAAACATGCCAGTAGTCTAACACCTCTTCTGTGATAGACACATCACATCATCCTGCATATTTTGAACATATTTTGGAGACACGTCATCCTCTGAGCAGGAATGCTAAGTGCCTCTGCCCAACACTGACACTTTCAGCTAGACGCTCATTACAATTCATTTAACAAATTAGCAACAGCAAGGTATAGGTGCTGGACCTCAGTGCTTTTTTTTTGCCGACTGATATGTGTCTTTAAGAGAGGGTTGAAAACTGTTAAATGGCCAATTTAAGCTTGTTTACTTGTTATTTCGTCAAATAGTTCCCAATTTTCAAAATTGTTAATTCATTTAAATCGTACCATGTGCATAGTTACCATGGTTAAAAGGAATTTTAGATTTGGGTTGGTTTTGGCAGTCCTCGTGGACAAAAGCATAGTGTACCAGATGTTCTTTGGAAAACCTCTAATTTTATTGCAGCAGGATCTGACAATCTGCCCCACGCAGTCCTGGTTCTGGTCCTTCCATGCCTGTCCTCTGCTCCTGGCAGACTGTACGCCGAAGGCAGAAGCAAAGCCAGATTTGGATCTGTCCGTGGTGGGGTGATCACTGCCGGAGGCACTGCTGGAGTGTGACCTGAAGGAGTTTCTGGTGAACCTATGATTTTGTTCTTATTTGCAAAGATGTTGACCAGACTGGCACCAATTAAAAATAACTATACAGGAATAGCCAATCGTATTGATCACAGCCTTGTTTTCTGGTGAAGGTCATAAAGAGGCATCAGTATTAAACTAAGACACTTTCATAACCAGTTAAAATGATATCACTGTAACTTTGAACTGCAAATCAGGCTGACAGAAATTTGTTCATTTAAGTGTCCTGCATCATGTTTGTTTCTAAGACTGTAGACAGCAAACATTTACGCATTCAAAATGTATGTGAATTGACAGAAGTCATGTCCACGATGGGAACATCTGAAAGCAGTAAAAAGCACTGCTGCATTGCTGATTGTTCTCTTTTTTCACTTCCAGTACAGCAGCGCAATGTTAAAAGTTTAGAACAGCAAATGGAAAACCTTTCAGGAAATGGACATAGACTCGTGTTGGCAAAATAGCAAAACTGACATTTAGTTTGAAGGAAACGTCACAGCAGAGCCGAGCTTTTCTGCCCAAGCAGAACTTCACCCACTGATAAAAGGATCCTATTCTCTTCCATCCAATGGAAAGTGCACATAGTTAAATAACACTAAGTTAAAGTTAAATAACAACAAGTTGTATAATTAATACTTAATTTGTAATTTGTGTCTTCGTGGCAGCACTTTTGCCTCAAACCTGGCTCTGTGTCGTAGGTTGTGCCTTTTTAAAGCAGATTTAATTCAACAGTCCCCATCAGGAGCAGACTGATGTGTTATCAATACATTAATTGGATAGTTAGATCAACTGTATGAGCTAGTGTCAGGTAGGACGGAGCACCAACTCGGCTCAGACTGACACAAACAGATGAGACGAGCAGCAGGGAAACGGCAACAACAATGAGAGAGCAAAACACACGGGGAGCTGCCCCGCCTAATGCTTCCATGGTAATTGTATTGGCTGTGTGTGTGTGTGTGTGTGTGTGTGTGTGTGTGTGTGTGTGTGTGTGTGTGTGTGTGTGTGTGTGTGTGTGTGTGTGTGTGTGTGTGTGTGCGAGCACGCTTGCTCGCTCTCTCCCCTGCTCAGTAAGGGAGGGTTGGTATAGAAAGAGAGGAGGAAGGACGTTTGGCCAGCAGAATAAAAGATGATTTAATGAGAAAGTAAAAACCCGTAGAGACTCTTAATATACTGGAACACTTGTCCTGAGTGATGGATGGCAGAGGAGAGGAGAGAGAGAGAAAGAGAGAGAGAGAGAGAGAGAGAGAGAGAGAGAGAGCAGAAAAAGAAAGAAAGAGAGGGGGAGAGTGTGTGTGTGTGTGTGTGTGTGTAGCATTTAAGTGCATTCCTGCTATAAACTCAAATCTGATTTCTTAATATAATCCATTGTTATTTTTCTCTTTCCATTCTTGCCATATAACAGTAAATACTTTTCTGAACAGTTGTAGCCAAGAAGCCTTCCGTCTCTTTTTGGATTCATGGTCTCCTCATAACACCTGTCTCTTTGCCCTAATGATGAAATGGTCAGCCTTGAACAGGCTGAGCACGCCCACTCTCTCTCTCTCTCTCTCTCTCTCTCTCTCTCTCTCTCTCTCTCTCTCTCTCTCTCTCTCTCTCTCCTGGTACCGTCAGCTGATTCTTCCCACGAACACCTCATTGGCTAGTTTGAATCTCGGTGGTCTGATCTCCATCTAACCATGAAGTTTTGATTCGATTTGATTTATTTAGCAAAACAATGAGAGGCATTAAACCCATGGTTGGCTTTTAATAGCCACCCCTATTATAAAATCAATAGCAAAACAAAAAGGTCTTCAGTAATCATAACAAATCCATAAATGCTAATAAAAGGAAAATATACATATATACATATATAAATATAGTATATCTCCATTTGTAGATGTTGATATTACCAAAATTACATATTTTATGGTTTAATTTTTGGGCTCAACAAAATGACAGACCAGACTTGAGACTGTCTGGACAAACAACAGAAACCAAAACTGGAATTATAATTCTGATAAGACAAAGAAGCATCAACTAAGCTGTCCGGTGATCCAACTTCCTGTCAGGAGGTGGATTCAAAATGCAAAAACGTTGTATATCTTATTATGCAACATGCAGGTGTAACCGAGGCGTGGCAAGGAGTTTAACTGAATTGTCGACAACGCCACCTTGATGATGTTCTTAATCAAGGACCACTAAGTGTATTCTTAGCAATAAATGAACAACCGGGTTCCCCAAATGCATAGGTTCGCCAATGAGACGGAGACGTGAGTTTCCCTCAAAACAATAATATTTATTTAACAATGCATGCAGGATAAACAATATAAAACGGGTGTTCTCCACGGAGGTAGACAAACCGCTGACAGGTAGAGAGCTAGTCCGTTAGGCTACTCACCAAGTGTGCACCCCGGCCTATAAAACACACACACACAAACACAGCAACAATAAGAACGGCTCAGAAACGGGTGGTATGATGGCCCCTTGAACTTATCCCCCTTGTAGCGGGCTGGATGCCCCACTCAGCCCTCCCAGACTCCGGAGGCACCACAAGTTGTTAACAACAAAAATAACACAGGTTAGTGTTTTGAGGGGAATAAAGAAAACGAAACAAAATGAACAAACGTACAAGAAAGGGAAATCAAATGAAAACGACCCAAACAAAGCAGCAGTGGCGAGATCTAGGGGAAGGGGCATCAAACAAATGCTTAGCCTCATAAGTAGGCACAGGCAACACTTAAAACCTGGCGATATTACGCCTACCTTGAGTCCCCACCGCCGTACCTCTTACCGCTCCTCTCGCCACACGTCACCCTAAATAACAACACTGTTGGTTATTTCAACAGGAAATAATAAAAACAAGAAATGAATCGCAACCAAAGCAAAGATGGTATTATGCATCAGAAACTACTGACCTGGTCTCCCCAGCACTGAAACGAGCCCCGATCCGGCACGGCTACCCAGCTTGGCGCTCGGTAGGTGCACGGACTCCTAAATAGCCGCAACACCACTGCTACCCCGGAAACAACATTGAAATTCGGGACCGCCCACATTCTCTACGGTGGCCCCAAAGGGTATAACTTTGACCGGCTACACAGGTATAAAACAGACAGAGATGCAAAAGCTCTCCAGAGAAGTGTCTTCTTGAGACATTATGAGCAGTCAGTATTGAAAAGCACCCAAGATGACTTTGCACTGAAATTGATAGACTTATTGGCTGGAACCATATTGAAAACAGTTTGGAAGAGATACTAAAAAGAGACAGAGACAAAATGGTCAAGAAGTATAGAAGAATAACATCAACATTACGGGGTTCAGGTCTCACTGGGGCCACTGTAGTTCCTATGTATGCACTCATGGGACTGTGAGGTGTCTGGATAAAAGCCTCCAGTTAAATCTAATATTTGCTCTGCCTCACCTCTGGCTCCACTCTGCTGTAACATGATTAAGAATCAGGTTGATGAATCATCTGTCAGATAGCGTTAAATAAGACATTAGATACAGTGGGAGGTAATCAATCACACACATGCAAGATGTTTTAGTGTTTAAATGAATCAAGTGTGCTAAAAGAGACTGTAGCAAAGTAAAAGGAAGAAAGTAAAAGGTAGACATTAAGAGATAAAAACATACATTAAAGGAAAACCGAAAGTAAAATAAAGCAAACGGACAAAAGAAGTTGACAAAACAAGTGAATGTCGGGTTCTTTACACCTTCGAACCTCAAATCAACAAAAATGATGCTGATTGGCTATTTTTGTTTTTTTAGACTACCGCTGTTGGGTCTGCTGTCTGAGAAGACAGAGGTCAAAGGTCAAACCAAAAGAAAACTCCTCTGTCCTCCTGGAGAACCTCTGACCTTCTGCTCAATGGATTCTGCTGCAGTCAGACACAACTTGTGTCTTCCTTCCAGCCTGATCAGCATCGACCTCGAGACCCCTCAAAGTTGTCCATTTAAATCTGTCCCTCTCACCTAGATGATCCCAGAACCCACCCACTCTAAAAACAAATCATCCTCTCCTTGTTTCGCCCTCCAAAGTGTCCAGGTGAGTTTGAACCTGTCTTCCTCCCCGATTGCTGATATTAAGCCTTATCTCTAGATATGTCCAACCACACAGCCTTCTCTAGTACCACCTTAAAACATCAAGACATGGAAATCTCACTTTCTACAATATGGGGCATTTCATCTTAATCAATAAATAATCAAATAATAATAAAGACATGAAAACCTTTATGTTAATTAAACAATTTAAATTGTGATTTTGTAAATAATAGTTGTCCTCGAAAATGTGGAAGATGCTTTTTTATCATGCAACGTGAGGAGTTTGATGGCTCAATGTAAAAAGTTTGTGACTGACTGACAGAGATGACAGTTCATATTAAGTCTCCTACCAACAGTCTTCAACATCTAACCATGAACACAATCTTTCTTTGAACTTATCCAAGTAGTTCTATTAGCTTAAACAGAACCATACCTTAACCATAGAGGTAGCAGATCAGAAAATGCTCCAGTTATTTTAGCAACGGTAAATGGGGCATTGTTGACAGTGCTTACAAACTATTTGCTCATTTCTGGTATAAGGACGTTTTGTTTAGAAAACAACTCAAAAAACTGATGTGGTCCAAATTGTTATCTTATTATAATTTAAAGATTATGGTTCAGTGATATTCATGAATTTGTAGAGACTCTAGGGGGGAAAGCAACCACATTTGCACAAAAACAAACAATAGTAATCCAAACATTCCCTAAAGAAGAAGAAAAAGAAAAGGTTGCACTCTACAAAGGAAAACCCCACATCTGCAAAGTGCAAACGAGATCCGTATTCTGTCGCTAAGGGCCTTGTGGGGGTGTCAAACAGGTCTGATGGGGTCACACAAACTCACTCAACAGGCAGACGACCGGGTCAACTTTCAGTTCAGGTACGAGAAAGAAAAACAAGCAGAGTTGCAGTTTTTTGCAGCTTCTTCAGCCATGGACCGACTCTGCTGACATATGCAGCTCCTGAAAGGCAGCAGAGATACACTGACGGGGTCAATCATACACTCACTCAATGCATTCCTTCCTTCCCCCTGAGCTTCTGTCTTTTTTCATTCCTTTTCTTCTTATGGGAGGTGGAGGTGGGGGTGACAGCGCTGTTGGAGCTTGAGAAAACAAAAACCCTGGAAGAAAGAGGAGAGACAGAAAAGGAAGAAGAAGAAGAAGGAGAAGAAGAAGAAGAAGGAGAAGAAGAAGAAGAAGAAGAAGAAGAAGAAGAAGAAGAAGAAGGAGGAGAAAGGGCAGAAGTGAATCGAATAACTTTTTTTCGAGTGCTACAAGTGGACGGCGTGACAGGTAGCTTTCATCATGGGCCACCCTGTCATTCAGTATGATTAATGGGCCGCTCAGGGACGGCCAGTGCGTTCTGACTGAGAAATATGACTACTGTCTGCTAATTTGTTTAGCATTGAGCTACTTAAAGAGAGGCTGGCTGGCTGTGTGTGTGTGTGAGACAGAGAGAGAGAGAGAGAGACAGCCCCATCCATTCTTAAAAAAGTCTGAAGCAAAAGATGCTTGCACCGATTGCTGGGACACACACGTTTGATTGACACTGTCAGTCTAGAAAGGTCCTCACACGAGGGGGGGCTGGTGTGTGTGTGTGTGTGTGTGTGTGTGTGTGTGTGTGTGTGTGTGTGTGTGCGTTCATGTGCCCCACGGCTGGCATTTCATTGCCAGCTGCGTTCTTAAAGCTGTCAATCATTGTAACAATGTGCACCAGGGTGCCATCCCCCTACTGGTGTCTCTCTCTTTCTCTCTCACACACACACAGTTTAGTTTAGGCAACCAAATCCACTTTGTTAGGTTTAGGCAAATCATCATGGTTGGGCTTAGTACTTGTGGCAAAGTTCGGAGTGGTTAAATGTAAATAAGGGGGGAAATAAAGATAACTGAGGGAACTAACTTAGGGATCAACAACGCCACCTGGGGGCTTGCACCCCAGGATATGAAAACCAAATATACTCAAGGGCACAGAGTCGAGACTGATGAGGCAAAGATGGTGTAAATATATATAAATATATAAATGATTTATTTTATTAATAATACTGTAAAAGAAACCTAAAAAAGGAAAACTGAAAGGGATTTCAAACAGTAGAAGAAAGTATATTTTATGAACAAAACACAATCAAAACAAAGCCAACTATAATACTAAAACATGAATGAAATTGAATATAAAAGTAGGGGCCCTATTCACCACCTCGAACAATCAACCACCACCAGGGACCAGCAAGAGGCCGAATTGAGCCAGCTGAGGCCTTTTATACTGCACCTGGGCAGGGGGAGGAGCTAAGGGAGGAGGTTGGCTGGACTACCAGGATGCGTTCGACACCTCACTGTGCTTCACTACAATATACCCCCAGGTTTTCGATCGTCGGCCCGACGATTGGCACTCACTGCCAAGGCCTAAACACAGCAGGGCCACTGAGCCCAGGCCTCAGAGAGTTCGTAGCCCCAATAGCGCTACTCCCAGCAGCCTGTGGAAGGTGGTAAAGGTTTGGGTGTCTGCCTGCAGTTGGACGGGTGGTTCGTCTCAGGGAGGCCTACAGCCCAGTCACCATCAGAAGACGACTCATCTGCTGGGGTGGGTCCCATGCTTTCAGGGGACTCACTGGGGGGGGACAATCAGCAACACAATCCGCTTTGTCTTTTAACAGTGAACGATGAACATGCTTTACCTGCTGGGGGCCACGCACAGGCGCCACGGTGTAGACAGACCCTCCCAATCCAGGCACTTTCAATACTTTGTACACTGTTGTTTGTGACGGCCCCTTAGTCCAGTGTCTCTAAGGACGACCAGCTAACCTGGGATATTGCGAACATGCTTGTCATAGTGCTCCTTCCGTCGGGCAGCTGCAGCTTCCAGATGCCTGGTTGCACTCTCAAAAGCATGACGTAGCTGAGTCTGGTGTTCACACAATGATGTGTGTGACCAGCTACAGGTTCCGGTAGGGTTGGGCGGTAGGAGCAAAATCTTATATCACGGTATGAATAATTTCATATCACGGTAACGGTATATATCACGGTATGGTTTTTCCCCCTGTAAATTCAATTAATGGCTTAAAAATAACCATACTGTCGCATTTGATCATTTTCCTCTTTTATTTTAATTTTCTCACAGCAGCATAACATTATTTTAATTTTAAGAAAATATAATAATGTAATAAATAATAAGCCACAAAGAATGTGCAAATGTCTGGTAAACATTTGAACTCCAGCTTTAAATTAAGCTATAGTGTGTTTGCAAATGTAAACACAGAGCTCCATCTTAATAAGAAATAAAAATAACAAATGAGAAAAAGTATGCGTACACTCTTTGCAGAGTATCGCTTTTTGTTCGTTGTCGGATTTTCTAAATCCGAAAAAGTTCCACACAACAGACGTAGCGCCCTTTTTCGGAACAAGTTCCTCGTCTTCATCATGGGTGGGTCGCGCTGCCTCCGTTTCCTCGTGACGTTCACTCTCCGCCTCCGCCATGATTGTTGACTCAGGTAAAGCTGTTTCTTCTTCGTCGTGCTCATGCAACCACGCAAGCAGTCTGCTGCAATGCCTGCAGTGCTCCGTGTGTCGAGGCGGTGTAATTACAGTGACTCAGAGCGATGCCGCAGACATCTGCGCTTTCTCCGGTATAAACGGTATTGCAAAATCTCTACCGGTAGACACTTTTATACTGTCACACGGTATAATACCGTCATACCGCCCAACCCTAGGTTCCGGTAATCTGCCCAAAAGAAAGTCAACAGGTAATTGTGGGTCTTGGCCAAACATCAGGAAAAATAGAGACTCACCAGTGGACTGGTGTGCAGTGGTATTGTATGCAAAAGTCACTTGAGGCAGGTAGCTAGACCAGTCTCTCTTCTTGGTGAGGGGCAGAGTACAGAGGAGGTTGTGTAATGTGCGGTTGAACCTCTCACATTGGCCATTTCCAGCTGGATGGTAAGTGGCGTGGCTTTTCTCAATTCCATACAGAGCTGTTGGATAAGGTTACTCCCAAAGTTTCTGCCCTGGTCAGAATGGAGACGACCAGGCACACCAAACCTGCAGAACCACTCATTAACCAACACTCTGGCCACTGTAGATGCCCGCTGGTCGTGGGTTGGGACAGCTTGGGTATACTTAAAAAAGACGTCAGTCATAACCAGGATGTTCTCCACCCCATTCTTCGATGGCTCCAAGGTGGTGAAATTAATAGCCAGGACCTGATTTGGACGGGAAGCAAGCAAGTGACACAAGTATGCACATGCAGCAGGTTGAGTGTTTTTGGCAACCTGGCAGCGCTCACATTCCTGACATCACTGCTTGATGTCACGGTGCATCCCAGGCCAATAGCATCGCTGATGGACCAGCTCTGTTGTCCGCTCAGCCCCTTGGTGGCCATGTTCATTATGTAGCTGCTGTAGTACCTGTGTCTTGAGTGATGCAGGTAGTACCAGCTGAAGCACCTCTTCCCCCCTGGGGAGGAGGACACGGCGATAGAGCATCCCTTTCTTGCTCCACTAGCCGGTCCCACTGTCTGACCAGCACTAGAAGCTCCTTGGAAGCCTGGCGTCACTCAGCTAAATCAGGGGCCCCATTTCTGGTCCAAAAGGTCAGAAATTCTTTGATGAGTGGGTCTGCTTCCTGTAAAACAGCAACCTGTAGTAATTCTGGGACTGACGTGCCTGGAGCAACATGTTCTGATGTATGGATGCCTGGTGGATCCTGGAAAGAGCATCTGCATTTTTGTTGCTTCGACCAGGCCTGTACTTGATGGAGAAATCAAAAGAAGCCAACTGTGCAGCCCAACGATGCTCTGTAGCACCCAGCTTTGCTGTGGATAGGTGACTGAGGGGATTGTTGTCTGTATACACCACACACTTCTGTCCCAATAGGTAGTCCCTGAATTTTTCTGTCATAGCCTATTTAAGGGCGAGAAATTCCAGTTTCATGGAGCTTTAATTTGTCATGTTGCGTTCTGTTGGCTTAAGGCCACGGCTAGCATATGCAATGGGTCTGACCTTACCCTCTTGTTCTTGGGAGAGTACAGCTCCCAGTCCGCTGTAGCTGGCATCCACCTCCAAGATGAAGGGTAATGAGAAGTTGGTGTAGGCTGGGACTGGAGCAGACACCAACCTTCTTTTCAGGCCCTCGAAGCCCTGCTCAAACTCCTCCGTCCATGCAGCACACAGGATTTCTTTTGGTGGTTTTCACGCTTTAGTGCCAGTGAGTTGAGCAACCAGGCAATGCAGAGGGGGTGCCAGCTTGGCAAACCCCTCCACAAAGCGTCTGTTATAGCTGGCAAATCCTAGAAAAGAGCGCAGCTCTGACACCTGGTTAGGCCTTGGCCACCCTGCAATGGCCTCGATTTTGCCAGGATCAGTGGCTACACCCTCTCTGGAAATTACGTGACCCAGGTAGCACTTCTCGCGACTCAGAATAGCATCCAGTCATTTAATATGCTCTGTCACAGAAGCAGAAAAGACGGCAACGTCATCCAAATACAAGAGCAATGATTGACCATGCTGGTCCCCAAAGATCCTTTCCATCAATCTTTGGAAAGTGCTGAGGGTGTTGCACAAACCAAAAGGTATCCGATTCCACTCGAACAACCCGAAAGGGGTGCAGAATGCCGTCTCGGTGACAGGTATTTGGTGGTATCCAGCAGCCAGGTCCAAAGTGGAGAACCAGTGAGCCCCTGATAAAGCATTAAGGGATTCTTTGATACAGGATCCTTGCGAGACTTACTGTTCAAGTCTTTAATCCACACACAACAGAAGACTGACATCTTTCTTTCTCACAAGCACAATGGAAGAGGCAAAGGGGCTACTACTTTCTCTGATGACCTGGGCATCCAGAATGTGGGCCTTCGCCACCTCATACTCTGTAGGTGGAATACGCCGATATCGCTGGCGCACCGGCACATCATCTAGTAATGGGATATCATGAGAAATGAGGTAAGTGCAACCTAAATCTCCCTCATAGGCTGAAAATATCCCACTGTATTTCTGTAGTAGCATCCCAACTTGGCACTGCTCTTCCTGAGTGAGTGCTGTTAAATCAACTGCCTTGATCTTATCCTGCACTAAACTTGCGGTAGCCTGTGAAGAGACAGTAGCTACTACTCCCTCCTCCACAAGGTTATCAGGTGAGTTGACAAGGTGGGCCTAAATTACAGTACCTAGGACTACACGGGGGTACAGTACAACTTCCTGGGCCCCCACGTTGACAATGGGTATATACACAGTGCCTTACTCATGTGAACCAGAGCTTGAGATGCCAATAGTCCAGCAGGCAAGCCACTACTAAGGGGCTTAAACAAAATCTGATCCACCAGATGTTAGGGACCTGTGGCTGCCACCATTTTCATAGTACCCCCTGGGACTCTGCAAACCCTCCCCCCATTTACCTTTACACAACCTGAACGTTCAGGGGGGTCTTTAGTTTGGACCCGATGACACTGCTGAAGGGCCTGCTTAAAGGGCGTGGGAGCCTGTAACACAGAAGGTAAGTTAAAGAGAGCAGGCCCATGTTGCACAAACAACTCCCAGTAACATTCTTTGATAATGTTCATTCCCAGTACACCTGGGACTAAGGGCTCACTATGTGGAGTATCTTGGACAACCAACACCCCCGCCTGGTAATAGTTTTGCCACAAAGCTGCACATCCGATTCTAGGTAGCCCACATATGGTATGGCTAACCCATTAGCAGCACTTAACCATAGCCAATTACAGGACTGGAGTGTTTCTGGACCCCAAGGTTCAATATGCTGCAAAAAGAAACTCTCCACCATTGAGCCGGTGTCCACTAAGCAGGGGACCTGCACCCCTCCCATTAATACCAAAATATTGGGACATGCAGAAACCAACCCTTCATGAGTAGCAGCCAATTCCGAGCCAGACCGTGGCTCAATAGTTCAGGGGTTGAAAGTTTCCCTGGTTTTGGGGGGGTCATGTGGCTACAGGAGCTGGCTGTATGGCAGTATAAGCCTCTCTACACTCTCTTGCACAGTGACCTGGTTTTTGACATCTACAAATCACTGTTCTCTTATCATGGCCTGATTGGATTCTAGGCCCCCCCTTAAGGGCTGTAAGGCTGTCAGTAAGGTGGGTCAGCTGCTCTCGCTGGTTCATGAGGATTTGCTTCAGTTCCCTCAGTTCAGAACTGAACTTACCTGAACTTACCTGCCCCCTGGTGGTTGGACCGATTGCTTTGGACAGTGTGCTGGTTGCCAAATGCATTGGGAACAGAACAGCTTGTGCCCCCAGGCATCCCTTCTTGTTCCCATCTAATGGCCTCAGTGCGGACGTCTATCAAGGTGGCGGTAGAGTGGCCCCGGACAAACTGCTTGAGCTCTCTGCGAAGGGAACAATCAGACACATGTTTAACAAATTTGATCTCTCAACAATACCTCCCTATTGAGTAACCCATGATGAGATCTTTGTACAACCTTTTCCATCAAACACATTAATGCATGGGATAATTCTTGCAATGTTTCACCATCTTGTTGCTTTCTTGGAAAGAAGTCTTCCTGCAGAGACACATATGATTGTGTACACCCATAACGTTCTTTTAATATGGACAGGACCTTGTTTGGATCCCCCTTCTCCCCTGGAGACCGATATTTAATTTCTTCCGTTGCTTCTCCCTCCAGATGATCGTAGATGAAGAGCGCTTGATCCGCTGGAGACAGGTGGCGTGCTTGTATGCAGGCATGGACCTCTTCGATCCATTCTCCAATGCCTAGTCCTGTCCTGCCCCTAAACAGTGGGCTCTTCCTGTGCCTGGGGAGATAGATCAGTCTCTCAGTTACCAGGGCAGGAGCTGAGGAGAGTCCAGGAGCTGTAGAACTGGTTGATGCTGTGCTTGGCACAGGCTGGTTAGCCTCCTGTTCCCGACACATCCTGCTGGTTCTCAACTTGCAGCTGAGTGATCAAGTCTATTAACTGGGCAAGCTCCTCCACCATGAGGAAACAAAACAGAAGAGGTAAGAGACAATTGGCTGTGCCAAGAGCTGCCCGGCACCTGGTGTTGTTCTGCGAAACAAAGAAACTATATAATACATCAAATTGGGTTGTGGCAAGCAGTTGCGTGCGAATATGTCAAAACCAAAACCACAAGGAAGGCTGAGGAATAGTCACCCATTTATATGAATAATAATAATAATAATAATAATAATAATAATAATAATAATAATAATAATAATAGTCATAATAAACTAATATTATAAAGGCTCAGAACTGTGTTTTAGTCATTTTTGTTTTCATCTTTTCTTGAATGCTTAAACTCCTCAACCCCATTTAGTATGTCAACATTTGTATCAGTACCAGCAGTTTGTAAGAAATTGGTCAATAATTGATATGTCATATTTTGGTTCTCAAAATTCACCAAATTGATGCATTAAAATGAAACCTATTCAAAATTTTCTCCCACACCATAGTCTCCCAAAATCCTGTGGGAAACACTACCAGGATGGGTTCAACACCTCAATGTGCTTCACTGCATACTCAAACTAAGTTTTAGGCATCAACACCACTTAATTACATTTAGGAAAAGGGTCAGGACACGAACATCCATCTGCATCACTGGTCTCACAAAGGAAAGTACAGTGTTTGCTAGACTCATCCACCTACCGTGTGAGGAGTCACTAGCTCTGTGCGTTGCATATTCACATGGATGCTTTTAAATTTTGTCCACCACAAATAACTATCCTAACTGAGCATTACTTCCATGCTGCTGACATGTCATTTTAACACATTTAGTGGCCACGGACAAGTAATGCATTGTTAACGTATAGTGACCATTTTGCATATCGCTGTGAGACCAGGCTGGTTCCTAGCATTCAAGGGGAAATGGAAGCTGCACTAAACTACATGGATTTGGAAAATAAAAGTGATTTTTGTATGGATCAATCACAAGGATCTTAGATTTCATCACAACAAATGAAGGAGGAGAACTTCAAGGGAAAATGACCCATGGATGCTGTTCAAATGTAATCCTGTAAATAAATATAACCAAGACCAAACCAATCAAAAGGACTGCTGGAGGATAAGGGTAAGGTGTGCTCCGTAACCCATTGTGCAGACCTAAGGTAGTCTTCATATAGAGACACAACTAGAGACACAGAGGAGTGCTGCTCTCATGGAATCCCAACATACACACACCAAAGTCTGCTACCTGCATGTGCTCCTATGCTACTAAACACCAACAGTTCCTCAAAGACTAAGTTTCTAAGTGGAGCAACTACGCCCTGCCTGCCGGTAAGATGCAGCCGAGACAACGCAGCCTTAAACACACGGGCAGACACACAGACAGAGAGACGGAGGGATGATCTTTGAAGCTGAGGTGAGGTGAGCCCGGGATAACGGAGATTGATGCAGCAACACACAGCTTTTGAAACCAAACCCAGAGTTGTGACAAGTGGTGATTAGCAGCCTTTGAGTCCTTAAGCTCCACCCTCTGTCTGTCTCCGAAGAGGAGGTATTCTCACGTCAGGGTCTGTGTCACTGTTTGTGTAATGTGTGCATGCGTATGTGTGTGTGTGTGTTGTAAGTGCTGTAAGGAGGTGAAAACAGATAAAACATGTTACCTTGTTGATTTTTGCACAAAGAGATGCCTCCAAGCTGGAAGGATTGTTACAATTTTTTGAGAATGAATAGCTGTGGATTCTGTAAATAATACTCAATTCTACAGGGGGAGATATGACATAAAAATAGGTGCATTCTGTCGTTCTCTTCTGCTGGGGTAGTTTAATTACTACTGGCTGTTTGTTTTTAAATATCAGACACTCGCTTCTGTGAAGATCAGTTAAAGAAACAGACAGTTATGCGACACTACACTTGAAAATGATGATGATACAGGTGTCCTTGAGTAGTTAATGTTGTAAGTACAAATTAACAGTCACTTATGTGACTCATGTGAAATTAGTAACCGGTGTTCAGGTGTTTCTAACGGCGTCTCCACTAGTGTTGTTTTTGGCGGCCTGTTTTACTTTTAGTTTTAGTCTAGTCTTTATCTCATGCTATCATTTTAGTTTTTATTAGTTTTAGTCATGTTCATCCTATTTTTAGGATGAACAGTCAAGTTTCAGTCAACTAAAAGTCTGAGCATTTTAGTTTTATTTTAGTCAGAATTGTCCATGACTATTTTTGTCTAGTTTTAGTTGACGAAAACTTATGACATTTTAGTCTAGTTTTAGTCTAGTTTTAGTCGATGAAAACTGATGACATTTTAGTCAAAGATTGTATTTAGCCAAACCCATTTCACAATTCAAACAAGGTTATCTTATTATTATATTATTGTTACCTGATAGACTCAAGAATACATCCATTCCAGACACAGAAGACACTCTGATTTGAATTTACATTTATTTTACCAACCAAATATGTTATCACATGACCCGCATTTTCGTTGCGTCTCGTCTCGTTTTCCTCGCGTGATAATGGTTAGTTGACGAAAATATTTAGTCATAAATTTCGCTAAGAAAGCAACACTATCCAGATACACATTTAATACAGTATTACTGTCAAAAATAAATATAAATATTAGTATTATTAGTAATATTTATTGGCATAATTAACCCCCAGTTCTTTGTTGGAAGCCCAAGGATAAACCGGAGAAATCTTCAGTTCACAAATATAGTATTTATTCTGGTCACAGGTAAAGTAAAGCAGGCCTGTGCTCGGAATGGCAGAGCTCCCACAGGATCTCAGTCAGAACGAGTCCCGTTTCTGGGTGCTCGTCACAATTTATCTTCTTGGGCTGGGACTTCCCCATACAGAGGTCAAACGAGTCTTACTGGTCAGTTATCTCTGACATGAACTTCTAGGATGTAATATGAAACATGTGTGAGTGTTGTCCATCAGGCGTGTATCTATTCTAGCAAACCTAGCTGTTAGAACAAAGAGGGCCGTGAAGATTCTACAGTTTCCTGGTTATCACGTTAACTGTCACTCTGATTTAATGAGCACAACCAGTGATATATATGAGTTCATTGAAAATGTAAGAATCTAAAGTGAACAAAGAGCCAATTCTAACAGCATTATTTGATACTTATTGGACTCTTTCTTTCTTCTCTTTCTCTTATGGAGCAACTGCAGCTGTATAACTTCCCGAGGGGTAACTAAAGTATTCTGATTCTGATTTCCACAGATATTTATGAACAAATATAAATAAATGTGAATGTGGTCGCAAACTAATAGCCTACAGATCGCGTCTAACAGTATGTAACTTTTTCTATGACTTCCTGTGAAATCTTCGAAGGCCGATGGAAACTGTCTGACTGGAGCAGCTTTTAGGCTCCGCCTCTTGCTGCTCCGCGGGCTCTCGTCTAGGCTTCTCTTCCAGGTGAGGAGCAGTTCACCTTGAACGAGCCTACTAATAAAAACGCGACTAAACAAGACGAAACAACGTTATAACTTTTCGTCTCGCTTCGTTTTGGTCAACGAAAATGAAGACACATTATAGCCGTTTTTATTTTGTAGACCACATTTAGTCTCGTTTTTATTCGTCTACAATATTGCATTATATATTTAATTATCGCTATCGTCACATGACCAGCATTTTCGTCTAGTCTCATTTTCCTCACGTGGTAAAGGTTCATTGACGACGATATTTCGTCATAATTTTCGTTAACGAAAGCAACACTAGTCTCCACTGCTTGTTAATCATGTTTGTGCTGCCGTGATTTTACCTCGCTGGGAGTCCCAGATGTCGAGGTTAAAGAGATGAATAGCTTTAGAGAAAAAATCAACACGTGGCACCTGTGGATGTAAAAACTGAGCGTGGTTTGACAGTGTACTCC
Organism: Eutrigla gurnardus; assembly: GCF_963514095.1. Taxonomy (NCBI): domain Eukaryota; kingdom Metazoa; phylum Chordata; class Actinopteri; order Perciformes; family Triglidae; genus Eutrigla; species Eutrigla gurnardus. The sequence goes on from NC_139925.1 coordinate 16,455,487, forward strand.
CCCTGTAGGCGTTTTGGCGTTGGAGGTGACTGTTTTTGCTCCAAGCAGTCAGCAGGAGCGGATCTGAGCACTGAACCGAAGCAAAGCAGAGTAATTGTCTCTTTCCTCCTTAACAGGATTAGAGCCCAGCGGTGTGGCGGGTTCAGCCCTCCAGTCAACCGTGCTGTTCGAAGCCGCCAGAGGCTGCCAGCTGGACAACTGCGAACGTTAGCTGGGGTCACTGGGCTCATCTGGGGTCTGGAAGTCTATGTGAGAGAAAAGGCAAGAAAGGTCTGCATCTTGTAACTGTATCTGTGTACACCGAGCTGTACAAGCAAGAAACGGTTTCAGTGTGCTTGAGTTGGAGGAAGAACTAATTTCTGGCAGTCTGGCCTCTCTAATCATCGAGCAACAAGTTTGTCATTTGCAGCTCTGAACCTATAAGGAGTTGTATTGTTAAATTAAAATATTACAAAATAGCTCTAAAATACATAATAATCTGAACAACTCAATATTTTCCAACAAGAGCAATTATGGAACATTTGCTCTGGATTTACCGTAATGAATCTTTCTGTAGATTTGCAGCAGAGACAGTAAAGGGATGTGAGTGGTATAGTGAACGCTATAAATCAGACAGCCAACCACACTAGGTGGTCTATTCATCCACCCATTGATAATGTGGTACATTAAGGTCCATCAGTGAGTTATTGTTCATGTACTGTACATTCTAACCCCTCTCTCTCTCTCTCTCTACTCAGAGCCTTTGTGAACCTGATATGATAATAACAGCAGAGAGGTTACATCTTCTGATGAAAGGACGCCGAATGAAACAGCCTCAGGTACTTTGGTGTGTGTGTGTGTGTGTGTGTGTGTGTGTGTGTGTGTGTGTGTGTGTGTGTGTGTGTGTGTGTGTGTGTGTGTTCATGGGCCCCACGGCTGGCATTTCATGTGTGTGTGGAAAGTGAGGACATCATGATATTTTCAACGTGACATAATTTTTTGGAAGGTGAGGACATTTTTCAGACAGTGAGGACATTTAAAGATATTTTTATAAAGTGGAGATGCGTTTGAGAAATTAGGATATTTTTATAAAGTTTCCATGTTTCCACGAAACAACCTTCTGAGATGACACATTTTTGGAAATAACTTTGTTTGATACACTTGAATGCTCTACTTTTGTTCAGTGTTTTACAGTAATCAAACACACTCACACACACACAGGTGGATCAGCAGACGGTTGGTTTAGTTTTGTTCAACTCACCGCAGACTTTAAAAGTTGAAAAGCTCCTCCTCCTCCTCCTCTCTGCTTCTTCTAACCTCTGTATAACCCCCAAACCACCACACACACACACACAGACACACACACACACACACACACACCTTTGCACGTTAATGACGCTAATTAGAAGCAATTACTCGACATATCTTGCTCTGCTGCCCTCCAGCTGTGTTTAAAGCGTGTTGAGAAAGGTACATTGACCTGTGTTGAAGGTACAGCAGAAGGCCTCACACAATTTGTGTACTTTTTGGCTTACAGGACCATACCACAGTTTTGTGTAGTAATTCATATATAACAGCCACAGCTATGACTACAACAGCCTTTGGTTTCAGTCACACACTGAAGAGACACATAATAGGACATCTGATAGAAATAGCTGCTGAAAAGCAACATTTTATGTAGGGAACAACAAAATTGACTTTATTCTTGCCACGTCCACACATCTAAAATATATTTGTTTTAAACATATAACATACACAGATCAAATGGGATGGAAAAATGTATTAAAATACTTTTACATTTAATGTTTAAATATGGAAGACATTGTAGTAAAAGTGAGAGCACGTGTTTGTCTGTGTGAGTGTGTGTGTGTGTGTGTGTGTGTGTGTGTGTGTGTGTGTGTGTGTGTGTGTGTGTCTGTCTGTCTCTGGGTCTGTGTGTGTGGTATGAGTGGCAGGTTTAACCACAGCAGCCATTTAAAGCCTCTTAAACGTGTCTTATCTGTCCCAACGAGCTCAGATCCATTTCAATCCAGTATGCAAATGCCTCTGGTGTGACTTTGCTACTGTAAATGTTTGACTGAGTCATTATGGGGAATGACTGCGGAGGCGGTGAAACCCAAACCTGATGCAATCGTCTGTGGCAGGAGGTTAATCTGGGTGTGAGACTCAAATAATTACATTTACTCCAGTTACTGACAATGACAGTTTGTTTTTGTTTGTTTTTTTCTGAAGACTGTGTTGCCTTTTGACTTTATTGGATGTTTCACGTAACTCTGTTCATTTATACAAATCAGTTTAAATTTGAGTATCATATTGAAGGAGAAATGTGCATCCATGGCTACTACAGTTCCTTTACAAAAGTCATCAACTAAACATGTGTGATGGTTAAGTGTCTCTCACACTCTAAATAACCACAAACAGATTAACAGAAGTCACCGAATAAATCCTCTTCTGGAATGAGTGTGTTTAGGTTATCATCAGGGTGTTTGTGTGTTATCAGTGGCAGAGCAGTTAGTGAGCTGATAGGGCTGATGATCGTCTGCTGTCTGTGTTGACTCTCATCCTGAGGCTCCAGATAGCAGCAGATCACATTATCGGCTGCTTTACTTCAAGATATTTTTCTGTGATCATCTACGAGGACTCATTTCTAAATGTTACTGTCTGTGCCAGCTGCATTGAAACTTTGATACATTTGCTGTATGAACGGTTTGTACATTTGAACAAACGTGGCACCTTGATTCAACACATCAAGTGTTAAAGGCATGTGCCAAGGGAAGCCAATGGTAAGGAAGGAAAGGGACGGTGGGAATAAGAGAAGAACAAGCAGGCAAAGGAGGAATGGAGATATAGAGGCTGAATCAGGCCGGTTGTGCTGAAGTGTTTACACAACAAACTTTGTAATTAGCAACAGGCGACAGCAGGATAACTGTGCTGTGTGTGTGTGTGTGTGTGTTGTTGGGGGGAGTTACCTGTGTCTGTCCTGATAAAATCATGTCTGAAACTAGTACCAATTACAACACAGTAATAGCACACACACACACACACACACACACTGACGAGATGTCTTGGACACATCGTCACTCTAAGGCTGGGTTGCACCAACAAAGTTCATTTTTAAACCAGATTATTACAGTGTTTTCCCTTTAATTTTGTTGCATTATTTTACTCCTAATTTCACTGCAGATAAGATTTCATTCATAGAAACATCTCATGGCATATAGCATAATCCACTTCTGTGCTGTGTGTCTGAAAGTTCTGTTGTTTCTGAACAGTCAAATTCTGCTCCATACATTACCAATTATGTCATATGTCAATTAATCATCTACGGACGCTGATTCATTTGTCTCCATCACCCACATTCGCAATTTTGGCAGGACATGTTGTTGTATTTTGGTGAAAGTACAACTTTTTGTCTACTTTTTCCCCCACACTAAAAATGTATGAACATTAGCGACTATTCTAAATGAAAGAGGAAACTACCAGCTTTTTAATACATGATGGGAGTGTTTTATAGGCTACCTTTCCAGTCAAGCATATGTTTTCTCTAGTGAAAGGAAATTAATAATTTTCTCCTCTAACGATGCCTCTGCTGCTTGTGTAAGTAACACTTTGTGTAGGATAGATAGTCACATGTGGAGGAAGAAATCTTAACAGACAACTATAATAGGTTGAGATCTGTACATTCAGAGAATGATGGTCCACATTCAGTGATAGTTTATATGTTTTATTTTGTAACTTGGCATGGCATTATTGCTCCAAAGCTGGTGAGGCACCTTCCTTCGTTCCCTGACCTACGTCAGCCTGTCTGGTATTTAGCTGGTGTCATTTGAAGAGTGACATCTGTGCTCTTCTGGCTCACTCAGCACACAACAAATCCAAAAAGAATTAAAAAAAAGGCTATTCTGCTCTTATCTAAATATCTTAAGTTCTTCTGTAATATTTGTGGTCAAACAAGAGATGAAGCTGCTTCCATCAGCTGGGGAGACATGAGGGTGATTTAAAGTGTATTTTCGTGTCTCAGTGACAACAAAAGAAAGAATGTGAAGGATTCCACGGAGAGGCAGCACATCTCCTCTGGACGCTGCAGATTTGTTCTTACCTGTTTGCAGTCGTAGGAGACACATACCTGCTCTGTGAGGCGTGTTTTGCAAACAGCGATATTGCAGAATGCCACACACCAACATGTGACACACACAGACACAGAGAGAGAGAGAAAGAGAGAGGGAGAGAGGCACAGGACATAGTTCACAAACACTGAGCTTTGACATACTTTCAGCATACTTTCGTACAATTATGTTAAACACACACTCAAATACATACATGCACTCACCTTCACATACGAACACACAAATGCACGTTCACATATGTGAGGCCGGTCCTAGTCATGAAAACAGTGCTGTGTTCCTTCCGAATCCAGAGGAGGGAGGATGGGAGGTTTTAATCTCTCAGGATACATACTGGCTGTTCTAATTACCTGATTGGTGGAGGTAGTTGGTTGACACTACTCATAATTCACCATTTATAGCTCATTTTAACCTCAAAAGATAAATGAAGTGAAGCAGTAAAGGACATTGCTGCGCTGTATAGTCAAGATACTACAGTCTCTATTAGTGAAACTAATAATGTTGTATAATGATTTGTACCAAGAAATCACTCTAGCTGCAGAAAAGAATATTTTAACTACACAATTGTAAGTCAAAATTTTCTGAACATTATGTTCAAATGCTCATGAGCTAAAATTGATGGATTCATTCCTAGACAGGGTGGATGCCCGCCCACATAAGGCTCAATCATGATTTTGGAAATGACTGCATGATGAAATGCAGGTTTGAGTCAACAAACACTTCAAAAAGGATTCTCAGATTCAGCAGTTGAGGATGTAAAAGGAAAACAACAAAAAAAGATTGCCCCACTCATCTTTTCCTCTGCGATGCACGCCGTCTGTCATCACTGCAAATTTTGGCTTTGAGCTTCAGATCTCAACTTCATCTCATTTTTCTCTCCTCCTCATTATGTTCAGACAGTTATCCTTTCTTTTCCATGCCGTCTGTGTTGATTTTGGACCACATTTAATTCCCTCAGTGGTAATGTCATTTGAAAGCTTTTTTTCACAGAGAAAACATAGACACCTGGGGATGTTTCCTTATAGTGTTACAACTTGTTAGTGTGTTACACCCTTCAGAGCTCTGGAAAAAAAAACACTGTAATAATCTACATGTGTGTTTCTGTGATTACAATTCATGCATTTGAGTTGAATTAACCTTATTGATATTGTGGGTGAGCTCACATTGCAAACAACAGAAACAAGAATACATTCAACATTGCATTGCGATAAAAATAACTATATAAATAGACATGAAATTGATTGGTTTCCCTTAATTGAGTGGAGATACTGCAGTTTTTCCATGATGAGCTCTGCCTTTTAGGAAACTAACAAGACTCTGTGAAGACTATTCTATTCTCATTCATTTACACATTTGGTGATGCCTGGTGTATTATATGAGTGTATGTGCCTGCTCTGTGTGTCTTTTTAAACATGCCTATCTTGGCCTCCAACACCTGTAGATTTGATTGTCGGCGTGGTGTGTTTAATAAAAACTCAAGTCAGTATAAGTATTGTATGAATCAGTACTTGCATGTGGATTAGATCTAATTGGGTGAAGTTTTTTGTTTGAAAATATTTTCTAATTGAGGCCCCAGAATCATGTCACGACCCCCCTCAACAATCATGACCCGCTTTCTGTTACGCCACTTTATTACTGACATCATATTATTTGCCTGTGGGATTATAGCAGAACAAAGGTCATGCTAATGCTTTTGGAAATGCCTCGGTCCCTCCAGTGATCACTAGTTCTCCTCACAGTCGTGGTTCTCAGGCCAGGCTTAAAGGTTCAAGGCGTCTTCAACTCTGCAGCTTCCGTGTCTTTTGTAGACAACCTTGGGAGGCTTTCTATTCATCCTGGGGTGTATTATAGCCGTCAGCACTTGGGCTATATGTAATTAGTGTTGGGGTCAAAGGTCAAGGCGGGACATAAGCCTGAGACCCACTGGTCAGTCAACAAACCTGGGGACCAAATCCCCCTGGACTCCGGGGACGGAAACCCCGCTGCTGACAGATCTGAGCTACACAAACACACACAGGTTTGTTAGATCTAATACAGGAACACACACACACAAAGCAGGTTTTTAGCACAGACACACACACAAAGTAAGGCAAACGAAAACATGTAGGTTTAACGATGATTCAACAACAACACAAAAGCTGGTACCTGCTTTAAATAATACTCCATCCTGACGTGATTTTAATGTAAGTGATGGGGGACAAAATTATTTATTTATTTATTTATTTATAAATTAGATAATAGTTAGATAATATGAAGCTTCGGCAGTATTAAGTAATTTTGTTATTCATGGTTAGGTATCTTTCTATCTGTTGTTAGTACAAAATTCTCACTTTTGTTTCCCTTAATGGTGGTTCCTTGTTGAGCTGCAATGGAGAAACAGTGAAGAATAAAGAGGGGCTTTGCTACTGACAAGACTTTGGTAAAGTTGGCAGATCGCCGCATGAGACTGTTGAAGCCTCTTAGCTTCAGCTAAACTTTTGCCTGCATTTTATACCAAACAAAGACTAGGGAATTTGTCCCTGAAGTACACTCTGAACCGATTGGCATAGTTGAAAATTAAGTCATCCTGAATTGAGGCTCGATCGGGTCCAAGTGGACTTCAGGATGTTGGTGGTCCAGTTTGCAACACTACTGGAAGAAAGAAGACCACCATTCTCCATGGTCTAACTGTTGCGCAGCTCTTTTTCTTTCTTCAAGAAGTGAGACAATCACAAAATGTCCCTCACTGCTGGATGACTCTGTTTTGTTTTGCAAATCTTCCCAACAAATTAAGATAAAAAAAACACCCATTCTTCACACCATTGTTCGCTTTAACTCTTTGTATTCCTGCACACAATTTTACTTTCAATACTTGTTTAGCCTACTTTTATTTAGTTAAACCTCTATTTCAAGTAAATGGATGGTTTTAACTCATAATGATACGTTCTGTGGTATCACCGGTGTTAATTAAAGGATTTCACTACTTGAACACAAACATTCATGCAGGTAAACGCACGCTTTTTTCCATACAGTTATGTTAGACAACAGCGGGGGCACAGCCGGTCATGCCTTGCAGCCATGAGGCAAATAACGAACAGCATCTGACGACACACACACACACACAATAACACTAATACATATACATAATAGATGCGGGTGAAAATATATAAGCTGTCACACTGACATACACACCTCTTTGTACAAGCGTTCACACCAGCCTGAAAGCCTATAATTCCTCATCCATCACCAATGCCTGAGAGCATAGAAAGTTCAGCAGCTTGATGTTCCTGCTGATGTCAGGGCGTGCCAGGAGTGTAACGCTGCCAATCTATCTGCAAATTAAAGGAATGGACGTCTTGCATCCTTTGAAATAGAGGTGGAGAAGCAAAATGAAGGCTTTGTGTTTAAAGTTTGTCACAAATGTCATTTGAAGTCATTTGGAGAACAGGAGTGAAATGTGACCAAAATAAAACGTGTAACAAAATATATTAACCTTAATCCTTTGCTTCTGAAAAGCAGAAGAGATAAACATTCACATGTTAAGTGTTAAGGGGTGTTCACACCAAACACTACGCAATTTTTTTGCGCAACAAAGTTATATGCAAAGTCAATGATCAGACACGACCTGCCGCTTATCGCAGGTTGGACGTGACGCGGCTGGCGCGAATGAGGCAAAATGTTTTATCGCTCAAGTCAGTGTTGACCTACAAATTTGCGCTCTGGCACGAAGCTAATCAGCATTGAGATTCTCCTTGTGTCGTCACTCGTCAGTGAATCTGTAACGTAGGTAAATACAGCAGTCTGTGGTCTCCCAGCGCTCTGAGATAGTATCATACATTCATACAGAGACCAAACCAAACTTTGAGTAGGCTACAAACCAGAGACTGTCCGTGGTACAAACAAAAGGTCGCTGCTGTATTTATGCCGAGACGACGTTATACTCAGTGTTTACGGAGCAGCTACGTTGTTAGCCTAGCTCTGAGCGAGCCGAACGGCAGAACAAGCATTTTAAAAGTTATTTGCGTATTATCTTCACGGACAGACTTAACAACGAGAATTAATTCCACTGACAAGCGAATAAACACAACTGATTCTGCGACCAAATTCGCAGGACAAATGCACCAAAGTTTGGTGTGAATACAAAAAACAAAAGCAGGTTTTAAAAATTGTGACATTAAATATCTGAGAAAAAAACCACAATGAAAAGCAGTTCAATAGACATATAATTTTATTATTATCTATGGCAATTTAAATTATGTTTTGCCCCACCTTTCTTTTATCTGATGTAATTTATCTATTTTCGTCATGAATTGCTTTTGCTTGATTGTGCTTCATGTTTTTATCTCTTCTATGTTCCATTTTTTGTTTCTCTGCCATTCTGTAAACAGCTTTGCTCTCAAGTTCTAAATCAAGTGTTATTGTTATCTTTATACTGTAGATACCTAGAAATATTTCCAGTCCAACGTCACTCATTTGTGGTTCTAATTGTCTGGTTGTGACACTTTACTCTTCACTTGATGTTTACTCTGCTTTTAAATTATTCGGTTGCACAACCGATTTTTTATTATCAGTAATCTGCAGCAGTTATCACCCTCCCACCTTCTCACCCTGGAGCACATTACATTAGAGTTGGCTGTAATGAAACATTCCAGTCATGTCATGACACTCTACATCTTACACATTAACCCCTCTGATCTAATCAGACCAACACTTCAAAGCCGACAGTGGGTGCCGATCTGCTGTGGTCTACGGGTTATATATTAAAAGACCTGTATGAATATATAAAATAGAAAAACTATTTCTTTATCTCTCTTTGATTGGGTTTTACCCTGTGATAGTTAAAGAAAAGCTTGCCTATGCAAAGTTATAGCCATCATTTCTAACGGGAAAACTTCTCAGCAAATTTGGTGAACTAAGCAGTTCACCAAATGCAGACATCATCCCACAACATTGGCAATTCATCAATCAGCGCTATAGTCATTATGCTATTTGTTGTAATTTGTAATCATTAGCTGATTCAGTCATTTTAAATTGCTGCACCGAGTGATCTTGATAAATTAATGAGTCTTTCTCTTCTACCAAAAAAAAGTTAGATTAGATAGAAAAAAATCTGGATGCTGGTGTATCTATGCAGCATGAAAACAGTCAATGTAGAAAAGTAACCTCAAATTCAGAAAAAAATTTAGTTGATTCTATTAAGTTCCAAGGTGAAAGTTGTCCAGTGCAAATAAAGCTTAAAATGTGGAATATCCAGTCTATTATGGTGGTTGACTGGAGTCCATAACAGTTCTCCTCATCACCTGCACACATTTGAATGCTTGATCCCAGGTCGGTTGCAGTTGGGGGGTCGGGTTGGTGTCCATGGTTCTAGACTGAAGGACCTGGCATGCCGCTAAGTCCTTTTTAATACAAGACATTGCTAACTTAACGCTAAGCTGACATAACCCTAATGCAGAGAAAGGAGGGAGAAAAACAGACCTGCAGACCTGGAATCAGAGCTGCGTGTTGAGTTTCATGACTTTAATCACAAATAAGAGATAACTTATGGCAAAAAAAAACCATAAGTTATGGTTTGGTTTAAAGTGATTCATCACTTTGGTTTAAAGTGATGAAGTCAGTGGAAAAAGACACACAGAGACAGAGTAAGGTGAAGACAGGAGTAAACACAGACTTCAAAAACCTGAACACAACTTTATGCTGTTCATGTCATCATCATTCAAATCAGAATTAATGTGCTTGTGTCGAGTTTCATGTCAAATATCCATCAACAAAGTAATTAGTAATTACTGCCATCCAACACATTCTCTCTCCCAAAAAATACTTAGTTTCCAACTATGATGCTCTACATACCCCTCTAGCGTTAGTTTTGGACATGTCAAGGACGACGTGTCAGTTTCAACTCATTACAGGCACAGCGTCTTTTCAAAATAAACTTCCGTCTGTACACAAAGTTAGATTTTGGTAACCACTATGTTTAGGAAAAGAGCATGGTTGGCGTTAACTCAATGAGTTTACTTTTGCCAGGGACACAAACGTTGGTCTCCAAGACGAAAGTCCTGTGTTTGCTAGGCCCAGACCCGGCTGCAGAAAAAAAATTAAGGGGGGGCAAACTTTTTCAACATACATTTTATTTGCTTCAGGCTGAACAATGGCTCTGTGACCACTCCTACAGTGTGGAAAAGTAATTTTCCTCTAAATTACTAAAAAGGGGCAGTTCATCCCAAAATCTAAAAAACAAACAAAAATAGTGTAATGCTGTGTCCATTTATTCAACTGAAGCATTTATTCAAGAAGACCAGCAACAAGGGTTGTGGCATGCAGATAGCACCATACAGCTTCACTTCTACTGGAAACAGAAGCACTGAAGTCAACCTGAACACTGAAGTTAACATTCATACTGGGAGAGGTAGCTACAGCAGCTAGGCAGCTACCTCTCCTAGCATTAATGTTTACTCCAGTGTTACTGTCAACTTCAGTGCTGAGTCAGCACTTTTTTAGCACTGCTGACGTTTCCAGTAGAAGGGTATGACGTGCACCTCCCAAAAATCCTAGACGCGCGTCGCGGCAACGCAACACCAACGCAGCGGCATTGGCTGTGATTGGTCCGCTAACTACATCCGCTGGAGACCGCTTTTCCGTTTTGTTTTTTTGTTTCGTTTTTTTGTTTCCACTCATAAACACCGCCATTTGAACTTTTAATGCTTTTATTGTTTGCACCTTGTCCACAAAATTGTGGATGTTTAAAGCCAGAAGGTAAACTAATAGGCTATAACGAGGCTAACGATGATATACGTCAAGAGTCTCGGTCGGTCGGTCAGTCTTTACAAACAACATAGCGCCATCTACCGGTGTGGCATTGAATTGCATTTCGACATGTAAACCCAAAGCAGAACCATCACGGTCTCCAAGCAACTGAGTGGCCATTGCGTGGCCATTGCGTGATCACTACGCGGAAGCATAACCAAGCCTATACTCTCTCATGAGTATGACTCAGTGACCCGCCCCCCCAACACCTGTAATTGGCCAGCACGTTACCTTTGTTCGTTGATTGGATTGGTTGAATTGTATGATCGACAAACCGAGATAGGAATAATAGAGAGTTGGCCACTCCGAGGTAAAAAACAAAACCCAAATAAAATAAACAGCTTCCAGCCCAGGGCGGGCACGGCTGACTCTGTGGGCGGGCACGGCCCGCCAATGCCCGCCCATGCCGCCGGGACTGGCTAGGCCCATCCACCTCTTGTGTGGACTTTTTATACTACATCAGTTGCAGGTAAGTTTACGTTGGAGTTATTTGAAAGCCTGCTGTGTCTGATACAGATGGTTAAGGGCGCCTTCCTGCATCAGTATCATACCTGCATCTGTCATAGAAGCCATAGAAGAGCCAGAAGATTTTAGGGAGCTGAAGTGTTACAGCTGTAGACTTCAACAGGAGCTTGACATGCAGTAATACTTTTCCTATAATTGATGTCTGCGCTAGAAGAAGCAGCTCTTGCAAGTGTGTTTGCATTGGCGACATTTTGACACCAACATCATTACAGATATTGGTCAAAAATTAAGTTTTAATTTTTACTTTGGAACATTTTTATCCACAATTAAATTGTGGACAGCTGTGGCCACTTCCAAAAAATAAAACCCTTGGGTGTCTCAGAAGAATCACCACAGACTGCTGATTATCACAACTGTATTGTACATGTGAGGCTGTAGGGAGCAGTGAGAGGCTCAGGCCTTCATTAAGTGAACTCATGAAGTGTGTGAGAGGTCAGAGCCCACGCTGTGCTGCCTAATAAGAACACCACCAACCCTCCACACCCCTCTCAGGCCCCTCCGCCCCATCAGACACTGGGCCTGTCAGTTAGCATCTCAGACCTCCTTACTGGTCCTCTGTTCCGCACCAGTAAGCCTGTGTGTGTGTGTACGTGTGTGTGTGTGTGTGTGTGTGTGTGTGTGTGTGTGTGTGTGTGTGTTCACACAGATTCTGCAAATCTAATCATTTACCATATCTGGTGTTTTTTGTCTCTTAATAGCATAAAAAAGCTGAAAAGTTGAATCTTCTAAATTAGACAGAACTTTTAGTTTAGTTTAGTTTTGTCTCACACGCATGCATGTGTGCACAGGAGGAGGCTTCTTACAGTAGCTGTAGCTTATATGTTTGCTACTTATTTGTAGATTTAGGTTTCTGAGATTGATATTAAGAACATTGATAGACGATTCTATCAGAGATAACTGAATAAAAATTCATCAGTTTTTAACACATTTGTACACAGCTGTCTCCTTCTGTGTGCTTCTCTCCAGAGTATGAGCATTGTCAGCAGACAAACAGGTACGGGAGGGGAAGAGCGAGGGGCGGTCGTCCTCAATTGATCAAGGATAGCGTCCTTGTGTCAGATGTATTTTAAAAAATGTGCTAACATGGGTCACCAAATATACTTTGGCAGCCTTAAGTATACCTGAGCAGCACTCCCAGGTGAAGTCAGTGTTTGAATAGTCTTATTCATTATCTTATACAAATTTTCCAGTCATTCCTCTAGACATGTGAACAATGTGCTCCAACAATGTGTTCAGTGTCTGTTTTATTGTTTTGACCTAAGTCAGCAGAGACGCTGCCAGACTGATCAGGCATCTGTGTTTGTCTTGCTAACATATCAAGTACTGCTGTCTATTTCCGGACTTGTGTGTTTAGGAACAGAGAGTGTAAATCACTAAGACTGGAGGCAGCAGCTCTTGGATCGTCTGTTTACTGACCACACACACACACACACACACACACACACACACACACACACACACACACAGACACACACGCGCATGCACGCGCACACACACACACACACACACACACACACACACATCAGGCTGTCTCAGCTCTGTCAGTAGCTGGCAGCCTCTCTTCTCTCTCAGACTGGAAGCTGATGAAAGCAGCGAGGTGGTTGCCGTCACTGCGGCAGTGGCAGCGAGTGAGAAAAGCCGTCATTAAGTGCTACAGCTTGTTTCCACAACAACATATCAGGGATTATTATAAAGTATCACTTCCTGGTTTGGCAACCCAAACTATTAAAGAGGAGGAGCCGGTCGGGCGCCAGTTACCTCTTATATGTATTGACTTGATAAGGCTAGAACAACAAATACACAACGGCTGCAGGAAGTCGGTCTCGTCTGGAGTTAGAGTTGAACCTCCTGTTGCACAATTGATCACTTCTCATTTTGTTTAACTTCATACGATCCTCTGAGAACTTTCACTGGCTGATCTTTCATATATTCGTATGTAGATGGCAGGTTATACTTTTTTTTATCGTAAACAGGGAAAACAGATTAAAAATATTAATATATTTTCCATACTTGTATAACTCTGTTCCTCACAGTTTGTTGAAATGCCATTTCCTTTTTTGCAAGAAGCAGCAGTGGATTTAAGGATGAAGGAATCTAAACTTCCCATCACAGCCTGTCCTGTGTGTGTGTGTGTGTGTGTGTGTGTGTGTGTGTGTGTGTGTGTGTGTGTGTGTGTGTGTGTGTGTGTGTGTGTGTGTGTGTGTGTGTGTGTGTGTGTGCACGTGTGAAAAGCATTTATTGTTAAATATGTGAACAATATGACTGGGGGTGTGATGTAAATTGGTTAAAAAGGCATTTTTTATTATTTCAGCTTGACTTTTAAAATGATGGCTTTTTGTCACTCAGACAAAGGAGACTTACTTATTGCATACTGGGAGTGTGCTTTTATTCTGAAAAGCCCATACGGATGTGACTCCCCACGGCGTAATTGCCTGCACCTGTGGCACGTCAAATTGGCAGACTTTAAATAAGCTTCCGGAGGAAACGAACGATGACAACGTATCAAGCGGGAAGGTCAGGAAGCCGAAGCAGGAACAGAGGGGACCGATCGCAGTAGCCATGCCGGAGCTGTTGTTGGATGGAAAAGCCAGGAAATAAGTGTTAGAAGGCCCCATGAAGAAGCAAGAAGAGTGATACTCTGCCCTTCTGCGTGAGTAGCGGTCTACGACAAAGCATGACCCGCTGTATGTGCGTGTGTTTAAAAGTGCAGTGACTGCCGTCTTGCTCTCCCGATAGCTCGATGTCAGCGCCCTGAGGAAGACAACGGTGTGGTGTAGCGGCGTTGAGAGGCCGGGTACACATTGCATCGACACTTCCACCGACGCCCCAAGTGTTTGCTGCAGCCCCTGCCTTTGCAGATAAGACTCTAGACTGCTTCATTAGACTCCCTCGGCCCTCAGCTTTTAGCGTCCCTCATTTTAACGTCCTTTTATTAACTGTCTTACCATTTTTTGTCTCTTACCCGTGTTTTAACCTGATTTTTTTTTCTGTAATAAACATCAGCGTTTCTGGTCTAGCATCTGTGGTCTTCTTGGTTTAGCAATTGCTGATTTTAAACCAAAGTAATTTTTATTATACCTTTTATGGAAATAACAAACATAGACTAGCTCCTCCACAAACGCACAATACATTTCTGCATCAATTTCATAAAGGAGCAGTGTGTAGGAATTATTGGCATCTAGTGGTGAAGTTGTAGATTACATCCCACTGAACAATCCTCCACCCTGTAACTATTCTTATTAAGTGATTAGAATCTATTGAAAATATAGTTATGAAATGTTTATTACATTTTTGCCAACAAATTATCCTACAAACCGTTCCTTTACGTTATTAGAGAGCAAATTCTGCTTCCTGCTTCATAAAATTGGAGAGAGTACTGGTCTGAATATTACTGTAGTTGTACAAGTTTTACTTTTATTGTTGTATGTATTTTTTTACCATGAGGTAAAAAAAATTTGATCTGAGAAAAATCTCCACAAGAACTGAAAATCAGCTGATTCATAGATGACGATTTAGATAGTGTTGTTGTGGTACAAGACGCATCTCTCTCTCTCTCTCTCTCTCTCTCTCTCTCTCTCATTAACAAATAAAAAGGGACATTTTAAAAACCATGAAACTGTCAAATGAACAACAGTTTAGTTTCATTAGACGCATCATTCTCCTTCAATCAGAAATGTGCAGACAGTTCCTCTGCCTCAGTGTCTTCTCCGCCCTCTGTCCCTCTCTGTTCTCATCAGCAGCTCTATTGACTGGCGCCTCCCAGCCAATCCTCCCTCCATCCTTCCATCTCTCCCTCCATTCTTCAGAGGGGCACAACATAAACTGATCTGCCACCCGGCGCTGGTTTGTTCCCTCTTTCACCCTTCTCGTCCATGCACAAGAAGAATACCAGCTCCTCTTCCCTCTGTTTTTCTTTCTCGTTTTGTTTCTGCTGCTCCAGGGTGAGCGGCAGGTCAGCCCTATTAGCCTTTTTTCACTGTTAGCTGCCGGCTGAACAAGACAAGCTTTTATTTCATTCACATGTACACACACACACACACACACACCAGGCAAGCACAAGCTGTTAGACTAACAAGCTCTCTAACTCATGGGGTGGCTGTGGCTCAAACGTAGAGTGAGTTGTCCTCCAACCAGAAGATCATTGGTTCAAATCTTGGCTCCTCCAGTCAAGGTGTATGAATGTGAAGCTCCTGATGTGCAGGTGCATTGATAAAAGAGACTCCGTGTTTTGTAAACTGCTTTCAGTAGCTATACAAATGCAAACCTGTTTAACTCACCTTGTTTCATTCCATGGACATTTTTTTTTTTTTTTTTTTATGTTTCACTGTTCTCTTCCTTATCACTTACAGTAGCTGCTGGTCTTTTCTGTTTGGTGATATTGCAACAGAGTAAAAATGCCCCAGTGATGGCAAAGGATCATGGGTAGTACAATTTGCTTAATAACTCTATGCTGAAGTGAGATATCTGAGGTGTCATATATTAAAGTAACCTCTATGATTCATACTTTCAGATGGTATAAAATATAGGCTAATTTTTAATGAAAAAGTAGAAGTAGTAAAAGTAGAACCTCTAAAACCATGAGTGATGTAGCTGTTTCCAGGAGTGCTTTCAGACTCTAATTGTTATCAGCCGCTCTGATTATATAGTTGTGTTGTCTTTCATTAGAGCATAGTTCTTCATACCTAGAACAAATGACTGGGTAATATTATATATTAGTGTTTTCTTTGTTTTCTTTTTCTAAAAGGACATTTCCTATGTAGCTTGAGGTAGGATAACAAACCATTATCATAAGAGTACCACCACCAGAAAACCTCTCTTGGTCCATGGGAAAAACTCTTTGATTGCTTTTGTACAAAACCTCAGCACAGTTGTTTTCAATGACCATTGAGGAAAGGTGTTGGACCTGTGTCATGATCCTTCTGCTTGTGGTGAGGCCTCAACAATTCACTGTGTAATTTTGTCTTCACCTTAGGCTCCATGAGAACAAAAGCTAATGTTACTGGCATTTCATTGTTTTCTATTTTTTGGCTGCTGGATTTGCGTCCCACAGAGGAAAAAAAGCAACGGTAATCTGAGTGGCTAGCCAAATTTGAACAGTCACTAGCCAATGTAGGTGGAGGTTTTTTTTTTTACATTAGTTTCATATAGACCTGGTCATTGCAAGTAGCAGCTAATTAACATTGTACATTTGGTTAACATAGACTTTGCTGTGGCCCGAAGTTAGCAGCCACTATTAGCATTGTACATTGGGTTAACATAGACCTGGGGTGCAGGGTGGTAGAGCGGGTCGGCCAATGTTCGGAGGGTCGGCGGTTCGATCCCCCGCCCATGTCACTGTGTCATGGTCGTTGTGTCCTTCACCCAGCTTGCCTCGTGTGAATGTGTATGACTGCTGTATGTTTGAGGTGGCCGTAGGCGCAGAATGGCAGCCACGCTTCCGTCAGTCTGCCCGAGGGCAGCTGTGGCTACTATCGCAGTTTACCACGGTATCCACCGGTATGACTGTGTGTGAATGAATGGAACCCGGAGGCCTGTCAGAGCGCTTTGAGTGTCTTGAAAAGTGCCATATAAATCCAATCCATTATTATTATTAGTCGAATAGTCAAAAAATAAGGTCCTAACTCCTATTCCTAACTCCTATTCCTTGACCTCTGGGGAAAACGTCACAGGGTTAAGGAAAAGCGATAGGAGAAGGAGGTTTTAGGAAAAGACGGCCGCAGTGCTCAGAGAATCCGACCGGATTTTCACTAAGCTACGTCATTATAACGCAGCCGCTGATGATTGACAGCCGATGATCGGCACCGGCGATTGACATGCATCTCTGCTGGAGAAACTACAATAATGGACTACAAAAAGCGTGTCATCCTCTTCTCCGCATGTTGGTTTTATAAGCAGCTTGTTCACTGACCGGCTTCAGTTTCAGCAACTCCTCCTTCCTGTTTGACCGCTGTATTTACATTTCATTTGTGGTTTTAGTTTAATTTTTGTCAAATTTGTAACATGATTGAAATAAATAAAAAATACCATTCAATTATTATCACTGTCCACACACATTTATCAACACAATTCCAATTACTATATGTCTGCATGAAAGTAATTGTTAAATATGCAAATGCGCATATCATTTGTTTTCATGAATGGCCGAGGTGTGCGGCACTTTAAATGGTGCTCTCGCAAAGGATTGTGGGTCGGCGTAATCTCCTTTCCTCTGTATAGGAAGGTCCGTTGCAACCTATGCTAAAGGAGTTCTGAAAGGAAGCATTGGAGCTCCTTTCCTTCGCATTTAGAGAATTCGAACGGCTCTTATCATGTCGGCCACTTGTTTACTTCCGGGTCACTTCTTCTGTTAGGAATCTTCCTAAGCAAAATAGACTATTCGACTGCACCCCTGGTTATTGCCAAAGTAGCAGCTAATGTTAGCATTGTATATTTGGTGAACATAGACCTGGCTGTTACTTAAGTTAGCAGCTAATATTAACATTGTATTTGGTTACCATAGACCTTGTTGTGGCCAAAGTTAGCAGCTAATATTAACATTATTAATTTGGTTAACGTAGACCTTTTTGTGGCCATAGTTTGCAGCTAATAACATTGTACATTTGGTTAACAGACCTTGTTGTGGCCAAAGTTAGCAGTAAATATTAACATTGTACATTTGGTTAACATAGACCTGGTTATTGCCAAAGTAGCAGCTAATATTAACATTGTACATTTGGTTAACATGAGCTTATTTTGGCCAAATGTGGCTGCTAATGTACATTTTGTACATTAAGAGACAAGGAAAACAAAGATCACGAGGTGGATCATCCACTGGCCAGATACCACCAGAAACAATTATCTGTGGCAGGTGTAGCCCTGTACAAAAATCACAAGTTACAGAGCATAAAAAATAATTAAAAATATATTAACATGCTGTGTTAAAAAAAAGTTCATAAATAAATAGAGTTCATAATAGTTAAACATGGTTAAAATGTGTGCTAGTTAAAAGCATAAATATAATATCTACAGTTTAATAAATAAGACTATTTACAGTTTAAAGATAAATTCATATAAAGGTCTTTAAGTTCATTAAGTCTGTAAAATATCTGTGATCCGAGAGAAAAGGAGAGAGGAAGAAGCCGTGTTTATATGTGTAACCTAACTTGTTACCTGTCAAATGTCAATCATTTCATTTCTGCTTTGCCTTTGGTTGTGTTAAGACCTCACGAGCCAATCAGAGTAAAGTCACTGTGTAAGGGGCGGGACTAGCAGCGCAGGTTAGTGCGGGGAGTAGTGAGCACGCATGAGGAGGGAAGCGGACGTTATCGACCAGAGAGCGAAGAGGAGGCATCGTGGTGTGGTTGGCATTTATCGTGAAGGTCGACTACTCGTGGTCCTGATATACACTTCTGTGTGACTCGCAAGAGGTGAATATATGCATACCTGTATTTTGTGCTATATCTAACTGTCATAGTGAAAAGAGACTTGATGTGTAACATGGTTAGCGACGTGCTAGCTAGCGGTAGCATTCGGTGCTAGTTTCTGAAGCTAAAGCAAAGCTAATGCTCATTTGACATGAGATAGCGTTTTATGTTGTGGCTCAATTCGGATAATATGCTTTAAGGAGACAGACGTTGGAGAGAGAGAGAGAGAGAGAGAGAGGTTTCCAACTGCTGTTCTGCCTGTCCGGTCCTGCTGTGCTGAGTTTTCTTCCTTGTGACTTCGCTACCACGCCATTTCCCGCGCGTGTTTGGATTGTGACTGCCATTGCCACTATCATCGTGAGACTCTCATCCACCATTTAAGCATTATTACACGAGAGGGTGTGCTTTACCGTCATTATTGTCACGACAGTGATGCGGTCAGGAACGAGGCCCTTGCGCCAAGTTCCGTTAGCATCACTGAAGTGACAATAATGACGGTAAAGCACACCCTCTCGTGTAATAATGCGATTATACAACGACCAACAATAAAAATAAAATATATTAGAAAATGATGTGGAACAATACGCTCTCAAAGTATAAGTGTTTTGCTAGTGTTTGTCCCCGTTTCAATGGAAATACATGACGTCTGGCGTTAACTAGTCCCTGTCAGCTGACAGCCAACGTCTGCAGCTGTCTCGAAACATCGCAATTTCCCAAAACTGAATAAATACCACACAAAGCAACACACAACTGCTTTGCTAGCTCAATCATGTTGTAACTAAGATATCCACTGGTAAAAATATTTTTTTCATGGACTGATATAGTTATTACATCTGCCGACTTTACAGTCATTTTAAGCTAGTAGCCTAACGTTACGGTAGCAGTTGCCATGTCAACGACTCATCAGCACAGCTGATCTTTATCTACAATGATTAACGGTTATACTGCTTTCATTAATCAGCAATTTGATAGTTTATATGATCAATTTTTAGGCGACATTTACTACATCGTCTCTTACATCTCAGTATTTATTACTTCTGCTTATTCTGCATATAGGCTACAATAGCTATATTAATCTTAATGTTCTTCTACTGTACTGATATACCAGGTGAAAATTAGCCAGGTAACATCCAGACTGTTAAACCACACAACACTTTTATTTTCTACTTTATTATGTAGCTACACACATCTCATTCCTGTATGCAACTTCACTATTTTATGTTATCTCATTTTTACACACCACGTAGTATCCAGTAACTCATCAAGGAGTTATTTGTAGAAATTGAACTGCAGACTGCCATTAAAAGAACAGTTGGTGAAACAGTTATCCATAAAGTCCATACTGGATCTCAGCCGTTTTGCAGGTGATGCTGTAGAGGTGTTTGAGGGGCTGGTCTCCGCTGGCGTGACGTTTCCACGGCTGGTGCATAGGTAGGCTACCTGTGTTGCTTGGTAACTGCTCCTGCGTAATTACTAATAAGGCGGAGTGATATTTACAGTGATGAGGCATTTTTCATTTGAGCACGGCTAGCTGTGCTTTAACGCTCATTTGAGCACATTCTAAAATGTCTGATTGACCAATCAGATTGCTCGGTCGGATCTACGTGTTGTATAATCCCCTTTTACTCCTACCAATAACACCCTGGATTTGTGAGTACTAACATACACATGCACATGCTTTTATTTTGTGCTCAGCTTGAGTGAAGCAGCCATTACAGTTTTCAGGCCCCACCAGGGTTGGGCGGTATGAGCAAAATCTTATATCACGGTATGCATCATTTCATATCACGGTAACGGTATATATCACGGTATGGTTTTTCCCCCTGTAAATTAAATGAATGGCTTAAAAATAACCATACTGTCGCATTTGATCTTTTTCCTATTTTATTTTCATTTTCTCACAGCAGCATAACATTATTTTAAAGAGTATAATAATATAATAAATAATAAGCCACAAAGAATGCGCTGGTAAGTGGTAAATGTCTGGTAAACATTTGAACTCCAGCTTTAACTTAAGCTATAGTGTGTGTGCAAATGTAAACACAGAGCTCCATCTTAATAAGAAATAAAAATAACAAATGAGAAAAAGTATGCGTCGTGATGGCGTCCGTTATCTCCCTCCATCGATGTGATTTATTGTCATATGGGGTGCCTTTGGCGAAAGACTCATAATACTGCTTTGCATGTTTTAACTTTAAGTGGTAGAAGAGGTTACCAGTGTTTCGACCTGCCGCAGCAACAGTCGCACGACACTCTTTGCAGAGTATCGCTTTTTGTTCGTTGTCGGATTTTCTAAATCCGAAAAAGTTCCACACAACAGATGTAGCGCCCTTTTTCGGAACGAGTTCCTCCTCTTCGTTCACTCTCCGCCTCCGCCATGGTTGTTATTACTCAGGTAAAGCTGTTTCTTCTTCGTCGTGCTCATGCAACCACGCAAGCAGTCTGCTGCAATGCCTGCAGTGCCCCGTGTGTCGAGGCGGTGTAATTACAGTGACTCAGAGCGATGCCGCAGACATCTGCGCTTTCTCCCGTATAAACGGTATTGCAAAATCTCTACCGGTAGACACTTTTATACCGTCACACGGTATTATACCATCATACCGCCCAACCCTAGGCCCTACAGTACCCAAGCTTCAATAAACAGGCCTGCAACGGGTTAAAATCTCATTTAACATGTGTTTCATATGAATGTGTGGGCCCACAGGTAAACTATTAAGTCTTGAGTTGTTGTAAATTGAAGAATACTGTTTTGAAGGTAACTTAAAGATTCTGAAAGAGATTAAATATTATTGATTTTCAAGTATAAAACAAAAGGTTATTTTGGGAGTAAAGTGTTTGCTTGTAAATATTAAAAAGAGTATCTAACTAAAAGGGTTTCTCTTTTAAGTTAAAGGAGAGGTGTCAAACCAGAAAAAAATAAACTGAAGTTTATGCTAAAATACATTCAACCCTTATTTCATTTTGTGTGAATAAATACCTTTTGAAGGGATTTCTGCATTTAAAGTACAGTTGTGGTGGTCATTATTAAAATAGCAAACCTTATTAAGGGTACACATTCTTAAGGGGCGTTCACACTGGACGCGTCGCGAATTGAGCGGCAACTCTACATTGAAAATCAATGTAAATGGCGCGATGACACGCGATTCAGGCGGCGCGAATGGAGCGTCTGGCGCAATAAGACGCGGCGCAAATGCTGCGTCTGAAGCATCTGGAGTGTCTGAAGTGATGCGAATAAAGTTGAAAATATCGAACTTTTCAGGCAGCATCGCGCCGTGACATCCAATCAGCGATGAGTTCAAGCCGACAGACAGATGTACCGGCACTCCGCAGCTGAGATGGACGGGCTGCATTCTCAAACAACCCGACTCCGAGAAGACCGGACCCCGGCACGACGGGGGCCGTTACCGGTCTTGGTACATAACAGATACCGTAGTTGCAACAAAGCGACGCGCTAGAGAGCACTATTCGTTTGAATGCAAAATACAATTTCACCACTAGATGGGAGTAATTCCTACACACTGTCTCTTTAAAACATTTAAAAACATTAGGGATGCACGATATTATCGGCAAGGTATCGGTATCGACCGATATTGACGTTAAAACGGTTATCGGCTAACACGTCGATATATTAAACCGATAAATAAAGATGGCTGCTTCCTTGATTAAATCAGCCCGAGGGCGTGAGGATTGCATTCACAGAATCTGGTGCACGCGCACTGACGAGCACTCGATGGGAGGAAGCGGAGGAGCTCAGTGGTAGAGGGGGGGGGCGCGTACTGTTGAAAACATTCAAAATGTTATATATATATATCGGTTATCGGCCAAATGAGTTATAAAATATCGGCATATCGGATATCGGCAAAAAATCCAATATTGTGCGTCCCTAAAAAACATGGCTAAAATATTTGTGTAATCTGTTACAAAATAATTTGAGTTCTGTGAATTTATTAGGGTTTACAGTGTAGTTAAAAATAAAACTAGAGTGGTTAATACAATGGGACTGGGCCTGGGCTCGTGGTAAAATACAAATTTTGTTTATATGTTACTATAATGCAGCGTTCACACCGGACGCGATAGACGCAAATACAATCGCTTGAGACGCTTGTATCGCGCCGCTTGATCATTTTGGACTATTTTTGCATTTATCTGATTTAATCAAGGAAGCAGCCATCTTTATTTATCGGTTTAATATATCGGCGTGTTATTATATTATGCCGTTTTAACGTCAATATCGGCCGATACCGATACCTTGCCGATAATATTGTGCATCTCTAATGTTTTTAAATGTTTTAAAGAGACAGTGTGTGTAGGAATTACTCCCATCTAGTGGTGAAATTGTATTTTGCATTCAAACGAATAGTGCTCTCTAGCGCGTCGCTTTGTTGCAACTACGGTAGCTGTTATGTACCAAGAAGCTGTGACAACATGTCATCCAATACCACTTGACCAGTAAGTAATTACTCCTGGAGCTAGATAGTGATTTATATTGCCATGTTGATATTGGTTTAGTTTTGGTAGCCTTCCATTAGTAGCCTATAGCATCGGCTAACAATTAAACAAAAAAGGGTCATTCCGTGTCATTTCATCAAATTTCTGAAAATCTTCCCACCTGACCATCTCAGAATGTCCTGAAAAAATTCAAGTATAAAGACACACTTGTTAATAGGACAAATTCAAAATATTAGGTCTCTACTGTCAATAGTTTTCTCATGAAACATCATTGAATGAAGGGTAGTTTAGACAGTTTTTGGCATCATGCTCTGAAAAGCCATTTTTAAACAGCAATATCTGGAAAACTATCTCACCTGTGGCCTTCAAAATTTCTACAGTGTATATCTGTTACTAATAGCCTCCAGACATGAAATATCAGGGGTGTAGCTCAATGATAACCTAGTATGGTAGGTACTTAAAATGTGGCTTGTTGAAATAAAGTAGTACATTTGAAGAGTGGCTGAGCTCCCATTTTTGCAGATAAAAGACTTCTATCACTACTGCCTCTATCTCTGGTGTTAGCTTAAACATTCTACAAAATATGGTTTCTCTTAGATTATTAGTTTCACAGATATTAAGGCTCAAAAATGGAAGTAAACACATCTTTGCCCAACTTCAGAGTCATATTCCAAAAAACTGACAACACGTATCAGGTCCAAACTTACTTTTTTTGAAAGATCATATTCTTGTTAAAATCATATTAAAAAATCAGGAGGGTGTTTTGCCTCATTTTGTCGCAGTGATTTTTTAAAATCCTGATATTGGTGGGGTTTTTGTGGCCGGTTTTGGTACTGCATGTCCTAACAGCCTACTTGTAAACATCACAGCAGGGCAATTCAATTGTGTTTTTTACCATTTACCAAAGACTTACATGTGACTAAATGCTACTGATAAATTTAGCCTTATGAAAACATTAAAATGTAGCACAGTTGTAGTTACAGAGGCAATAAGTCCTTGAATGTGAGTTAAACATGCTGAAAGCAGCTTTTAATGTCTTGACTGTAAAGACTGTACATTTTGTCATACTTTAAGTACATATATTACACAACCAAATCAAATAATCTTAATTTGAGCATAAAGATTTTACATTACAATAGAAAAGTCTCCAAAGTTTGATATTGAATAACAGTTTGTCTCTTTGTACTTGACATTCTGAGATGGTCAGGTGGGAAGCATTTGATGAAATGACACGGAATGACCCAAAACAAACACCTACAAATGCATGCACTCTACGTGTCTGGAAGCGCCTTTCGCTGATGTGATCTCCTTTCATTCACGCTGGTTCTGAACGAAATCGCGTGTAGGTGTTTTGTCCCTTTCCAGCGGTTATAGTCTTCAAAATGGCGGAACGACATGGAAGCCTGCTGAGGAGGACTTACCCGTCCAATGTAAATCCAAATAAGAAGTTCTTTGCTTACGAGGATAAATCAGATTATTGGCAGAGGTAATTATTAGGGATGGGACGATACACTTAAACTCACGATACGATACACCTCGATATGCCAGGGTCACGAAACGATACGTTACGATACGATATCAAAAAACAAAATAACAAACTAACAAAACAAAATATTACTGCGTAATTACAACTTATTTATTTTTGTTTCAGTTGCACACAAGGAAACACACGGCCCAACAGTTCAAACAAACAAGAACACTCCCTTAGTGCTCTAACCCTAGTTTAAGTTATCTCAGCCTCTCTTAAAGGCGCCATATGTAAGAATGTGGCCAAAAACGATACTACACTCAAATTCAAAACACTGCGGCGAGTCGTATCTGTCTCCCCCTCCCCCCCCTCCCCTCCAGACTCAAGGTTGCCGGAGCTGTTGGCGTATCCAAACGCGCCGAAGGCGGCCAGACAGCGGAGTAACAACGTTACTCATTTCGATCGTAGAAACAAACGTTAGCAGCACAGCTCGTAACAGGACAGTGCTAATGCTGCTAGCGTCCAGCCGATGTCCGGCCGGCCGCCGGCGGCTGGAATGCCGGATGCCCGTAACAGGACAGTGCTAATGCTGCTAGCATTAGCTGTGCTGCTAACGTTTGTTTCTATGATGGAAATGAATAACGTTGTTACTCGACAGTTCAAAGTATTCGAAATGTCCATCCCCGTCAAGCTATGATGCTAACTTAGTTAGCCAAGCTCAACTTACCTGTCTAGGAGAAGAGTAACCAAATATTTTTTAATGAGAAAATGACCTGTATCCAGCGGAGCGTCCTCAATTTCGACCTCATTCGACTCCATTGTTCGGCGGTTTGAGGGCAAGGTAGTTGGTGCTAATGTTTGTTAGCTTGCTGTACAGTGTTGTAACAACACTGTTGTTGCAGCATGCGCTGTGACCTGCACCGTTCCTCGGATGTAATTTATTTTTCATTTAGTTTTCCGCTGCTTAACCAGCAGATGGTGCTGCCAGCCTGCCACCATAGACTTGTATGCCTGCCGCACACATATACACACACACACTAAATTATTTATATACTACACAAATCATCTAGTCTTCATTTCGCGATCCATTTTTTTCAAACTCGATGCGTATCGTCACGTTTTGTATCGCGATATTTCGCCAAACGATATTTCGTCCCATCCCTAGTAATTATACACTTATGAGGACCTATTTATGAATGAAGATATTGATTTTAGCTAATTACTTTCACACTGTCCCTTTAAGTTCACATTAAAATAAAATTTACATTTGCACTTAAATTATTTCAATGTTATCTTATAAATATAAATATATTCCTCAACTTATAATTAGGGAGTAATTCACTCAATATTTTCAATATTCTTCAACTCATAATCTGGGGGACATGCACTCAAAATTAATTCTAAACTGAAATACTGATGTCGGCCCACTACACAATTTTAATTTGCTAATAATGTTATAAAACAAAAAGTGACACCACGATGACAATTTAACAACTTTATTCAACACAATGTGCTTTTAAAAGGCACGACTCAAAGGAGCTCAGTCAAAACAAAGTGCTTGTCATAAATTAAAACAAAAGGAAAAGGAAATTACAAAAAACAAAATGCGTTTTGAAGTACATTAAAGGGATAGTTCGGAATTTTGGACATAAGACCTATTTTCCAACTTTCCTATGTGTGTTCGAGACGTCTGGAGACGTTTTCAAGACATTTCATTCAGTTCTTCTAGTTGCCAAGTTCGCTTGTGCTATGGCTAGTGCAAGTCAATGGTTCTAGTTAGCATGGCATTAAAAACAGTCTTGCCCACTCCACAGTGCACCCGAGGCAAATCAATTAAAACACTAGACTGTCGATGTACATATCTGTGTTGATAGAACAATATATGAAACAAAACTAACCTTGCATCGCATGAATCTTTTTGAGGGACTAGTTTCTCAGCAGCAGCGGAATTTTACTTTGCTCCGTCGGACTCAAAACTCTTAAGACGCGCTGCTCGGAATCCAGCCGGTAAATACACACCTGAACACCGCCGATTTGTCGGCCCTTAAGCCCCCAAGGCTGTCTGAAAAGCCCTCGGAGCTCACTCAAACACCGGGCAGCACACGGCCCCGGGAACCCACTATTACGCACCGCGAACCCGAACCTCTGCTCCGTCCGGAGAACCGTAAACCCTTGGACGCGTTGCGGGGAATCCCACCTGAAAACCGCCGAATTGTCGGCCCTTATGCCCCCAAGTGTTAATAGTTCTATATTCTGATAGTGGTCATTGCCACAGAGGGTAGATTCAGTATTTTGGGTCTCCATCTCACATTATTCAGTAAACATTATGATAAAAACTCACAAAGGATTCATGATAAAATTCAATAATATTTAAAGTATAATCCATCCTCAACAGCAATGACAACTATTAGAATGTGGAGCCATTTAAGACTGTTTAAAAACGTTTTGGCACTTACTGTACCTTGAAGGCTGCAACTCACTTTTTAAAATACAACATTCAAATAAAGTACTGGTTTTTACTGTGCCGTACTTCAACTGGCAACATCAAGGTAGGTATTAGGCAACAGAACATATAGTGCATGAACTGAACAGTCGTTTCCCACAAGTTATTCAGTGCATAAACTTGGGCTAGGCAATATGTCAATGTTGTGATATTTATTTATTCGCAAACAATGTATTTAATCTGATGTAGAAGAGGCAAACAGTGTCACATCTTAAAGCTGTAGTCTACAATTTGAAAGGTTTGAAAAAAGCCTAACAACGGTTAGCAACGCTGCCTACAGTGCAGGCGACGGGTGTTCAACTCCCGTGGTTCACAAAGTAGGGCAATGAACAAATAATCATTTTCATATCTGTGTAATCCCCCCAGGCACAAAAAGAGAGTGGCTTCAGTTGAAAATTATGCATAAGACTATTGCACAAATACGTAGAATAAGGCATATGATTTTAATCATATTTCACATATTAAACTGTAAATATAAGTGTCTATTTCAGGGGTGTCCAACTCTGGTCCTGGAGAGCCACTGAATCAGGTGTGTAAGAGCAGGGAGAAACCTAAAACATGCAGGACAGTGGCTCTCCAGGACCGGAGTTGGGCACCCCTGGTCTATTTCAACACAGAAATGTCCCCGTTCGCAAAAAAGCTAAAGAGCTCTGCAAAGAATCTGGTCGCGGTTTATGTTTATGTTTATGAAAATGTCGGAGAATATTGTTTAGATATGTGATTGGTAGGAAAGGTAATCAAAATTCTCTCCCGATGCAAAGCTGCTAGAATCACTTTTATTTCTATATCTATTAGGTTGACAAGAAAAAACACGGCTGCGGCCATAATAAAAATCACTGACAGTTTTATAGATGCGGCCGTCTTTTAATTTTGTATATCACTTTCTTTTATATTATCCTTTGAGGAAGTGGTTGAATGTGGTTTAATATTATTTTAGGGTGTTTTATTTTATTTAAATGCACTTTATTAAAAAAAAAAATCCCAGAAAATGTCTGCTTTCTGTTTTCTCCCCTGTTGCCATGGTGAATCACAGTATCAGAGCTCCATTGACTCAGTGTTAACATACACGGAGTCGACCTACCTAACTCAGATCAGCTGAGTTTCACTTCACAGGGTAAGTCAACTCAGAGTTCAGGGTTAGGCTCAGTTTGTTGAACCTCTTTTCTGGAATGGAATGGATGACTCAGAGGGTGCAGTCGAATAGTCAAAAAATAAGGTCCTAACTCCTATTCCTTGACCTCTGGGGAAAACGTCACGGGGTTAAGGAAAGGCGATAGGAGAACTCAAAAGGATTTAGAAAAAGTCGACCGCGGTGCTCAGAGAATCCGACCGGACTTTCACTAAGCTACGTCATTATAACGCGGCCGCTGATGATTGACAGCTGATGATCGGCACCGGCGATTGACGTGCGTCTGCGCTGGAGAAACTACAATAATGGACTACAAAAAACGCGTTGTCCACTTCTCCACATGTTGGTTTTATCAACAGCTGGTTCACTGACCGGCTTCAGGTCCAGCAGCTCCTCCTTCCAGTTTGTTAAAAGTTAGATATAAACATTTAAATAGCAAAAGGACGACTGGAAACACATCAAATAAAACCAATTGTTAATAACACTTAAGCGTTACTTACCAAATCTGGGCTGATGATGAGATGGCGCGTAAGAAAACGAGGGCCAGAAGACGAATGAAGGTGGTGGTGGTTTGAAGCGGGGGATAAAAGCGTGCATTGCAAACAAATAAAAACAAATTAAACTGTGTTCCACATTCACAAAGGCTGGCCAAAACTTCCCTGCATCAAGGTAAATTCAAGATGGCTGACTCAGCTTTCCTGAGGGAGAGATAAGACCCACCCACCAGAACGTCATGACATTGATAATGTCATGACACTACTGTATGGTTCCTAAACTTTTTGATAATTCCAAACAAATTAGATGTAAAATATTGAGCCCTATTCAATTAAAGTGGCATAAATGTCAACAGAGCTCAACAATTTATAGTTTGGTCAACTGCATAACGACATTTGACTGTTATGATCTTATTAGTTATGAGCTAGTACAACTGTTTGGGTTTACAGTGTACATGGGACCTGGGTTACACAAAGAATGGGCAAACAACCTGTAGAAGAGGAGGTCAATAGAAGACGTTGGGATGGATCAGCCACACATCAGAATCTCTGTCGAACTGTGGTGAACAACCTATTCTCCATGAAGTTGGCAGCTAACCTAACATTGTACATTTGGTTAACATATACCTTGTTGAAGCCAAAGTCAGCAGATAATATTAACATTATACATTTGGTTAACATAGACCTTGTTGTGGCCAAAGTTAGCAGCTAATATTGGCATTTTACATTAGGTTAACATAGACCTGTTTATTGCCATGGTTAACAGTTAATGATTACATTGTACATTTTGTTAAAATAGACCTTGTTGCGGCAAAAGTTAGCAGCTAATAACATTATACATTTGGTTAACATGGACCTTGTTGTGGCCAAAGTTAGCAGCTAATATTATCTTGTACATTTGGTTAACATAGACCCTGTTGTGACCAAAGTAAGGAGCTAATATTAACATTATACATTTCATTAAAATAGACGTTGTTGTGCCCAAATTGAGTCGCTAATATTTAAAGATTTGCATTAGGTTAACATAAACCTTGTCGTGGCCAAAGTTAGCAGCTAATACTAACATTATACATTTGGTTAACATAGACATTGTTGTGGCCAACGTTAGCTGCTAATATTAACATTACATATTTGGTTAACAAAGACCTTGTTGTGGTCCAAGTTAGCAGCTAATAACATTATAGATTAGGTTCACATGGACCTTGATGTGGCCAAAGTTAGCAGCTAATATTGGCATTTTACATTAGGTTAACATAGAC
This sequence comes from Eutrigla gurnardus, assembly GCF_963514095.1. Lineage (NCBI taxonomy): Eukaryota > Metazoa > Chordata > Actinopteri > Perciformes > Triglidae > Eutrigla > Eutrigla gurnardus. Next base: position 16,485,603 of record NC_139925.1, read on the forward strand.
CTGTTTATTGCCACGGTTAGCAGCTAATATTATCTTGTACATTTAGTTAACATAGTCCCTGTTGTGACCAAAGTAAGCAGCTAATATTAACATAATACATTTAACATAGTCTTTAAGTTGGCCAAATTTGACTGCTAACATTATACATTTTGTTGACAGAGACGTGAAGGACAACCAAGATCACGAGGTGGATCATCCACTGGCCAGATGCCACCAGAAACAATGATCTGTGGCAGAGAATGGGCAAACCACCTGTAGAAGAAGAGGTCAATAGAAGAAGTTTTGATGGATATGCCACAAACACAATCACCAGGCAGGCCATAACATGGAATCTCCAAGGCACAAGAAAGAGCAGCTAATATTAGCATTGTAAATTTGGTTAACATAGACCTTGTTGTGGTCCAAGTTAGCTGCTTATATAACTATATTTGCATAAAGTTAATATAGACCTTGTCGTGGCCAAAGTTAGCAGCTAATAACATTATAGATTAGGTTCACGTGGACCTTGTTGTGGCCAAAGTTAGCAGCTAATATTGGCATTGTACATTTGGTTAACAGACCTATTTATTGCCATGGTTAGCAGCTAATATTATCTTGTGAATTTAGTTAACATAGTCCCTGTTGTGACCAAAGTAGCTAATATTAACACTATACATTTGATTGACATAGACTTTAAGTTGACTAAATTTGACTGCTTATATTAATATTATACATTTTGTGGACAGAGACATGAAGGACAACCAAGATCAAGAGGTTGGTCATCCACTGGGCAGATACCACCGGAAACAATGATCTGTGGCAGAGAATGGGCAAACAACCTGAAGAAGAAGAAGAGGTCAATACAAGAAGTTTGGCTGGATTAGCCACACACACAATGCAAGCTTCACCAGGCAGGCCGTAACATGGAACCCCCAAGGCACAAGAAAGAGAGGCCAGTCAAAAAGAACCTGGCAAAGGGACCTGGAGACTGGCTTCAAGCAGAGTGACATGGAAAGAGTTGGAAAGAAGAGGAATCTCTGTCGAACTGTGGTGAACAACCTATTCTCCATGAAGTTGGCAGCTAACCTAACATTGTACATTTGGTTAACATACCTTGTTGAAGCCAAAGTCAGCAGATAATATTAACATTATACATTTGGTTAACATAGACCTTGTTGTGGCCAAAGTTAGCAGCTAATATTGGCATTTTACATTAGGTTAACATAGACCTGTTTAATGCCACGGTTAGCAGCTAATATTATCTTGTACATTTAGTTAACATAGTCCCTGTTGTGACCAAAGTAAGCAGCTAATATTAACATAATACATTTAACATAGTCTTTAAGTTGGCCAAATTTGACTGCTAACATTATACATTTTGTTGACAGAGACGTGAAGGACAACCAAGATCACGAGGTGGATCATCCACTGGCCAGATGCCACCAGAAACAATGATCTGTGGCAGAGAATGGGCAAACCACCTGTAGAAGAAGAGGTCAATAGAAGAAGTTTTGATGGATATGCCACAAACACAATCACCAGGCAGGCCATAACATGGAATCTCCAAGGCACAAGAAAGAGCAGCTAATATTAGCATTGTAAATTTGGTTAACATAGACCTTGTTGTGGTCCAAGTTAGCTGCTTATATAACTATATTTGCATAAAGTTAATATAGACCTTGTCGTGGCCAAAGTTAGCAGCTAATAACATTATAGATTAGGTTCACGTGGACCTTGTTGTGGCCAAAGTTAGCAGCTAATATTGGCATTGTACATTTGGTTAACAGACCTATTTATTGCCATGGTTAGCAGCTAATATTATCTTGTGAATTTAGTTAACATAGTCCCTGTTGTGACCAAAGTAGCTAATATTAACACTATACATTTGATTGACATAGACTTTAAGTTGACTAAATTTGACTGCTTATATTAATATTATACATTTTGTGGACAGAGACATGAAGGACAACCAAGATCAAGAGGTTGGTCATCCACTGGGCAGATACCACCGGAAACAATGATCTGTGGCAGAGAATGGGCAAACAACCTGAAGAAGAAGAGGTCAATACAAGAAGTTTGGCTGGATTAGCCACACACACAATGCAAGCTTCACCAGGCAGGCCGTAACATGGAACCCCCAAGGCACAAGAAAGAGAGGCCAGTCAAAAAGAACCTGGCAAAGGGACCTGGAGACTGGCTTCAAGCAGAGTGACATGGAAAGAGTTGGAAAGAAGAGGAATCTCTGTCGAACTGTGGTGAACAACCTATTCTCCATGAAGTTGGCAGCTAACCTAACATTGTACATTTGGTTAACATACCTTGTTGAAGCCAAAGTCAGCAGATAATATTAACATTATACATTTGGTTAACATAGACCTTGTTGTGGCCAAAGTTAGCAGCTAATATTGGCATTTTACATTAGGTTAACATAGACCTGTTTATTGCCACGGTTAGCAGCTAATATTATCTTGTACATTTAGTTAACATAGTCCCTGTTGTGACCAAAGTAAGCAGCTAATATTAACATAATACATTTAACATAGTCTTTAAGTTGGCCAAATTTGACTGCTAACATTATACATTTTGTTGACAGAGACGTGAAGGACAACCAAGATCACGAGGTGGATCATCCACTGGCCAGATGCCACCAGAAACAATTATCTGTGGCAGAGAATGGGCAAACCACCTGTAGAAGAAGAGGTCAATAGAAGAAGTTTTGATGGATATGCCACAAACACAATCACCAGGCAGGCCATAACATGGAATCTCCAAGGCACAAGAAAGAGCAGCTAATATTAGCATTGTAAATTTGGTTAACATAGACCTTGTTGTGGTCCAAGTTAGCTGCTTATATAACTATATTTGCATAAAGTTAATATAGACCTTGTCGTGGCCAAAGTTAGCAGCTAATATTAGCATTATACATTTGGTTAACATAGACCTTGTTGTGGCCTAAGTTAGCAGCTAATAACATTATAGATTAGGTTCACGTGGACCTTGTTGTGGCCAAAGTTAGCAGCTAATATTAGCATTATACATTTGGTTAACATAGACCTTGTTGTGGCCTAAGTTAGCAGCTAATATTGGCATTGTACATTTGGTTAACATAGACCTATTTATTGCCATGGTTAGCAGTTAATATTATCTTGTAAATTTAGTTAACATAGTCCCTGTTGTGACCAAAGTAGCTAATATTAACACTATACATTTGATTGACATAGACTTTAAGTTGACTAAATTTGACTGCTTATATTAATATTACACATTTTGTGGACAGAGACATGAAGGACAACCAAGATCAAGAGGTTGGTCATCCACTGGGCAGATACCACCAGAAACAATGATCTGTGGCAGAGAATGGGCAAACAACCTGAAGAAGAAGAGGTCAATACAAGAAGTTTGGATGGATTAGCCACACACACAATGCAAGCTTCACCAGGCAGGCCGTAACATGGAACCCCCAAGGCACAAGAAAGAGAGGCCAGTCAAAAAGAACCTGGCAAAGGGACCTGGAGACTGGCTTCAAGCAGAGTGACATGGAAACTATTGGAAAGGAGAGGGATCTGTGTCGGACTGTGGTCAACAACCTATGAAAAGGAGCAATTGGCCAACTTTGTTAACCAAACCTGTGCTGAAGTTGGCAGCTAATATTAACATTGTACAGTAAGTTGTAACATGTAAGGTGACCTTGGGTGTTTGAAAGGCGCCAACAAATACAATGTATTATTATTACATTTGGTTAAAGCCAAAGATAGTGGCTAATATTGACATTATACATTTGGTTAACCTAGACCTTGTTTTGGCCAAAGTTAGCAGCTAATATTAGCATTATATATCCGGTTAACAAAGACCTGTTGATGGCCATGGTTAGCAGCTAATATTATCTTGTACATTTGGTTAACATAGACCTATTTATTGCCATGGTTAGCAGTTAATATTATCTTGTAAATTTAGTTAACATAGTCCCTGTTGTGACCAAAGTAGCTAATATTAACACTATACATTTGATTGACATAGACTTTAAGTTGACTAAATTTGACTGCTTATATTAATATTATACATTTTGTGGACAGAGACATGAAGGACAACCAAGATCAAGAGGTTGGTCATCCACTGGGCAGATACCACCGGAAACAATGATCTGTGGCAGAGAATGGGCAAACAACCTGAAGAAGAAGAAGAGGTCAATACAAGAAGTTTGGCTGGATTAGCCACACACACAATGCAAGCTTCACCAGGCAGGCCGTAACATGGAACCCCCAAGGCACAAGAAAGAGAGGCCAGTCAAAAAGAACCTGGCAAAGGGACCTGGAGACTGGCTTCAAGCAGAGTGACATGGAAAGAGTTGGAAAGAAGAGGAATCTCTGTCGAACTGTGGTGAACAACCTATTCTCCATGAAGTTGGCAGCTAACCTAACATTGTACATTTGGTTAACATACCTTGTTGAAGCCAAAGTCAGCAGATAATATTAACATTATACATTTGGTTAACATACACCTTGTTGTGGCCAAAGTTAGCAGCTAATATTGGCATTTTACATTAGGTTAACATAGACCTGTTTATTGCCACGGTTAGCAGCTAATATTATCTTGTACATTTAGTTAACATAGTCCCTGTTGTGACCAAAGTAAGCAGCTAATATTAACATAATACATTTAACATAGTCTTTAAGTTGGCCAAATTTGACTGCTAACATTATACATTTTGTTGACAGAGACGTGAAGGACAACCAAGATCACGAGGTGGATCATCCACTGGCCAGATGCCACCAGAAACAATGATCTGTGGCAGAGAATGGGCAAACCACCTGTAGAAGAAGAGGTCAATAGAAGAAGTTTTGATGGATATGCCACAAACACAATCACCAGGCAGGCCATAACATGGAATCTCCAAGGCACAAGAAAGAGCAGCTAATATTAGCATTGTAAATTTGGTTAACATAGACCTTGTTGTGGTCCAAGTTAGCTGCTTATATAACTATATTTGCATAAAGTTAATATAGACCTTGTCGTGGCCAAAGTTAGCAGCTAATAACATTATAGATTAGGTTCACGTGGACCTTGTTGTGGCCAAAGTTAGCAGCTAATATTGGCATTGTACATTTGGTTAACAGACCTATTTATTGCCATGGTTAGCAGCTAATATTATCTTGTGAATTTAGTTAACATAGTCCCTGTTGTGACCAAAGTAGCTAATATTAACACTATACATTTGATTGACATAGACTTTAAGTTGACTAAATTTGACTGCTTATATTAATATTATACATTTTGTGGACAGAGACATGAAGGACAACCAAGATCAAGAGGTTGGTCATCCACTGGGCAGATACCACCGGAAACAATGATCTGTGGCAGAGAATGGGCAAACAACCTGAAGAAGAAGAGGTCAATACAAGAAGTTTGGCTGGATTAGCCACACACACAATGCAAGCTTCACCAGGCAGGCCGTAACATGGAACCCCCAAGGCACAAGAAAGAGAGGCCAGTCAAAAAGAACCTGGCAAAGGGACCTGGAGACTGGCTTCAAGCAGAGTGACATGGAAAGAGTTGGAAAGAAGAGGAATCTCTGTCGAACTGTGGTGAACAACCTATTCTCCATGAAGTTGGCAGCTAACCTAACATTGTACATTTGGTTAACATACCTTGTTGAAGCCAAAGTCAGCAGATAATATTAACATTATACATTTGGTTAACATAGACCTTGTTGTGGCCAAAGTTAGCAGCTAATATTGGCATTTTACATTAGGTTAACATAGACCTGTTTATTGCCACGGTTAGCAGCTAATATTATCTTGTACATTTAGTTAACATAGTCCCTGTTGTGACCAAAGTAAGCAGCTAATATTAACATAATACATTTAACATAGTCTTTAAGTTGGCCAAATTTGACTGCTAACATTATACATTTTGTTGACAGAGACGTGAAGGACAACCAAGATCACGAGGTGGATCATCCACTGGCCAGATGCCACCAGAAACAATTATCTGTGGCAGAGAATGGGCAAACCACCTGTAGAAGAAGAGGTCAATAGAAGAAGTTTTGATGGATATGCCACAAACACAATCACCAGGCAGGCCATAACATGGAATCTCCAAGGCACAAGAAAGAGCAGCTAATATTAGCATTGTAAATTTGGTTAACATAGACCTTGTTGTGGTCCAAGTTAGCTGCTTATATAACTATATTTGCATAAAGTTAATATAGACCTTGTCGTGGCCAAAGTTAGCAGCTAATATTAGCATTATACATTTGGTTAACATAGACCTTGTTGTGGCCTAAGTTAGCAGCTAATAACATTATAGATTAGGTTCACGTGGACCTTGTTGTGGCCAAAGTTAGCAGCTAATATTAGCATTATACATTTGGTTAACATAGACCTTGTTGTGGCCTAAGTTAGCAGCTAATATTGGCATTGTACATTTGGTTAACATAGACCTATTTATTGCCATGGTTAGCAGTTAATATTATCTTGTAAATTTAGTTAACATAGTCCCTGTTGTGACCAAAGTAGCTAATATTAACACTATACATTTGATTGACATAGACTTTAAGTTGACTAAATTTGACTGCTTATATTAATATTACACATTTTGTGGACAGAGACATGAAGGACAACCAAGATCAAGAGGTTGGTCATCCACTGGGCAGATACCACCAGAAACAATGATCTGTGGCAGAGAATGGGCAAACAACCTGAAGAAGAAGAGGTCAATACAAGAAGTTTGGATGGATTAGCCACACACACAATGCAAGCTTCACCAGGCAGGCCGTAACATGGAACCCCCAAGGCACAAGAAAGAGAGGCCAGTCAAAAAGAACCTGGCAAAGGGACCTGGAGACTGGCTTCAAGCAGAGTGACATGGAAACTATTGGAAAGGAGAGGGATCTGTGTCGGACTGTGGTCAACAACCTATGAAAAGGAGCAATTGGCCAACTTTGTTAACCAAACCTGTGCTGAAGTTGGCAGCTAATATTAACATTGTACAGTAAGTTGTAACATGTAAGGTGACCTTGGGTGTTTGAAAGGCGCCAACAAATACAATGTATTATTATTACATTTGGTTAAAGCCAAAGATAGTGGCTAATATTGACATTATACATTTGGTTAACCTAGACCTTGTTTTGGCCAAAGTTAGCAGCTAATATTAGCATTATATATCCGGTTAACAAAGACCTGTTGATGGCCATGGTTAGCAGCTAATATTATCTTGTACATTTGGTTAACATAGACCTATTTATTGCCATGGTTAGCAGTTAATATTATCTTGTAAATTTAGTTAACATAGTCCCTGTTGTGACCAAAGTAGCTAATATTAACACTATACATTTGATTGACATAGACTTTAAGTTGACTAAATTTGACTGCTTATATTAATATTATACATTTTGTGGACAGAGACATGAAGGACAACCAAGATCAAGAGGTTGGTCATCCACTGGGCAGATACCACCGGAAACAATGATCTGTGGCAGAGAATGGGCAAACAACCTGAAGAAGAAGAAGAGGTCAATACAAGAAGTTTGGCTGGATTAGCCACACACACAATGCAAGCTTCACCAGGCAGGCCGTAACATGGAACCCCCAAGGCACAAGAAAGAGAGGCCAGTCAAAAAGAACCTGGCAAAGGGACCTGGAGACTGGCTTCAAGCAGAGTGACATGGAAAGAGTTGGAAAGAAGAGGAATCTCTGTCGAACTGTGGTGAACAACCTATTCTCCATGAAGTTGGCAGCTAACCTAACATTGTACATTTGGTTAACATACCTTGTTGAAGCCAAAGTCAGCAGATAATATTAACATTATACATTTGGTTAACATACACCTTGTTGTGGCCAAAGTTAGCAGCTAATATTGGCATTTTACATTAGGTTAACATAGACCTGTTTATTGCCACGGTTAGCAGCTAATATTATCTTGTACATTTAGTTAACATAGTCCCTGTTGTGACCAAAGTAAGCAGCTAATATTAACATAATACATTTAACATAGTCTTTAAGTTGGCCAAATTTGACTGCTAACATTATACATTTTGTTGACAGAGACGTGAAGGACAACCAAGATCACGAGGTGGATCATCCACTGGCCAGATGCCACCAGAAACAATGATCTGTGGCAGAGAATGGGCAAACCACCTGTAGAAGAAGAGGTCAATAGAAGAAGTTTTGATGGATATGCCACAAACACAATCACCAGGCAGGCCATAACATGGAATCTCCAAGGCACAAGAAAGAGCAGCTAATATTAGCATTGTAAATTTGGTTAACATGAACCTTGTTGTGGTCCAAGTTAGCTGCTTATATAACTATATTTGCATAAAGTTAATATAGACCTTGTCGTGGCCAAAGTTAGCAGCTAATAACATTATAGATTAGGTTCACGTGGACCTTGTTGTGGCCAAAGTTAGCAGCTAATATTGGCATTGTACATTTGGTTAACAGACCTATTTATTGCCATGGTTAGCAGCTAATATTATCTTGTGAATTTAGTTAACATAGTCCCTGTTGTGACCAAAGTAGCTAATATTAACACTATACATTTGATTGACATAGACTTTAAGTTGACTAAATTTGACTGCTTATATTAATATTATACATTTTGTGGACAGAGACATGAAGTACAACCAAGATCAAGAGGTTGGTCATCCACTGGGCAGATACCACCGGAAACAATGATCTGTGGCAGAGAATGGGCAAACAACCTGAAGAAGAAGAGGTCAATACAAGAAGTTTGGCTGGATTAGCCACACACACAATGCAAGCTTCACCAGGCAGGCCGTAACATGGAACCCCCAAGGCACAAGAAAGAGAGGCCAGTCAAAAAGAACCTGGCAAAGGGACCTGGAGACTGGCTTCAAGCAGAGTGACATGGAAAGAGTTGGAAAGAAGAGGAATCTCTGTCGAACTGTGGTGAACAACCTATTCTCCATGAAGTTGGCAGCTAACCTAACATTGTACATTTGGTTAACATACCTTGTTGAAGCCAAAGTCAGCAGATAATATTAACATTATACATTTGGTTAACATAGACCTTGTTGTGGCCAAAGTTAGCAGCTAATATTGGCATTTTACATTAGGTTAACATAGACCTGTTTATTGCCACGGTTAGCAGCTAATATTATCTTGTACATTTAGTTAACATAGTCCCTGTTGTGACCAAAGTAAGCAGCTAATATTAACATAATACATTTACATTTACATTTACATTTAGGTCATTTAGCAGACGCTTTTGTCCAAAGCGACTTACAATAAGTACATTTGTCAAAAGAAGGAAACAAAGAAACCACGACGTATCATTGCCGATGCAGTAAGAGCTAAAAATAGAACAAGTGCTAGGTCCTCATCTGAGTAAAGTAGTACTTCAAGAGTAACAGTGCTACGATCCGAGTTTTTTTTTTTTTTTTTTTTTTGCGGGGGGGGGGGGGGGGGGGGGGTCGAGGGAGGGTGTTAGTGGGTCATGCTATGTAGAGTCGAGGTGAAGTCTGAACAGGTGAGTCTTGAGCCTTTTTCGGAAGATGGCAAATGACTCTGCTGTCCTGACATTGGTCGGGAGTTCGTTCCACCACTGAGGCGCCAGAACAGAGAAGAGTCTGGACTTTGCTGAGCGACATTTGTTTGATTTCAGCGATGGTGGTACCAGCCGGCCAGCTGAAGTAGAGGAGCGGAGTGCTCGCTTCGGGGCATGAGGTTTGACCAGTGTTTGAAGGTAGGCAGGTGCCGTTCCATTGATGGCCCTGAAGGCCAGTGTCATCGTCTTGAATTGGATGCGTGCTGCAACAGGGAGCCAGTGGAGGTCACGGAGGAGGGGGGTCACGTGGGAGAATTTGGGTAGATTGAAGATAAGGCGTGCTGCAGCGTTCTGGATACGCTGCAATGGTTTAATCGCATAGGCCGGGAGTCCGGCCAGGAGAGAGTTGCAGTAGTCAAGGCGGGAGATGACCAGTGCTTGGACCAAGAGCTGCGTTGCATCCTTTGTGAGGAAGGTCCGAATCCTGCGGATATTGTAGAGGGCAAATCTGCAGGATCGGGCCACAGCAGTGATGTTGGGGGTGCAGGATAGTTGGTCATCGAGGATTACACCCAGGTTCCTCGCAGTTGAGGAAGGAAATACTGTGATGCCCTCAACAGTGACCGACAGGTCCATGTGAGGGCAGTCTTTCCCTGGGATGAAGAGGAGTTCGGTTTTATTCAGGTTAAGCTTGAGGTGATGTGCAGTTGTCCAGACAGAGATGTCAGCCAGACAGTCCGAGATGCGAGTTGCAATGTGAGCGTCAGAGGACGGGGGAAAAGAGAGGAACAGCTGGGTGTCATCAGCGTAGCAATGGTAGGAGAATCCATGTGATGTGATAACAGAACCTAGTGATCTGGTGTATAGTGAGAACAGAAGCGGTCCTAATACTGAGCCTTGAGGGACACCCGTGTCCAGAGAGCAGGGTTTGGACATAGAGCCATTCCATGTGACCTGAAAGGTGCGGTTTGTCAGGTATGATGTAAACCAGGTGAGAGCAGAGTCGGTTATGCCAAGTTCAGCCAGAGTGGAGAGGAGAATTTGGTGGTTGACTGTGTCGAATGCAGCAGATAGGTCAAGGAGAATGAGAACGGAGGAGTTGGATGATGTTTTGGCGTCTCGCAGGGACTCGGTCACAGTGAGGAGGGCCGTCTCAGTGGAGTGGGCAGTCCTGAATCCTGATTGGTTAGGGTCTAGGAGGTTCTTCCGCAAGAGATAGGATGACAGTTGGTTGTAGGCAGCACGTTCCAAGGTTTTAGAGAGGAATGAAAGAAGAGATACAGGTCTGTAGCTTTGGATGTCAGTAGCGTCAAGGGTGGGTTTTTTCAGGAGAGGCTTCACGATAGCGGTCTTAAAATCCGCTGGAATGACACCTGAGGTGAGGGAGGAGTTGATCAGGGTGGTGAGGAATGGCAAGATGTCGTGTGAGATGTCCTGGAGAAGAGAGGAGGGAATCGGGTCAAGGGAGCAGGTGGTGGCACGGTTAGATGTAACAAGTGCGTGAACGTCTTCAGAGGTGAGGGGGCTAAAGCTGGTAAGACCATCCGAGTTGAGAGTTGGGGGAGATGTCTTCTGGGAGGGAATAGGCGTGAATGATGAGCTGATGTCATTTACTTTCTTGGTAAAGTAAGTTGCAAAGTCATCGGCAGTAAGGAAGGAAGGGGGCGGAGGGGTAGGAGGGGTGAGGAGGGAAGAGAACATGGAGAAGAGTTTCCTGGGGTTGGAGGCAGAAGAGTTGATCTTTGCCAGGTAGAAGGCAGATTTAGCTGCCGAAACAGTTGAGGTGAAGTCAGAGAGGAGGAGGTGGTAGTGAGCAAGGTCCTCGTGCTGTCCCGATTTCTTCCATTTTCTCTCTGACGCTCGCAACAATGATCTGTTGGTTCGCAGAGGTTCAGACAGCCAGGGAGGGGGGGGAGATGATCGCGCCGGTCGTGCGATTGGGGGACAGAGAGTGTCCAAAGAAGAGGCGAGTGAGGACATCAGAATAGAGGAGGCTTCCTCAGTAGGCATTAAGGAGAACTGTTCCGAGGATGGGAGCGAGGAGATAACAGTTGAGGAGAGAGCGGAGGGAGTGAGGGATTTCAGGTTGCGGCGGCTGGTGACCATTCGAGGCGTAGAGGGGAGGGATGTGGTGGGCTTCATGGGGAGGGAGAAAGTCACAAAGTGGTGGTCGGACACGGTGAGCGGGGTAACAGAGATTGCCGAGATGCCACAGGATCTTGTGAAGACAAGGTCAAGTTGGTTCCCGGCCCGGTGAGTTGGTGGAGAGGGGGAGAGCGTAAGGTCAAATGCGGAAAAGAAGTCGATGAATTCAGATGAGTGTAGCTTTCCCGAGTGGATGTTGAAGTCACCGAGGACGACGAGCGGTGTGCCATCATCAGGGGAGCAGCTCAGGAGGGCATCCATCTCATCCAAAAAGTCACCAAGAGGACCGGGTGGGCGATAGATCACTATGATGTTGAGTTTGAAAGGAATGGTGACAGCGACGGCGTGAAATTCAAGCGTAGATTGGGGTAGGTGGTCGAGAGGAAGGACCTGGTAGGACCATGTGGGTGAGATGAGGAGCCCAGTTCCTCCTCCTCGCCCTGTTCGTCTTGGGGAGTGTGAAAATGAGTAGGCAGTTGAAAGGGCAGCTGGAGTGGCAGTGTTTTCTGGGGTGATCCAGGTCTCTGTGAGGGCCAGGAAGTGGAGAGACTGCAGGGAGGCATAGGCTGAGATGGTGTCCGCCTTCTTGACTGCAGACTGGCAGTTCCACAGCCCCCCTAGTACTTCAAGTTCCTTACCGGTGGAGATTGGCGGGTAGCAGAGATTGGATGGGTTACAGCCTCGAATGAAGGGACTTCGGTAAAATCTTCTCCAGTGCGATGTCCTGACTGGGATAAGACACATGGCTGCGAGGGGGGGGGGGGGGGGGGTTGAGATGTTATACCTACCTCAATGGGCTTCCTCGATGGACTCCCACAGATAGACTCCCTGTGTCTTTGTTCAGCTGTCTTGACTCCCACAGACCCCCTTGTCTTTGTTCAGACGTCTTGACTCCCACAGATAGACCCCCTTGTCTTTGTTCAGCTGTCTTCGTTCTGATGGCCCGACGCTGCAGCTGACGCTGTAGTGACAGCCTTTTAAGTGCTCAATTTACCGCAAGTACTGACTGTGGCTCCTCCTTCCCTCTAATCAAGTCTATTCACTACAGGTGAGCTGGCTCAAACAAGCTGATTGCTCACTTACCATAGACAGCTTCACAAGAAGTTCAACAACAAGCTATCAATACTAGACTAAATGTTACCACTAGCTTTACACACACAATGCCTAAACCCAAATCTACAATTAGTTTCTGACTTACCAACAAGAGACAAAGCAACCAACAAGACAATAATACATTTAACATAGTCTTTAAGTTGGCCAAATTTGACTGCTAACATTATACATTTTGTTGACAGAGACGTGAAGGACAACCAAGATCACGAGGTGGATCATCCACTGGCCAGATGCCACCAGAAACAATGATCTGTGGCAGAGAATGGGCAAACCACCTGTAGAAGAAGAGGTCAATAGAAGAAGTTTTGATGGATATGCCACAAACACAATCACCAGGCAGGCCATAACATGGAATCTCCAAGGCACAAGAAAGAGCAGCTAATATTAGCATTGTAAATTTGGTTAACATAGACCTTGTTGTGGTCCAAGTTAGCTGCTTATATAACTATATTTGCATAAAGTTAATATAGACCTTGTCGTGGCCAAAGTTAGCAGCTAATAACATTATAGATTAGGTTCACGTGGACCTTGTTGTGGCCAAAGTTAGCAGCTAATATTAGCATTATACATTTGATTAACATAGACCTTGTTGTGGCCTAAGTTAGCAGCTAATATTGGCATTGTACATTTGGTTAACATAGACCTATTTATTGCCATGGTTAGCAGTTAATATTATCTTGTACATTTAGTTAACATAGTCCCTGTTGTGACCAAAGTAAGCAGCTAATATTAACATAATACATTTAACATAGTCTTTAAGTTGGCCAAATTTGACTGCTAACATTATACATTTTGTTGACAGAGACGTGAAGGACAACCAAGATCACGAGGTGGATCATCCACTGGCCAGATGCCACCAGAAACAATGATCTGTGGCAGAGAATGGGCAAACCACCTGTAGAAGAAGAGGTCAATAGAAGAAGTTTTGATGGATATGCCACAAACACAATCACCAGGCAGGCCATAACATGGAATCTCCAAGGCACAAGAAAGAGCAGCTAATATTAGCATTGTAAATTTGGTTAACATAGACCTTGTTGTGGTCCAAGTTAGCTGCTTATATAACTATATTTGCATAAAGTTAATATAGACCTTGTCGTGGCCAAAGTTAGCAGCTAATAACATTATAGATTAGGTTCACGTGGACCTTGTTGTGGCCAAAGTTAGCAGCTAATATTAGCATTATACATTTGGTTAACATAGACCTTGTTGTGGCCTAAGTTAGCAGCTAATATTGGCATTGTACATTTGGTTAACATAGACCTATTTATTGCCATGGTTAGCAGCTAATATTATCTTGTAAATTTAGTTAACATAGTCCCTGTTGTGACCAAAGTAGCTAATATTAACACTATACATTTGATTGACATAGACTTTAAGTTGACTAAATTTGACTGCTTATATTAATATTACACATTTTGTGGACAGAGACATGAAGGACAACCAAGATCAAGAGGTTGGTCATCCACTGGGCAGATACCACCAGAAACAATGATCTGTGGCAGAGAATGGGCAAACAACCTGAAGAAGAAGAGGTCAATACAAGAAGTTTGGATGGATTAGCCACACACACAATGCAAGCTTCACCAGGCAGGCCGTAACATGGAACCCCCAAGGCACAAGAAAGAGAGGCCAGTCAAAAAGAACCTGGCAAAGGGACCTGGAGACTGGCTTCAAGCAGAGTGACATGGAAACTATTGGAAAGGAGAGGGATCTGTGTCGGACTGTGGTCAACAACCTATGAAAAGGAGCAATTGGCCAACTTTGTTAACCAAACCTGTGCTGAAGTTGGCAGCTAATATTAACATTGTACAGTAAGTTGTAACATGTAAGGTGACCTTGGGTGTTTGAAAGGCGCCAACAAATACAATGTATTATTATTACATTTGGTTAAAGCCAAAGATAGCGGCTAATATTGACATTATACATTTGGTTAACCTAGACCTTGTTTTGGCCAAAGTTAGCAGCTAATATTAGCATTATATATCTGGTTAACAAAGACCTGTTGATGGCCATGGTTAGCAGCTAATATTATCTTGTACATTTGGTTAACATAGACCCTGTTGTGACCAAAGTAAGGAGCTAATATTAACATTATACATTTCATTAAAATAGACAATGTTGTGCCCAAATTGAGTCGCTAATATTTAAAGATTTGCATTAGGTTAACATAAACCTTGTCATGGCCAAAGTTAGCAGCTAATACTAACATTATAAATTTGGTTAACATAGACATTGTTGTGGTCCAAGTTAGCTGCTTATATAACTATATTTGCATAAAGTTAATATAGACCTTGTCGTGGCCAACGTTAGCTGCTAATATTAACATTATACATTTGGTTAACATAGACGTTGTTGTGGCCTAAGTTAGCAGCTAATATTGGCATTGTACATTTGGTTAACATAGACATATTTATTGCCATGGTTAGCAGCTACTATTATCTTGTAAATTTAGTTAACATAGTCCCTGTTGTCACCAAAGCAGCTAATATTAACACTATACATTTGATTGACATGGACTTTAAGTTGGCCAAATTTGACTGCTTATATTAATATTATATATTTTGTGGACAGAGACGTGAAGGACAATCAAGATCAAGAGGTGGATCATCCACTGGCCAGATACAACCAGAAACACTGATCTTTTGCAGAGAATGGGCAAACCACCTGTAGAAGAGGTCAAAACAAGAAGTTTAGATGGATTACACTGCATGAAAAGTGGGATTTTCGTCAGTTAGCGGCCCTGTAAATTGCCGTGGAAGTTCAGGTTTACGACTGCAAACTGCAATTTGCAGGAAACACCGAAAACTGACGTAAATTGCCGGGAATTGACGTGGGCCTTGCTTGGCAGTTGTCCCCCCATGACCCCCCTCCCCGTAATCCTAGGGGAGGCTTTAACATGTAAATGAAAATGCTGTGAGCTATACAAATGCAAATCAGGGTAGCAGGGGGAGTTTTACCCCAGGTGACATTTTTCTGAAAGGTGTTAACTTCATTTCATCTTCATTCAAAGATATAACTTCATTTCATCTTCATTCAAAGATACACAAAACAATTTGCTTCAACAGTTACTTTTAATCAGGCTTTGCCACAAAGGTAAAATGTACATTCATGCAAACAACATCACAGTCTCCTAGAGCTCAACCACTAGTGGCGGCATGACTACAGTGACCCTTTCTTTGGTCTTGCTTAAATGCACAGTGGATGTGTTAACCACACATCTCCCAGCAATGCGCTCAACAGGCAGAAATGTTGCTGGGTATGACGTGTCTGTTCCCTGCAAGCTCCAAACTTCTATTGGCTTTCCATAAAAATGCTTGTCCGGATGGGGATGAAGCCAGGAAACTTGCACAATAACATGTTTAAATGCAGTACCTTTTGACACAACATTAACAACTATAAACTGCTTTATAATGGCTGGTCGTAGTTCTGCTAGAGGGTCAAGGATGGGTTCCTCAAAACTATTAGTGTTTCCACACCACTTAGCATATACATATGCTGACCTTTCTGCTCTAGACCCATCAATTGAGTAAGTTACATTCAGATATGTTACCCGTTTGCATGTCATGGCAAAACAGTCAACGTCAGTGACACAAGGGTACATTTGATGATACATTGTCAACATTGCATGTCTGTCAGGCTCATCCAAGATTGTCAGGTGGAATGGAGACAAAGGCACCACTGTACAGTTTTCTAAGAGAAGTTTTTCTGCTGACACCAACACACTGTGCTTCACATAAAGCATATCAGCTGTGTCATTGCATGACAAAGTCCCAACCAATTGTCTTCCTAAAATACTGGCAAATTCAGCACCATATTCACATGTCCATGGCATATGAAGCTGTTTGCTCTGCTGAAACTGCCTCATAATCTGGACTTCAATTGCCCTATTGTTGTTATTAAACTTTCCCAGTATTCCATTAAAACGCTCAAATGAAAAACACCAAAAAGAATAAACAGGTCCGTAATCCAACATGCACTCTTTCAAATGAAGATGCAGATGCATGTTGGGGGTGCAGTGCAATGGGCCAAACAGTTCGACAAATTTTGAGATAAATGTCTGCAGGTATCCATCTGCTAGTTCCAGTCTATTGATAGATATGACTCTGGAGCAGAGTATGATACAAGCCTGCACAAAGTCAAACCACATGTCATAGTGTCTGTTGTTGATAAGCCCCTTCAGACAAAACAGTGAGTAAATGGTTGTCCAGTTTTTCCACTGATCTGCTGTAAATCCAGATGAAATCCGTAAGGGAATTCTTCCAACCTCATAAGGTACTTTGATTTTTTCCACTCTAGCTTGAAGTTCATCAAGGCTTTTTGTTGTTAAAATTCCTAGTTCTGTCCACAGTCTGAATACATGTCTTACCGTACCGTAAGGAGAAGGTTGTGCATTGGATCTATGACGACAAATCTGATGGCTTCATAGTAACTCAAGCGGAAAAGTTCTGACCATCTAGCTCCATATTTGCGTTCAATTCTTTTCTGTTCTGCCTTAGTCCTTGCCTGTTTGGATAGTCCAGCATAGTGTTTGTGATCCTTTGACGTGCGTGGCTCCCATGAAGACCGCTCAAAGCCTGAGTAGTCCATTTTTTCACCAAAGTCTTTCTTGCTGAACGTCTTCAAACACTTGTGGCATCCTGCAAATAAGTAAAATGCAATACGTTACACACACATATTTATATTTGAACATTCAATGAAACAGACCAACTGCTATCCATTAAAAAATGAACAATGTAAACATCTACATATTGGTTTTACTGATTCAATGATCAATTTCAATGTTTATTAATTATAGCAAAGAATGTTTGAATATTTCACTTACCTCTGTATGCTCCATGTCCAACAAAGCCTCCACATTTTCGAGTTGCTGGGATATCTGATGAAAGACAAAGCAGCGCTGCTCTGTAAACCTGATGTCCTAAGAAAGAGCTGTCTTCCAGAATCATGCCATGCCAAAGTTCTTGAAGCTCATCAACTAAGGGGTCTAAGAAAGCATTTATGTTTAGTGATGGCTCTTTTGGTCCAGGTATTAGTCCAACGAGAATCATATTTTCTTCCTTAAAACGGTCTTCACGAGGTAGATTCAAAATTACCAAGTAGATGGCTCCAACTGAATAAGGTGCATTTTTGAAAATTTCTATCACAGAGCTTCATGGCCACACCGTGCCTGTTTATATCATAGATCTCGTCTCGCGAGTTCTTCCGTGTAACAATGACCTCGCATGTGATTGGACGAGCACGTACGAGGTCACGGGGACCTCGTCCAATCACGTGCGAGGTCGGCATCTTGTCCAATCACGTGCGAGGTCATGGGTCATGGTCATGTTTTTATACCTGTACTCAGAACTTTCACTCCATTTTCTGTGTTTTAACTGCGTTGGTTTCGTGATCTATAATGGCTGGACGGCGTCTCGCATTCAGCTCCCCTTCAACCCCTCTGCATGGACGCGATCAACCACTTTCAGCCAGTCCGCAGACCGGCGAGAAGAAACTGCTGAATGCTATCAGTGGCCTGTCTCGTCAGCTCGCTGTGCTTGCTGCCGATGTGAATGAGCAGTTCGCCGCACTAAACTCCAGGTTGGCTGCTTTGGAGACGAAACAGTGTGTGGAAGAGACTAACGTTAACTCGAAAAAGAGAAGACGGCTGAACAATCCCAAGATTGCGGTAAGAATATGTTCGGTGACTGCTAGCTAAGCTCAAATTAGCAAAGCAAGCCCAAGCTAAAAGTAGCTTAAAAGCTAATAGTCCAAGCTAAAAGTACCATAGTAGCCTTGTAAAAGAACAAGAGAGAGGAACCAGTGTAACGTTAAGTTGCTTTGTTAAGTGTATGTTGTTGGTCTTTTACAGGAAGCAGTACGCCGTCTTCACAACTCGGAGACGAATTGTAGGCGCTACGAACCGGAGCAAAGGTAAGATTTAAAGAATATGCTTTCATTCTGCTGTATAAGGAAATAGATGCGTTAACAGTAGATACCGATCTTAACTATTAATTTTGTTTTCACAGACGAACCTCGCCTCATAACGAAGCTGTGACCGCTTACTTGCTCGGAGCTTTGTCCGCAAGTCCGGATTTCTATGACGCTGATAGTGACGCCATTGTGTGTAAGTAACTTTTACTGTTTTCTTCTTCCTTGTTTTAATTTTACTGTGACTTAAGTTTTCTTATTCATACCACTCATTTAATTGTTTTCCAGCTGCCTGTAAGACGTACTATGAAACGGTACACAGGAGCTTCAGACACACAGCCTGATCTCACATCGCAGGTGGAAGCTGTGAAGACGTCAGCTCGGAGTCGTTCCAGGAGAAAGAGGGTAAGACTTATTAGATTTATTAGATCAGTTTTTGGTCAATGTGTTGTGTCCATGCGCAGTGCATCGCGCAGTACTGATTGTCTTTATTGATTGTTTTACAGCTGCTGGAAGAGACGGAGTGTGCTTGCTGGCGATGAGGTGGACCGTTGGAAGTGCGCCACCACAGACATGATGTCTGATGAGGAGGACGGCGTCGTTGGCGGGGTGTCTGGATGGATTGTGCGACCTCCATCCTCTCGTAGCCAGGAGCTCACCGAGCTCTGTGCGACTCTACAGTCACGATTAGAGAAGAATCCCAAGTACAGGGCCACGCACAGCAGGCGGCTGTAAAATTGACCAAATTCGGACAGAATGTCGACAGGTTAATTTGTTTGTTGTGTGGGCAAATTTGTACAGTTGTGTGTTGTGTTGTCAATAAAGCTCTTTCTTTGAATACTTCCTCCTGGCAATTTTTCCTTTCCTCAATGAATTCATTCATATTTATATTTATAAATATATAAATAAATAAAAATAAATATATGTGTGTGTGTGTATATATATGTATAAATATACATATATATATATATATATATATATATATATACACTTTTGTTTTTGCTCCCATTTTTCATGAGATGGACTTAAAGATCTAAAATTCATTCCAGATACACAATATTACCATTTCTCTCAAACATTGTTCACAAATCTGTCTAAATGTGTGATAGTGAGCACTTCTGCTTTGCTGAGATAATCCATCCCACCTCACAGGTGTGCCACATCAAGATGCTGATCTGACATCATGATTAGTGCACAGGTGTACCTTATACTGCCCACAATAAAAGGCCACTCTGAAATGTGCAGTTTTGTCTCAGAGCAAAATGCCACAGATGCCACAAGCATTGAGGGAGCGTGCAATTGGCATGCTGACAGCAGGAATGTCAACCAGATCTGTTGCTCGTGCATTGAATGTTCATTTCTCCACCATAAGCCGTCTCCAAAGGCGTTTCAGAGAATATGGCAGTACATCCAACCGGCCTCACAACCGCAGACCACGTGTAACCACACCAGCCCAGGACCTCCACATCCAGCAGGTTCACCTCCAAGATCGTCTGAGACCAGCCACTCAGACAGCTGCTGAAACAATTGGTTTGCATAACCAAACAATTTCTGCACAAACTGTCAGAAACCGTCTCAGGGAAGCTCAACTGCATGCTCGTCGTCCTCATCGGGGTCTTAAACCTGACTCCAGCTCGTCGCCGTAACAGACTTGAGTGGGCAAATGCTCACATTCGATGGCGTCTGGCACATTGGAGAGGTGTTCTCTTCACGGATGAATCTCGGTTTACATTGTTCAGGATAGATGGCAGACAGCGTGTGTGGCGTTGTGTGGGTGAGCACTTTGCTGATGTCAATGTTGTGGATCGAGTGGCCCATGGTGGTGGTGGGGTTATGGTATGGGCAGGCATCTGTTATGGACGAAGAACACAGGTGCATTTTATTGATGGCATTTTGAATGCACAGAGATACCGTGATGAGATCCTGAGGCCCATTGTTGTGCCATACATCCATGAACATCACCTCATGTTTCAGCAAGATAATGCACGGCCCCATGTTGCAAGGACCTGTACACATTTCTTGGAAGCTGAAAATGTCCCAGTTCTTGCATGGCCAGCATACTCACCGGACATGTCACCCATTGAGCATGTTTGGGATGTGCTTGACCGGCGTATACGACAGCGTGTACCAGTTCCCACTAATATCCAGCAACTTCGCACAGTCATTGAAGAGGAGTGGACCAACATTCCACAGGCCACAATTGACAATCTGATAAACTCTATGCGAAGAAGATGTGTTGCACTGCATGAGGCAAATGGTGGTCATACCAGATACTGACTGGTTCTGAGTCCCCAGACCCCCAATTCAGTCAGGACCACTTTGTCAAAAATAATCTTTATTTCTTGCACAGTTTTATTTGGCGGTATGGTACTGTTCTGGGACTCCCTGCTCTTCCACGCGCTTGCGTGGAAAGCCTGAGGCAGGAAGAGCACCTTCCTGCCCTTCATGAGCCATCATGAACGGCATAAGCAGGGAGCGCAGCAGCAAAGAAACCCCAGAGCAGAGCAGCCAACATGAATACAATGACAGGAGGAGCTGGGGTGGAGGTGGGTTGCGAAGTGCTATCGGAGGAGCAGGACGGAGGGTCGGGCAGGAGTAGTTTAAATACCCCGCTCTGAATGCAATTTACCAATAGGGAGCGGACGCGCAGAGGCTAAGCTGTTAGAGCTTGACGTCGTGGCCTGCCGGAACTAACGCTACGCTTGATTAAAGCAAAAAAATGCACATTTCAGGGTGGCCTTTTATTGTGGACAGTCTAAGGCACACCTGTGCACTAATCATGATGTCAGATCAGCATCTTGATGTGGCACACCTGTGAGGTGGGATGGATTATCTCAGCAAAGCAGAAGTGCTCACTATCACACATTTAGACTGATTTGTGAACAATGTTTGAGAGAAATGGTAATATTGTGTATCTGGAATGAATTTTAGATCTTTAAGTCCATCTCATGAAAAATGGGAGCAAAAACAAAAGTGTTGCGTTTATATTTTTGTTGAGTGTATACATATGTATATATATATATATACAGTGATAGATCTGCTAACCAATCACTAGTGATTATTCTTGTTTAAAAGACCCAGTGTGACCAATAGTAACACATCTGCCAACGGGGGTGGGGTTTACATTTATAATGACTCATCAGGTTGACCAATAGTGACAGATCTGCCAACGTGGGTT
Source organism: Eutrigla gurnardus (assembly GCF_963514095.1). Taxonomy (NCBI): domain Eukaryota; kingdom Metazoa; phylum Chordata; class Actinopteri; order Perciformes; family Triglidae; genus Eutrigla; species Eutrigla gurnardus. The sequence goes on from NC_139925.1 coordinate 16,507,435, forward strand.
GGCTTTACATTTATAATGACCAGATCAGCCAACCAATCACGAGCGATTATACTTGTTTAAAACTAGTGGTTTCATCCAATCCTAAGTGAGGATATTCAAGCCATCTCTGGCCAGGCGCGGTTTCGCTGCTATTCATATGCTAATTAGAGCCTTCGCTGTGGTTCGTTTTCGACAATTTTCGGCACAGATGAACGCGGCGTTCGCAGCCTGTAAATTGTCGTTAACTCCCGAAAATTAGGGAGATTTCCGGGCGTTTACAGGGACAAAATCCGACTTTTCATGCAGTGATGGAAACTGTTGGAAAGGAGAGGGATCTGTGTCGGACTGTGGTCAACAACATATGAAAAGGAGCAATTGGCCAACTTTGTTAACAAAACCTGTGTTGTGCTGAAGTTGGCAGCTAATATTAACATTGTACAGTAAGTTGTAACATGTAAGGTGACCTTGGGTGTTTGAAAGGCGCCAACAAATACAATGTATTATTATTATTATTACATTTGGTTAAAGCCAAAGATAGCAGCTAATATTGACATTATACATTTGGTTAACATAGACCTTGTTTTGGCCAAAGTTAGCAGCTAATATTAGCATTATATATCCGGTTAACAAAGACCTGTTGATGGCCACGGTTAGCAGCTAATATTATCTTGTACATTTGGTTAACATAGACCCTGTTGTGACCAGAGTAAGGAGGTAATATTAACATTATACATTTCATTAAAATAGACGTGCCCAAATTTAGTCGCTAATATTTAAAGATTTGCATTAGGTTAACATAGACCTTGTCATGGCCAAAGTTAGCAGCTAATACTAATATTATAAATTTGGTTAACATAGACCTTGTTGTGGCCAACGTTAGCTGCTAATATTAACATTATATATTTGGTTAACATAGACCTTGTTGTGGTCCAAGTTAGCAGCTAATAACATTATAGATTAGGTTCACATGGACCTTGATGTGGCCAAAGCTAGCAGCTAATATTAGCATTATACATTTGGTTAACATAGACATTGTTGTGGCCTAAGTTAGCAGCTAATATTGGCATTGTACATTTGGTTAACATAGACCTATTTATTGCCATGGTTAGTAGTTACTATTATCTTGTAAATTTAGTTAACATAGTCCCTGTTGTCACCAAAGCAGCTAATATTGACACTATACATTTGATTGACATAGACTTTAAGTTGGCCAAATTTGACTGCTTATATTAATATTATATATTTTGTGGACAGAGACGTGAAGGACAATCAAGATCAAGAGGTGGATCATCCACTGGCCAGATACCACCAGAAACAATGATCTGTGGCAGAGAATGGTCAAAAAACCTGTAGAAGAAGAGGTCAATAGAAGAAGTTTGGATGTATCAGCTACACACACAATGCCAGCTTCACCAGGCAGGCCCTTAACATGGAACCCCCAAGGCACAAGAAAGAGAGGCCAGTCCAAAATAACCTGGCAAAGGGGCCTGAGGACTGGCTTCAAGCAGAGTGACATGGAAAGGAGAGGGATCTCTGTCGGACTGGTCAACAACCTATTCTCTATGAAAAGGAGCAAATGGCCAACTTTGTTAACCATTACTGTGTTGTGCTGAAGTTGGCAGATAATATTAATATTGTACATTTGGTCAATATAGACCTTGTTAGCAGCTAATAACATTATACATTTGGTTAACATAGACCTTTTTGTGGCCAAACTTAGCAGCTAATATTAGCATTGTAGATTTGGTAAACAGATCTTTTCATGGCCAAAATTAGCAGCTAATATTAATATGACAAATTGGTTTACATAGACCTTGTTGAGGCCAAAGTTAGCTAATATTGACATTAAACGTGATTGACAAAGACCTTATGTTGGCCAACTTTGACTTCTAATATTAATATTATACATTTTGTTGACAGACGTCAAGGACAACCAAGATCATAAGGCAGATTCTCCACTGGCCAGATAGGCCTACCACCAGAAACGAATCAGAATCTGTGGCAGAGAATAGGCAAACAACCTGTAGAAGAGGAGGTCAATAGAAGTTTGGATGGATCAGCCACACATACAATGCCAGCTTCACAGGCAGGCTGTAATACGGAACCCCCAAGGCAGAAGAAAGAGAGGCCAGTCCAAAAGAACCTGGGAAAGGGACCTGGCGACTGGCTTCAAGCAGAGTGATATGGAAACAGTTGGAAAGGAGAGGAATCTCGGTCGGATTGTGGTCAACAACCAAATAACCATCTTTGTTAACCAAACCTGTGTTGTGCTGAAGTTGGCAGCTAATAATTACATTATTATTATAACATTATACATGTGGTTAACATAGGCTTTGTTGTGGTTAAAGTTAGCAGCTAATATTAGAATTTTAGATGTGGTTAACACAGACCTTTTTTTTGGCCCAAGTTAGCCGCTAATAATAGCTTATTTCCATTAGGTTAACAAAGACGTGGTTATTGCCAAAGTTAGCATATAATGATTGCATTGTATATTTGGTTAATATAGACCTTGTTGTGGCCATAGTTAGCAGCTAATATTAGCATTACATAATGGTAACAAAACCACCTCCACAGGTAATGAGGATCTAGAGGTTCCAAAAGATTTGTATCCTCTGCTACCACTGTGCCCCACTCACATTTCCTTTACCATACAAACAGAAAATGCACCATCCTTAGCCCATCAATGGTCGTATATACCACTGTCTTCAACATTCATCTCTTTTCAGTGTTGCAGTGATTTCAGTTTGCATAACCCACCCACCTCGGACCATGTGCGATCAGGATCTATTATGGTATGTTTCAACTGAACAGGAACAATGGAAGGTCAACTGAACTGGAATGTCATCAGTGCAGATCCTATTTAGGCACAGTAGTGGACTTGTGACTGGAAATTTGACCGTTCAAATCCCCCAATTGGTAGAATGTGTGCAGCTTCCTTGAAAATAAATGACTTGTAGCCTGTTGCTGTGTCACTTGTATTGTGAATAGTGTGCAGAATGCTGATGTCATTAGAGATGTCATCTTGTGCCTTAGCTGCCAATTGACATATACAGGGTTAAAACAGGGACATTGATAAACATTGCTTTTAACAGAAAGCTTGTATTACATACTGGGGCTGTGGGTTTTGGAAGACATAGGTACTTAGCATGTGAGGAGGGTGTCTCGAAAGACTATATCAGGGACCTAAAGACCACAACACACAGCAAAGGCCAGATGTTTTTTTCAATAGGCAGTTGTTAACCTCTTCATCAAACTAAACTTACATAACATGTCATCGGTTTGGCAGCTCCAAAATTACAAAAATGACCTGATGTGTCTTTTAACTGCTTAAATGATGTTATTGCATGAAGAAAATCAACTGATTCAGAATTTGACACAACCACTGATGTGTTTGGTTTACTTTGCAACCATACATATATTGGACCACTGATACTTTGAGTAAGACCTGCATGTACGTCTGTACCTTTTCTTCTTTTTCCTTGTGCTGCCTGGTTGCAGATGATCTTTGACTGGGACCCCCAGTTCTTGTTCTCCCTGGGTGTGCCAGCTTGGAGTGGATGTGAACTCTGGGTAGACAGTGCGGCTGATTAGGCCATGTCCTGCTGCTGTCATTAGGACATAGTGGAGACACTCAGCTTAATGGGGGAGACACATCGCAGCTAATTGCCTCAATTTGGATGAAGCCCTGTGACAGCTCGCTGGTGAGGAAGGGCACACACAAGGTCAATTGTCCTGCGCCTGAATGCTAAACTCATTTCTGATGTGTTATGATTGACCGCGTAGACACTAATGAACAAGGAAGGGTCATTATTTCAGGGTTCAGAGAGTACAGAAACTGCAGCCAAACACAAGGAGCCCTTTTTTCCGCCCTGGTGCACTGAGCTTGGTGAGCAAAATCATATCATTTCAACTTTCGTCATTCCAACGTCAGCCGTTGTCATTTGGAAAATGACCTCCTCTAAAGTGATTCCCAGGGCGTTCTGTCTTTCTCTCTTGTGAAACATTAACAAAGCAAACAACGTCACCAAAAGTACAAGCAGTCTGTCGGCTCCGACAGAGGGCACGTTGTGACGGTTTCTTTTTTTTTTTTTTTTTTTGATAATTGCATTTTCATTATCAAAATCAAGAGGAAACCCTCATGGAAATTGCAAGAGGAACTGTGGATCAGTAGACTGCCAGCTCTAACGGGGCAAGTTGTGACGATGTAGGATGTAGAAAAGATGTAGAGGTAAAATCTGCTCATATTTTCTTCTTTTTCAGTTTTAATTATTTGTCATTTTATTTCCTAATGAAAATCAGGTGACCGTTATATGTTATAAATATCTTTATGTCATTAATCCTTACCCATGCAGATATTATTTTTTTTTAAATGAAAGACTGGGCAGTTGCTGATTGAGGAGCTGCAGTAAGTAAAAGCATGTGAAATTAAGTTAAATGAGTGTGAATGGGGTTGAAAAAAATGAACATAGTTGAGTGGCAAGGGGTAGTATCATAGTGCAATGATTAATACAAATTGAAAGAGTCTTGTAACGATGATGGAGGAGAGGAAGGGGCATGAAGGGACGTCAGAGTGAAGGTGGGTTAGATGGAAGAGATGGTTGTCAATTAAAAGGATCTAGCTGTACTCAAAAAAAAAAAACTTTGGCACAACATCAGAAATCAAAAGTGTTGTGTTATTCCAATTGCCTGTCATAGAGTGATATTGTATAAATGCCTGGATTACAGTGCACCTCTCCTGAAAGACATTCATAGTGGGGCACTATTGTTCATGTGAAAAGTGACATAAGTAATTGTGTAAAGGATTAAACATTTTCAAACTGACTTTCAAACTCTGGTTTTGACCTGTAGAAGGGGCTGTAAACTGAATTGAAACCACATTTTTTGAAGTCACAGGAAAGCCGCTATACTGTTTCTTTATGGACAGAAAAAAATGGCAGCAGGAGGATGCGTGAGCCACTGATTGGTTCGAGCAAAAAGTACAATCCCTTCCAAAACATAATACGGTCCCAATTTGAGTAATGAATTCAGCAATTTCTTCTGATTATCAGACCGAATAAAAAAAGATAAAATTGAGGAGGAAGATGAGCAGGGTCGAGGAAGATGAGCAGGTCGAGGACGAAAATTGGACAAGGAGTATAACACAATGAAGGAGACGTTGATGAAGGAAAATAAAGAAGAGGGCTAAGAAGTGAAGTTGGAAGTGGAAGAGAAGTCAGACAAGAGGAAGAAAAAAAGCAAAAACAGTGAAGAGAAATTGGGAAGGCTGGAGGAGTAGAGGGGAAGGAAGAGGAAAGAAGTGTGACGAGGAGAAAGGAGGTGGATTCTCTGGGAGCAGAACAGGGTGCGTGCCTCCATCCCAGACACACTGGAGACACTTAAACAAAGACAGGAGAGGAGACGACATGCAAACACAACACACTAATGACCTCCATCACACAAAACACTGGCCTGACAATTACAGAAGTTTCTAACCAAACGCATGAATCCTTCAGATCGCATCAGATCACCTTTTACAGGTCCAGGACCTTACACTTAACTTCACAACCGTTTTTAGGCACAAATGCAAAGCGATGTCAGATTGTGGTGCGGGAAAGAAATGGAGAAATAGTTGATACATTTTGAAATATTTTAGAGAAATTGCCAGAAATGGCAGTTCATAAAAAAATATATACATGTTAGAAAAGAGATTATTCGGCTAAACAAATAATGCTCACAAAAATCAAACAAAACGTTTCTTTGTATTTAATTTTATTGTATATATGTATTTTATTATTTTGTCATATAATCATCATAATAATCACTATAATAATCATAATAATATTAATAATAATTATTATAATTATTTATTGTAAAAGTATCCATGCCTACATTTATTTAAATGCCATATAGTCATAACATGATAATCATTTTAGTGTAAATAATATTGATGATGATCACGATAAAAGTATTGAGACTTATTAATTTGGCGGTGAGACTTTTCAGTTCAACAACATATTCTGATTAAATGACAAGATGCAAAATCCCCAAATTTTCTGTTGCTAGTCTTATTAACAGTAAGGACTAGACACATGGATTTAAAAATTGTACCTGTCATTTTTAAGTAGAATTTTTCGTGAGAGAATTTTTAAGTGTTTAGAAACACACTTGCTGCCAGATTTCTATCTTTTCATTTTTTTTTGTGTTGTAGTTGAAAAGTAGTAAAAAATATACATTTATTTGAGCTCTATTTATTTTACAACTAAATTACATTTTACACATTTTTTATGAACCATCGCCCGATTGATAAAACAGGTTAGACACAGCAATTACTGATATGGCAATTTAAACAAAACAGGTTTGAGTCTTGAGTCCAAAATGCATACATGCAGGGAAAAAAATAATACATCAGAATATATATAAAATTACACCAAATTAAATGTAATACAAAACAATACTGTGGTCGACTGGTCTGCATAGTGATAATATAATTAAACCAATACAAAGTATGAAATAATGGCATGACTGGAAGACTGACAATGAAAGATTTATAGCGTTATTAAAAACAATACAATTGCATCACATAAAAGTATTAAATATATCAAATAGGTTGTAGGACAATGTATTTTGTGTTCAAACATGGTACTAAAATGATTATGATATAGCATGATGATTTAAAAAAAGTACTTTTCTAGATACCTTAAATGAAGAAACACATTGATGTTATGAAATCCAGAACTATTATTAGTTTGTTGGTGTCTGCAGACCTTCCAATCTACTCAGCATGCAGTTTTTATTTAATAAAATAATTGTATCTTTATAATCGAGTTGAATTTAAAACAAAAAGCTCTGTATCATAAGTCAAGTCAGTTTTACCCATGTCGACAAAAACGATATTATGATTTCTACTTTGGATGTGTTAAAACTCAACAAAAGACTAAACAAACTTTAAAAGGTAGACATTTCTGTAATCAGTCCATCTTCCTCAATGGATAGACGTGTGACAGGTGTCATCCATAGAGAACAATTACAATTGTAAGTTTAAAAAGAAATGAGGGGGGGGAAGTTAAAATTATACAAAATAAATAATTCAATTTCCATAATTGGAAGTAATAATCCATAATATGGAAGGAAAGAAAGGGAAACAAGGAGAAAGGGAAACTGAAAAGACAAAAAAAACAGCAAAGAAGAACAAAAGAAAAAAGAAGAGAGCAATGTATTGTTCCAGGCTGCCCTTTTCCACTCTGGAACACCACTGGTGGCACGTTCAACTGCTGAAGCTGCTAGCCAATCGCCTCTCCTCGTTTGCCCTGTCACCCTGCATCATCGGGGTCAAAGGGCGCTGTGCCCCCCAATTAATGATCCAGCAAGCGCTTAGTCCCCCCCTTTCCCTCCCCAAACTCCCACAATTCAGTGGGAGACAGAAATTAAGCAGGGCGAAAGTAAAATCACTCCAGAAGCACCCTCACCTTGGTTTTTCCTCCAGCTGTTCTGTTGATCCTCCAGCTTGCTACAGAGATAAAACCCAGTTTGTTTTCATTTTTTAAAAACTGATCAGTTTTGTTAGACAAATAAGCACAGTTGCACATTGCGAGTTCCCCTTTCCCCTGGTGGTAACTGTTCACCCTTGTAATCAGATCATGTCTGCTGAAGGGTCAGGAACAAAGACATGCAAATTCTAATTAAATGTGCAGCGTTGGGACAGGCCCTGTTTGATCGCTGAGCCCTTTCATGCCCCCTAATCGCTCCTGACAGCCCCTTCCAACAGATTCTGTGACAAACTTCTCGATTCAACTAAGGGGGATTTTTGAACTTTGCTTGCTCCTGCGGCCTTGGCTCTAGGTCTGTCAAACAATCCAAATCAATGACCCAATTGACCAGTGGTCCCCTTGTTGATAACCTCAATGAGCTCTATGTTGCCATTCATATTGTCAGAGGGCTAAATGCCGATAGCATTTTATGGTAATTAAACACTCCTTTGGTTCCTAGCTTTGAATACAAACACTGGAGGAGGGGGTCTGGAACGCACGGGGCAGCACTGGGTTGGTGCAGGTGCAGGGAGAGGAAGGAGAGACGAAGCGAAGGGGGGCCACCGAGAGACTGGTAGGGCCACGGGACTTTCCCACCAACATGGCCCGGCGCCACCAACACACTCATTAGGTCATTACAATAAGGAAGGGGGCATTTTTTTGTTTTATTAAAAATCTCATTAATCCCACAACAAAAGGCATGTACTGACCTCATTGGTGCCCCTGTTATCTGAATATGCCTTTATATAATGGAGCGTCTAATTGCAACTCGGCGCCTAGCAGCTTTCCCTCCATCCAACCCAGCAGTACTTGGTGTATGAGGAGTGAAAGGGGAGCTAAAGAGAATTGGCCTCCCGGGGTGATCACTGACCTAATGGGAATCTGGTTTCTGCCTGGTTGGAGGTCAGAGCCTTTGCACAGGTGGGACACTCGTTTACAACTCCCGTAGTTTTTAGACTTTACGAGTTCATATTTTTAATACTGCCTTCTCCTTTTTCCCCTTCTTTGAGTATTTAGAAGACCAATTATCTTAAGTTCTCAAAGAAGGTCTTCAGGGACAATAATAATTATAAACATATTGATAAGTCTTAAAAAACAAGTGGTGTGTCATCCTGGGAAGGTTAGTCTTAAAAAGTTTCGACAGGTTCCAGGTTTTTGCACACCTAAGGCACTGACAGGTGTGTAGGATTTAAGGGACTGATGCAGGTATAATGTCTACCGTATGTTCACCATTGTAGTTTAGTATGCTGACTTTAAAAAATCTCGTCTGAGCACAAATTTATAAATACAAATCAGTGGATTCTAAGAACATTTTTTTGTTGTTGTTTTTGGTTTATCTTTGAAATTGTCAGTTACATTTTTCTTTTTAGCAACAAATGTCATGGAAACACCAAGCCAGAAATGCATGTATCTACTAATGTGTGTATCAAAGCCTGATACATCTTCTTCCTTTGTGCCATAGAGCTCCACCAGGAATTATTGAAACACATCAATAATCCACACTGTTGCACCGGGTGACATGTTACTTCATTACCACAAACATGCACATTATTTATTTTGACTCAATACACTGCCCTCCTGCCCCAAATACTCACTAGAGCACCAAAATGTGTAATCTGTGACTGAAAATAGTCCCCAACATATGCATCATTTCCTCCTATTTAAGAAAATAACTGAGCAATTAAAAAAAAAATCAAACAATATATTTGTGAGCTGCTTAAAGATGTAGATATTGATAATTAACCAATGGGATTGGAGTTGAGAGCCACAGACAGAAATTCAGGAAGTACTGAAAGACACATCTTGGTGTTTTCTTTGGAATAACAAAAATGGCGTTTTCAGGATTTGTCGTGCATGTACAAGTACCTTGAATGTAAAATGTAACCTTTATATTGTTTCCTGCCTGCTGTGCGTCACCTTCGGTGTCTACATGTCACTCACAAAGCATTTTCAATGAATCCTCTGCCTGTTTGTGCTGGATGACGTCGACATGACACTGGGAAAACAGGCAGGGCGATGCACACATGAATGAGCCACTGATCAGACTGATACGCCCACGCAAAACCCTTTTCACGATAAAAGCCACAGTAAAGCGCTGCGTGCGTGGACAAGTGTTTGTGTTCTGTTTTCGTGAGGTCATCAAAGGTCACATGGAAAGATATTTAGAAAGGAATTTGACTCTCATATAAGTTTGTGTTATTAAACAATGGATGAAAAAGAAGAAAACAACAGGAAATTCATCCTCCTCAATCATCAATCAAATCTGATGTATCAGTTTCACACACAACCCACATTGTTTTCTTCATTATGGCTTTGTAAATGGAGTGATGACACATTTGCAGATGGCACCATTAAAGAGGTCCAACTCCAAAGTATTTTTTTAATATTACAAATCATTTAAAATATTCCACCCTTTTTAATAAAACCTTTCTTTTTTATTTGTTTTAATAAACCAATTTTATATTCAAATTATAGAAGCTTTTTGGATTTCCCTCATCAATTGTAATGTTCAGTAATAATTTATTATCAGACTTCAACTGAAAACTTTGCGTCTCCAACAACATGATTGCCACCTGAGCACCAATGTAAAAAGGTTTAGAGTGGTTAGAGCGCGCATGCCATGTACGAACGTACAGAGGACCTTTACTGCATGTCACACCCTCTCCTATGCTTCGGATCTATCCACTGTTAATAAAGGCTTCTATGCCTAAAAAAAAAATACTTTTTACATTAAGCATGATGGGAACTGTAGTACCTTACACAACACAAATGTAAACAATTAAAAAAAAAACATTGTTTTAAAAGTGGCGAAACATGAAACTAACGATTCTTTCAGGAATATTCACACTCTCCTCTAAAACAGAAAACCTGCAATTATGCAGACAAAAAAATCTAAGATATATCCAAATAGAAGTAACCTCTGTAACAGAGGAGGGTTCATAGAGTTGGACTGGAAACAGATGACAATAAATATAAAAATCACTGACAGGTCAAGTTATTCAGTTCCAACTCTGAGTTTAGTTTCAGTTCAAAGTTTACTTTCTGTGTATTATGTATGTGTATATGTGTGTGTGTGTGTGTGTGTGTGTGTGTGTGTGTGTGTGTGTGTGTGTGTATATATATATATATATATATATATATATATATATACACTCAACAAAAATATAAACGCAACACTTTTGTTTTTGCTCCCATTTTTCATGAGATGGACTTAAAGATCTAAAATTCATTCCAGATACACAATATTACCATTTCTCTCAAACATTGTTCACAAATCGGTCTAAATGTGTGATAGTGAGCACTTCTGCTTTGCTGAGATAATCCATCCCACCTCACAGGTGTGCCACATCAAGATGCTGATCTGACATCATGATTAGTGCACAGGTGTACCTTATACTGCCCACAATAAAAGGCCACTCTGAAATGTGCAGTTTTGTCTCACAGCAAAATGCCACAGATGCCACAAGCATTGAGGGAGCGTGAAATTGGCATGCTGACAGCAGGAATGTCAACCAGATCTGTTACCCGTGCATTGAATGTTCATTTCTCCACCATAAGCCGTCTCCAAAGGCGTTTCAGAGAATATGGCAGTACATTCAACCGGCCTCACAACCGCAGACCACGTGTAACCACACCAGCCCAGGACCTCCACATCCAGCAGGTTCACCTCCAAGATCGTCTGAGACCAGCCACTCCGACAGCTGCTGAAACAATTGGTTTGCATAACCAAACAATTTCTGCACAAACTGTCAGAAACCGTCTCAGGGAAGCTCAACTGCATGCTCGTCGTCCTCATCGGGGTCTTGACCTGACTCCAGCTCGTCGCCGTAACAGACTTGAGTGGGCAAATGCTCACATTCGATGGCGTCTGGCACGTTGGAGAGGTGTTCTCTTCACGGATGAATCTCGGTTTACATTGTTCAGGGCAGATGGCAGACAGCGTGTGTGGCATCGGTTGGGTGAGCGCTTTGCTGATGTCAATGTTGTGGATCGAGTGGCCCATGGTGGTGGTGGGGTTATGGTATGGGCAGGCATCTGTTATGGACGAAGAACACAGGTGCATTTTATTGATGGCATTTTGAATGCACAGAGATACCGCGATGAGATCCTGAGGCCCATTGTTGTGCCATACATCCATGAACATCACCTCATGTTTCAGCAAGATAATGCACGGCCCCATGTTGCAAGGATCTGTACACAATTGAAAATGTCCCAGTTCTTGCATGGCCAGCATACTCACCGGACATGTCATCCATTGAGCATGTTTGGGATGTGCTTGACCGGCGTATACGACAGCGTGTACCAGTTCCCACTAATATCCAGCAACTTCGCACAGCCATTGAAGAGGAGTGGACCAACATTCCACAGGCCACAATTGACAATCTGATAAACTCTATGCGAAGAAGATGTGTTGCACTGCATGAGGCAAATGGTGGTCACACCAGATACTGACTGGTTCTGAGTCCCCAGACCCCCAATAAAGCAAAAAAAATGCACATTTCAGGGTGGCCTTTTATTGTGGACAGTCTAAGGCACACCTGTGCACTAATCATGATGTCAGATCAGCATCTTGATGTGGCACACCTGTGAGGTGGGATGGATTATCTCAGCAAAGCAGAAGTGCTCACTATCACACATTTAGACTGATTTGTGAACAATGTTTGAGAGAAATGGTAATATTGTGTATCTGGAATTAATTTTAGATCTTTAAGTCCATCTCATGAAAAATGGGAGCAAAAACAAAAGTGTTGCGTTTATGTTTTTGTTGAGTGTATATATATATATATATACTATGAATGTAATTAGGAGTCACTCATTTCTGTTTGACTGCACCTCAATGAGCTGAAATTCATTTAGTTTTTGATTTGCTATAAATGGTGTAAGCAATATTAATATTAAAAGTAGAAATACCACACTGTTAAAAATATTACAATATTAATTATACTATGATAAAAGTTTTGCATTCAAGTAAAATTATAAAAGTATTAACTGCAAAATGTACTTAAAGTATTTAAATAAAATGACTTGTTGGGCAGAATGGTCACTTTCAGGGAGTTGAATAACATATTATTGGAATATTATTACTGATACTTAACCCGCTGTAACATTAAAATGCTGCTTACACGTTTGAGGTGGAGCACATTTTATATTGTTGAATAGTTTCATCTTTAGCACAGTATTCTATTTTATGAAGTGATGATGTAGGTACATATGATACAATGTGTTTTAGAAGGACTAGAGTTTAAGGGTATTCAGTGTTAGCCGACTGGTCACTTCCCAGTTTTTACTTGTCAATCAAATGGTGTGGTAGTTGTGGAAGCGGCGGTGTGATCACTGACAGCCCTCTGCAGAGGTTAATGTGGACTGAAACCAAACGTGATGTGATGGAGTGATGAGTGGAGGAGGAGTGAGAGAGCAAAGGGAGAAATGAAAGAATGCAGGAGGAGAGATGATTGATCCAGACATCCCAGAGGACAGGAAACACAGTGTTGACCCGTAGTCGGCACTCCCCTTCCTCCCATTTCTTTCCTTTTCACCTCCTCCTACTTCTTTTAAAAATGTCTTCTATGTATGTTTGAATCATGATAATTGTTTGGTATTTTGTGTGATATGAAGTACTGTGAAACTGCACGCACTGTCTGTAAATGGTCAAGTTTATTGTTTCAGTTAACTTGTGCTGTGTACTTTAAATGTTTTTTGCTTTTGGGAGAAACTGTCCCTTTTTAAAGGCCCCATACCTGCCTGTTTAAAGAATGACACCTTGCACCTGTGACCACACCCAGCAGTGATGTCACCATGTAATTTAGTATTTACAATATAACCCTTTTTAAAGTCAGTGTACAAGAAATGTTGTTGCACTACAGATATATAATATCTTCTTGGTGAAATTAACTTGGAAACTTGACATTTGGAAAATGTTTTCCCCACAAATGTTATACTTACATTAGGTTAAACAGATAAATGATGAAAAACAAGTATAACAACTTGCAAAGAAAGCAGGAGCACTTGAAATTGATGGTGCTTGCTGGGCAATCTGATGTCAAGTAAACAAACTACTTACAGTGTTATGTATTTTTCTTTAAGCTGCTGTGTGCACTGCCAAGGAGGTATTTGCTGCATTTCTATTGTGTGTTACATTGTGAGAAACAGTGTCCATCAACACTGCAGCTGATTGATTTAACATTTGACTTATTTTAAAATTTTATTTTGAGTATTCTTTTACGGATTTGAACTCTGTTGTTGCTGGTGCTTTTCCTGCTCTTTAAGCTCTCATCCATTCCTCTCCATGCAGCCTCCGTTGCCCTGACCTCGGCCTCCCCGCCTCCTGCTGTGGTATCCCAGAGGCCCCCGGGGCACCAGGCTCCTTCTTCCCCTCCAGCTCTACCTCTACAGGAAAGCCCCCAGACTGCCGCCAAATAGCTCCACAGATTCTTCCTGTGGCTCAGATGCAGCGAGAGGCCCCTCGCAGCTTCGCCTACCTTCCACCGCAGGGCCTCGGAAATACCTGAGATCCCCGAGTGTGGTCGCCGTTCATCTACACTGCTTTGACCGAGATTCACTACCAAGAGATTCAAACCATAGATGTTCACACTGATTCAAATGGTATTTTTTTTGGATACTGATTGTATCTATTGTAGGATGTAACCTGCACAAGAAAACACTTTCTGACCCCATGGGTAGCAGTCCCACTGGTGTGCTGCTAAAGGGCATCCTACATAAACCAAGAAACAAAATCAAAACACATGAAGAGACATGTGATACACGATTGTAAGTTACGCATATAGGTGTTCCAGCTGAAATAGGGTTGCTGTGGGTTGCTGTGCTTTCATAGATCACTAAAAGAGAAAAAAAAAATAGATTCAATGTAAGTTTCCTTTTTAAAGCATCTACTACTGCATTGTACTGGCAAATGTCATGTACATCTGAATTTTAACAAATATAAAGCAATATTATTACTCTACACATCTCATAAGTGTACCATAATAATAATAGTAATAGGATTATTACAATGAAGGAAAAGAGAGAAAGTAAATAATTAATCAAAAAGAAAGCATTATTGGATTGGAAATCAAGCAGAAAACTGCTTCGTAAAGCACTGAACTGCACTGCATATTTATTACTTTACACATGCTTTTCCTTGTCCTTTCCTTGTGATCCTTCTTGACCATTCAAATATAAATGTGCTTCACAGTAACCTGTCTTGTCCACTGACAGATCAAAGAATAAAGCTGCCAGGTTACATTGGTCATCAGACTCCATCTAGTGTTCTTAAGTGTACACAGCATAACTTCCTCCAAAACTATGGAACAATTATCATTAAAGGTCATAGAATAGTATGGCAAAAATCATCATAAATGTCAGTATAGTATGGCAAAAAAAAACAACTTAAAAAGTCATCATATAGTATGGTAAAAATCATATAAAGTGATAGTATAGTATGGCAAAACAAAATTGTCATTGTATGTCAAAAATAAGTGATGAAAAATGTCAGTGTAGTACATTGTGAAAGAAAGTAAAACTCTAGTATGGTAAAAATGTCATCAGAACACATGGTATAATTAGAATTAAAAATGTAATAAAAAAATTATAGTATAGTGTGGCAAAAGAAATATAAAAAGGCATGGTATAGTTATATATTATATAATGTAATGTGTGTATATTGTATAGTATGTCAAAGAAAGTGATTAAAAAGTGATAGTACCATATGTATTAAAAGTGAAAATAAAAGTCATAGTAGCCTATAGTATGTTGAAAAAAGTAATGTATAGTATGTCGAAAAGTGATAAAGTCATATTATGCCATGTTGAAAAAAGTGGGGGGGGAAGTCATTTTACAGCATGTTTAAAAAAAATGAGGAAGAAAGTCATGGTACAGTATGTTGAAAAAAGTGATTAAAAAACTGGGGGGGGAGGGAGTTATATTATAGCAAAAACAAATGTCATTTTAGCATATCGAAAAAAGTTATAAAAAATGTCTTAGTATATAGTATGTCAAAAGAAGTTACATTATAGCTTTTCGAAAAAAAAAGTCATAGCATGTCGAAAAAAGTCATAGCATGTCGAACAAAGTCATAGCATGAAAAAAAAATTATAATAAAGTAATAGTATAAAAAGTCATAGTAGCATATAGTATATCCAAAAAATGCAAATTTTTTGTTATGTAAACAACGTGATTAAAAAGTCATGTCATAGAATGTAGAAAAAGTGATGGTATATCATGTTGTAAAAATCATGTTATAGCATTGGCAAAGAAATATCATAAAAGGTCATTGTATAGTATGGCAAAAAAATGTTATGTATATACAGTAGTATGCCATGACATTTCATTAAACAGCCATCATATATTTCATAATAATAATATATATTATTATATATATATATATATATAGGAGGTAGAGCGTTTAGCTGGCAACCGCAAGATCGCGATCCCCAGCTCCTCCTAGCTGAGTGCCTGGTGTCCCTGAGCATGACACCTCACCCCAATTGCTCCTGACGAGCTGGCTGTTGTGATTCATAATTGTCATAAAAATTAATAGTATAATATGCTATGTCATAAAAATGTCACAAAGTCATTCAAAATTCATGATTTTGAATGTATATTATATATATAGTATATTACATGAAGTATGTATATTATAAAAAGTCATAGTATAGTATTTAATTTAAAAAAAATGTGTTTCCACACAGTTTAGGCTTTGTGTTTTATGTTTGCGTTTGGAGGATGAGGCTTGTTTCATTCCACACTGAACTAATTTATTAACAACTCATTCAGTTACATCCATGTGCATTCACACTGTGTCATTTCATCTAATCCTAATTACTTCCATAGATCTGTCAGGTAGTACTAACAGCTGTTGCCACATAGTGGACAGAACGTGTAACAACACCCAATCATCACAGTCTTACACTCATTAAATACTGAAAACCAGCCACATTGCTAAATGTACTACTTTGGGGGAAAAGCATTTAAATACTTTTTAAGGGCCTTGTAGCTTAATTTATTAAACGTTTAAACTTTTAAGGCTACATGGACACCTGTTATCTGCTAATTACTCGCTAAACTACGGAAGCACATTGCATTCACTGGATACAAAAAAATGAGACGCCTTATCTCGTAATTACGAGAAAAGATCTCGTAATTATGAGGTCAGGATCTCGTAATTATGAGAACAGATAAAGAAGAAGGAAACGTCTGTCAGAGAAATCCTCTCTCAGTGGCAATGATGGCGCCATCGCAGTTAATCTGCTATTACCACCTTCTCAGCTTGAGACACTGGGAAATTCTGAGGTTTCTTGAAAATGAAGATGATTTAAATATTAGTCAACACTGCACATGCATCTCAAGACGTTGGGATTGTTCAGGCGGAAAGCCCAGTCTGACGTGCTGGATGTCGCTCTCTTTCTGCAGGAGCAGTTGAAACAACACGGGATGCGTCATGGATACAAATTCATGAGTGAAGCGGTGGCTAATGCGGCAAGTTTCCTCATCTCATAATTACGAGATCTTTTCTCATACTTACGACATCTTTTCTCGTAATTACGAGATAAGGCGTTTCATTTTTTTTTATCCAGTGAATGCAATGCGCTTCCGTACTAAACAACCATGGTGCACATGTTTTAACAGCATGGATATGTTCAAGTCTGCACAGTGACACCGTATTGTTTCTCTTTTTACCATCATCTCAAGGTCCACTTCATTTCTTCCAGACCAGATGTACATTTTCCAAGATCAGTGATGACGTTTACACTTCTGAAAAATGTAATTTGTTGCAGATTCAAAGGACAATACAGAAGCCAGTTTGCTGAGATATTTATTTACACATTCAACTAGTGGCCATTATATGAAAAGAAAGAACTTTTTTTTTTTTTTTTTTTTTACAGTTTATTTACATGACCTGTAAGGCATTATAAAAAAAAACTGTACATTGAAATTTGACAGAAAATAATAAAACTCACATAAAACAAAGCTGAATAAATCTACATGAAAGTACAGGATACAACGAAGAGCGACGATGAAACTTAAATAAAATGAATACATGGAACATATTAGGGAGAAATATCACATTAATCTCATCTTCCCTCTGCAATTGTCTGAATATTACAACAATGATATGGAATGAGGTGAGACAAGGAAACATTAAGCTAGCCTGCTGAGGATTTTGGGTAAGTACACTGAATAACTGTCAATGTATCGCCCTCTTAAAGACCATATTTAGCACTTTTATCTTCCGAGTTGGGAAGTCCAAAAGGGTGAAGATGACAACAAACATACGGTAACCTCTTTCACCATCAACACATCTGCCTGTCTAGTTTGGGACATCCTTTACTTCTTCAGAATGATCTTCGGTAAAAACATTTCATTTTTTAATTGTCTCAGTTGTATAACACTGCCATAATGAATCCGTTTTAAACTCAAGATGTTAGTTAAAGGTTCTTTATGGGGAATTTGGAGTATATAATTGCCTTTACAATGGTACAGATACTACTCAACTACATCTTTACATAGCAAATAGTTGTTTGATGCTCATGTTAACGCTGCAAATCCCATAATGTAGAACCTTCAATCACTATGGAGTTTAAGACACCGACATCTAATAGAAACTGAATATTTGTTATTAATTGACATGACAACAAACATTCAGTTAGCATATAGTACATATTAATACTGGAACAAAACCTTAATGATCGACAGGATTGTTCAAAAAATGGATGGTCATTAAATAAAACCTTAAAAGAAATTAAACATGTTGCTATTAACACAAAGAAATTGGTATTTTAATTGGTGTTTTTCTTCCATTTTGGGATTTTAATCTAGGTTTTTGGCTTCATTTTTTATATTATTTTTGTATTAGAAACCTTCTCAGGATCCTTGCAACAAAGCCAAATTGGGAGCAGTAAAATATAATAAACTTAGCTGTGGGAACACAATGATGAAAGACATCGTGTTATACCCAAACTCACAGATATGTGAAAATCAACTTCAGAAATCAGAACTCAAAGTATGAGGCCGGAAGTGGATTAACGTAAACCTGAAGAAGTCATTTATTACCTATAAACTGACCTTTTAGAGCAAGTTCATCATTGAGCGCCATTGCACTCGGGGTTATTAGTGTACCCGTCTTTAAAAAAAAAAGTTGCTCATGTTCACAAAGTGCTAATCATTTTATATTGCCTTCTCTTTTACATTGTATTATTCATTAAAACTTAAGTGTAGATACACTGGAGGTGTGTTTACTTGAACTGAGGAACCAATGTGATGTGAGTCAAAACTGCAGCTTTTCATTTGTTTTTTTCCTTTTGGGCAATGCATGTGCTTATAATGTATTTATTAAGCCTGTTTAACTGTATGAAATCATGCTGCTTCCAAAACCTGTGTTGCTTATTATTAATTCATAATATGACTTGACTCAGTCTCTATTTGTTTTATTGTCAAGTGCTTGGTCAAGTTTTATTTTAAAAAACACTTCCTCAATTGACTTCCGAAATAGCTGAGAAATTATGAGGCGGTGTAAAGTAAGATGATTTGTAAGAGTTTCTGTAGTTTTCTGAACGAGTGTAGTAATCTAGGCAACGTGATTCAGTGAACACAGCCTTTGGCAGTTCATACAAACATCAACACAATCAACAGCCGGATGGTGAGTTCTCCCCCCACAAACAACACCGACACCCGAATGGAAACATGCATACCGACTTCTGGTTGGGTGATGTGCAACACCAAACCCTTATTCACGGAGTCATTTGTTGTGACAAAATGCAGAAAGACTCACCAGAAAAGAGGCAACCTGGAGGTATGAAAGAGGTTGACATTCTGACCCTCAACACCTCTCAAAGTGTTGGCTTAAACATTTATTGTAGACAAAGTTTTGTTTTAATCATATTATGTGATATGCTGCAGCTTTGATTTTGTTGAGATTTTTCATTTTTCCACAATTGTAATTGTCTTTATACGTTTTATTTCTGGTCTGTTTGTCATATGAAGTAATGAAGAAGACCTCGTGCTGTACATTAACAGAAAATGAAAGATAGCAACAATAACTTCGGAAAAGGCAAGTAGAACTTGAAAATACGAATAAATAAAATCCTTTCCGGTTTTTACTGCCTCGCCTAACCTCCTCTTCCTCTCCCTTCCTCCAGGGTTACTAGTCATCTCCAGTGAGTTTTCTGCTTGGACAACTGTAAAAAGCTGCCGTTGACGCGGTAGTTCGCACTGTGAGAACACTACAAAGCAGCTGCTTGGTCCACATTTTTAAAGCCGGCTCATTTGCTGGTGGGTAAGTGGAAAATATTCATCATCAGTAGTAGTGTGTGTGTAGGGGGGATTGGTCATCGAGCGGTAGGGATGAAGTGGAGGTGAAGTTTACATTTATAGTGTAGGTAAATCAAAGGAGTGTCAAAACAAAGCGACAGAGCAGACACGGATATGATGTAAAGCACTTCAAAAGGCTGAAAGGCCTGACGGGGCGACGAACTGTCTCTTTAAGAATATAATCCAGATTTAATACATGGAATCGAGGAGCGTCTTCGTTGCCGTCGTATTTAAAACCACTTACATAATTATTTTTAATGAAATGGTGGTTAGCACAAATACTTTGATTCAGTGTGCCTCCTTTAGAAGTTAATGCTGGATACAGCGTTGTTACTAATGACTATTTTTATTATCAGTTAATTGTCAGATTATTTTGGATTCACTTTCTGATAATCTCCTAATTGCTTTAGCTCAAAAACAATTGATCTGAAACTATTCCAAACTGTCTTTTTAGACTGCTGTGCTAAACTGAATATTTTTGGGTTTTAGACAGTTGATCGAACAAAAAATGGTAATTTGAAGATTACTTTCTGCTCTAGGAAATTGTAATCCACATTTTGTTATAATACCTGATCTTTTTTTAGAGCATATGATGCTAATGAGCAGATTTAATTCATACAATAACAATAATCAACAATAATTGATCATTGCAGATGAAATTGTCTCATCTATAAATATACAAACATATTTTAAGAAGTCTAATTTCACAGATTGATATGTGGAGATGTTTTGGAATAGTCCAATATTCCATTGACAATTATATCATATAGTGTGTGTTACTATTCATCCTTCAAATTTCCTGTAGAGTTTGATTCTCTCTAACCACCGAAAGAGGAAACAATGAGGCACTTAATGCCCCGTTAATATAATTTGAGCTCACTCTTTGTAGTTTTGTGGTCATGACGACGCTTCAGTGCTACATATATAAAGTGCTCCGATAAATCCGGATCCTTGAAACACTGATTTAAAGCTGTGATTGCCCTAAGGTCCTACTGTGGTTCTTCCACAAGATTGTTATGGGTCATGTTTGACCCAAACAACATTAAAAAAGCTGAAACTTTCTTCTGACACTGTCTTGTAGCTCCTTCGGATATGAACCCATATTTCATGAATTCATGTATGGTGGAATTATCATATACTTTCTTTTCTTTGTTTAATTTAAAACACTATAAAGTCACTGTCATTGGTGTTCAACCAGACAGATTTTAAGATATCTACCAGCACTAATTGTCCCCATATACAGTTTGATTCTGATATTCAAGATAACATTTTAAAGTATTAACATATGTAGAAAATACTACATGAGCCCAATGGACCATGGAAAAACGTCCAAAAACAGCTAAATATTTTGTCGACTCGTACTTAATTAGGATCACTGATGAGATGTGTATTATTTAATTTCTCGGTAATAAGCAGAAAGACTACACTGTACAAAATCATTTCCCCATTGTTTTTGCCCTGTTTTTCCTAACTAACATCCCATATTCAGTCAGTGTGTGGGTTTGTTTTTGTTTTTTTACCTATAATGAACATTTTAAAAAGCTAGGAGATTAAAGTAGGATGCAACTTTTGTCAGCTATAACCAGTATATCAGCATCAGCCATGCTAGTGCAGATTCCCATCAATTCAAGCAAAAAATGAATTACAGCATGAAATCAAAATCTACAAGGGCCTACATTAATAATTAAACCGCAGAGGAAAGTTTTGAAGCATTTAGAAAATCGTTAGCACCAAAAACTAGAATTTGAGCCTTTTAGGAGAATTACACGGGGCCCATTGCTCGGTTTCAGTGGTTTTTGTGTCCCAATATGGAGGCAGAATGTTCACACAGAGTGAGTTTTCCCTTCCAGCCTGCTGAGGAAATAACACAGAATATTATCTGAAAGTCTGTCTTAATTTTCCAGCTTGAGTAGGCTGGCAGAATACGGACACTGTGGCTAAAACAACTGGTTGCTTCTCCAAAATCTGTCCCGTGAAATACTGACGATGGCTGTTGAAGTTCAAAATTAACAAACCATTCTGGTTTCCCATTCTTGTTCCAACACAGATTTTGCTTCTTCCTTCCATGACTGGATGCATAGGCTAACAGCTCGTCTCTGGCCCAAAATACTGATGTCAGCTTCCTCTTTCGTGGCTGACTGGTGTTCCCTTCAAGCGTGGCTTTCTGGACTGAAAGTTTAGTTTCAGGCTATGTAGCTCCAAGCTTCACAGCTAGCCTCGCGTTTATTGATTAGTTTGAAGAAAGGTGTCATTAGCGTCAAGGTTGGCTAGTGTTAGCTTCTCAAAGCTGGGCTGGTGTTTTTGTCCATCTCTTTATTTACATCCTTCATCAATGCGGTGAACACCTGAGAGAAAACCAGAAATTTGACACAGAATCAGAAACACATTCACTTACTTCACCCTTCTTTTTCGGAGCCCTGAACTCTGAGTGTGACGCTGACCTGAGCCCAGCGGCGGTTCCTGCTGATCATGTGCGTGTTGGCCATGGCGGTGAAGAGCGTGTGTGCTTGCAGGTCCTCCGGCAGGCGAGTTAGGAACTGGGCAATGTGGATGAAGTCCATCTGGAGCAGGACGTCCTCAAACAGACGCAGGATACCGAGCCCCGTCCGAAACAAGCTCTCCTCCCCGTCCCGACAGAAGACGTCCCACACCCGACACGCCACGTCCAGAGGGAGGGACTTACTGTACAGAGTGAAGATCCTGGACAGAGACACACAAAATTGTACTTTTACTGTGTCAATGGCTTTGATTCAAGTCAAAAATATGAATTGCATTGATCATTTTGGTAATTTTTCTACTAGCTACTCTCTGGCTTTTTGCTTTACTTCAGTAATATATATTTTGAATGTTCATTTTTTTCGAAATCCACGTGAACCACTCTACACATGGGCATGAATTAGATCCACTGCATGGCACTTATTTAAACAGAAAATGCATCACATTTAAAGCTTGTTCGTCTGTTACTCCTGCTATTTCCTTCTTTCAATAACAGTGGTCAAGAACACCAGCAGCAAATGCTGGTCTGAATATTTCTTTCACCTCTGGCAATTTGTCATATAAACATCAACAGTGTTCTGGAAAGACAATGGAGACTTTAATAACTCACCAGTCGATCAGATAGAGGTCAGGGGTCAGGTTGTTGGCTTGGAAGTGGCTATAGAGACGAGGCAGGTTCTCCTCAAAGAAAACCTCAAAGGATGCAAAATACTTTAACATCTGAGAAGAGAGAGTACAGAGAAGATGTAGGTCTTGAGTAAACAGAATAACTATCATAAATAACAGTGTTATAGTGTGTGTGTATGTGTGTGTGTACCAGTTCGTGGTCGACTCTGAAGAAGGCCATCTGACAGGGTTTATTGAGCAGATTGGCGAAGGTGATGAAGGCTTCGGCCTCCTCAAGGTTGAGGATCAGCACAGCAGCGATAAATGACATTCCTTGGACCTGAAACACCACAACAACACAGACTCAAAATCAGTGCCTTCTGCTGATTGATCCATTCACAACACTGAGCGTTAGCCAGCACTTTTGAAGAGATACTATTCTTATGATGGTTGTTTTGGTCTTGGATTACAATCCCAATTCTCTTTTTTATTGGTGTTCTATGAACACATCCAATTAAAACCCTAACACTGTGCATATACTTGAATCACGTAGCTGTCACGTTCTGAATATGTGCTAGTGTTTTGATAGAATGATTTGATATTACCATTTCATTCTTTGTGGGATGTGGGTAGAAAAAGTATCGGTAAACTTCTAAGCAATTGTAAAAATAAATAATAATAGGATACAATCTAATACAGTTACAATTACAAAAATGTTGAGGGCTGAAAGTAAACTCACATAGCCAATGTCGGGTCTGTAACAGGTGTAAGCCCCCAGTACACTGTGGAGGAGGTCATGGTAAGGACCACCCTGAAGAGATAAAAGAGTTAAGATTCAGAGACAGACAGATGGAGATGGAAAAGTGGAAAGGAAGAGAGGGATAAATGGTGGCCAGCTTTATGCAAAGTAAGAAAGAAAAATAGCAGAGACAAAACTAATGTGAAAAGAGAAGAAAGAGATTTATTATGCAGGCTTTCAGTCAGAGACTTACTTCAAGGCCTCAAGAGAACGCATTTGAAAATGACATCAACACTTTCTTTAATGGTTGTCACTAATGTATGTTGTTAGCATATCCACATGCAACTCCTCCTCGTCCTTTAACTCTCAGATGGTGACAACCAGACAAAATATTATCACTCTGGAATTAAACTACCATGTCCTCACAATGATAGAAATACCAGAGCACACATACGCTCCTTGCAGAAAGCTGAAACGCAGTACATGTTCCAGATTATATACCTTCTGGAAGATGAAGAGAGAGGGGAAGGTTCTGGAAATATCCAGTTTGATGAGGTCCAGACTTGACTCTCTGTCAGCCAGAGATGCCCCTCCATCTAAAAGGAAAACACAAAAGATTTAAAAAAAAGAAACATTTCAACGTGTTATTTCAGTTGAGGTGGTTGTTTGTGTTTCCAAGTTTTATTTAATGGCACATCTTCAAGTTGACTGTAGAGGCTCATTTCAGACATGAATATAGGAACTACAAAAGTATTGCATATCAGCACACCTGCTGATCATACTCGGCAAACAAAAGCACATGGCGATTGAGTTTTTGAAGTTACTCTCACTGCCAGAAGGCTAGACAGAGTTCACATTAACAAATATCAGGTAATTTAAAGTCTGTTAGCTGATAGCTAGCTATCGCCAAATTGGTGATTATTTAATTTATTATTATTATTTTGTAAAATCCCATGGTTAGGCATGCAGTGTGGACTTGTGCCAACCCCTTCTTCTGTCGACATGCACTTAATGCCAGCAGCAAATCACGCATCCAAAAATGTTGACATACATTTACAAATTATTTGGATAACTGATATTGGGAACCTAAATGGTTACTTTCTTGCCTCAACAACAGCTTAAAAAACGTTTTCTTTTGCAAGTTAAGTATGATAATGCTGGCAACACAAAGAAAAGTAATTGCACTTCTGCTCTAAAACAGAATAAGATGAAATGAAGTGCCTGAGTTCAGGCCAAAGAATTAGGTGAATAAGAGTAACTTGTTGAATTTTTATGTTCCAGTTCAGACTGGGGTGTCGTACCACTCTCGTTGTCGTTGACTGAACTGGTTTCACTGTAACTCCTCCATTTCTCTTTGGCTCGGGACAGGAAGATCTCATACAGCTCTACACAAAGAACAACAGAAACCATGAATCAGGTTTTATCTTTGACATGTGAGACAGAAAAGATCAGAAATTCCAGTGATTGGGCCAGGCAGCCACACTGCTCTAAGACAGAAAAACATTTAAAGACATTTAGTGCATGAAATGTAATTCCTTAATCAACTCCATTAACACAATCACAAATATAGACATTCTATAATTTTATATATTAAAAGATAATTTTGGATCTAGACTTTTCGTATGTAAACAAATCCCATAAAAAGACCAAGGGCTCGTCTAATTTCTCTAGATTATGGCACCTCCATCTCTGTGAGGCATTTTGAAGGAATGTCTTAATCCCTAAAATGCAGCTAGGATGAATTTATACGTTTGAAATAAACAAATAACATGAAACTATGTTTGTGAGGTGTGTTTTTGACAGTCATTTCCTTAAACAGCTGGTCATTGTGGTTTTCAATCAAACACTTTTGTTGGGGACTGTTTTTAGCAGCGGAGTAAACAACATTAAGTGATGTTATGAGTATTTAGGCAACGGATGTGTTTTTAATATTTTTTGGACAACATATATTGTAATTTCTGGTTTTCATTGTTAGTTTGGGTCTGAACATGAGATTCGCTGACAATAAGAAAAATGTGTTGTGTGTGTGTGTGTGTGTACCTGGGGTGATGTTGAGCTCATTGCCAATGGCGAGGCTCCACACTCTTCCTCTGACACTGGGAGGAAGTCCTTGCCACCAGAGCTCCCTGACACGCCTCGTTCCCTTCCTGATAACACAATGAGCAAAATAAACAAGCTGCACAAACATCACAAGGGCTGTGCACACGGGGCTTTGGAGACGTACATGGTGTCCCAGTGCGGCAGGATGTCATTGTTCCAGACGACCATGGCGTTGGAGATGCTGTCCTCCTGTCTGTGTCTCTCCTTCATCTGTCGCTTCTTCCTCTGGGCTTCCTTCATCTCTGATGGGGGATCGAGTGAGACGGTGTCACATTTTGCTTACTTTTAGTCTTTGCTCTTCCTGTTGACTAACTTTGTCCCTGCTGGCTATTCTATCGGTCTGAACGGATTCAATCAAAGCAGAAAAATGGCTCTGCATCAAATCAATTGTGGAAATGTATTCTTGCCAACTAACACTTTTACTGTATTTTTGGCAAGTGAAGTAAAGAGTTCATTTTAGACACTGGTTGCAATTAAGTGTGTGTGCTTGTGTGTCTGCGTTTACCTCTTCTCTTGGCTCCTGCAACCATTTCATCGTACTCCATTTTGTGTCTCTGAGTTTCCTCCATAGATTTGGCAGGTAGGTTCCTGCAAGACAGAGAACTAGTCAGACAAACGGACACACACTTACTGAACATGGGCTCAGAGTTTAGGGCTGATTTATCCCTGATTCACCCCTCCCAACAACCCGGAAGAGAAATCAGGTCTGGGACCTTGGTCGCTACCAATGTTCTGCCTAGATTATCAGGTTATGTGATGGGTTTACAGGAACAGTCTTAAACATCCATTGTGTGAGTCTCTTCTTTCTTTACTGATACTTCCTGTATTTTTTAAGGTGTACTTTAAGAGCCCTTGGTGTGGTTACAGGTTCAGAGAACAGTGACTAAACCAAACCACACCCTCGGTGACGCTGGTTGTGGTCAGAGGTACTACAGATGGCAGCAAAACAGGCTTTTCCACTTACTCTAACTAAAATCTGAAATATCTTAAATATGCAGCACTGTGGCAATGGCTGCATATCAGGATTTATACCTGAGACTAGAAGCTGGTTTGCTTGCATCAACAATTCTACACAACTTCCAGCAGATTTGTGACTGCAGAACTTTCTATAAAACAGGCTCAGCTTACACCATGCCTGTGATTATGGCTCAGTTGTCCGAAACTAACAATAAGTTCTCCTTATCAATGAATCTGTTATTGTCAGGATTGTTCGATTACTTATTTGGTCTATAAAATATCACTCAAGCCGATTCTGAATTTACAGCAAATGTATTTAGGTTACACCGTACCACCCACGGGACAAACTTTACAATGAATAACAAAAACTATCACTAACAATTATAATATGTGAAATAGTTTATATTTTGTTACCCCCCCAATTAAAGACACTTTGTCAGTCCAGGTTCCTGTGGCAGTTAGTAAGAATTAATCACTGGACACTTTTCTCCGACTGAACCAGTGAAAGGTGATATTTTAGCTCCATGTGTCTCTGACTGGTACTCACGATGGCCGGTCCTCCAGGATGAGAGCGGTGGTGGAAAGAGGCTCAAACTCCAGATTCTTTCTCCTCCCTGCCCCCAGGGGAAGCTGATGACACGAGGACCCATCAGAGTCCTGCTCCTGTATGTCCTGGGGACATTAACAAAGACATCCGCTGTCACAGCGAGCTGAACCTCTAAGGTAGATTATGTTCCACTTAGGGCTGGGCAATATATCTATATAATATATGATAATATATAAACATATTGTCTTAGATGTTGGATACATATGTATGTACATATCCAATTCATCATTAATTAATTAATTAGTAAAGCCACAAACTGCAGCACTATACATTTTAGTTAGACTCTCATTTAAAACAAATTCTAGTTTTAAATATTGGGTAAAACAACTTAATAAAAGGTCCATTATTTGTGTCACATGGTCTTCCTCAGCAGCTGTAGTTTACCCAGTTGGCAAGGCATTATAGTTGTTCATATTTTCTGACAGAACATCTACTAAAGGGACCTTGAATTGACATTACTTTTGGCCAAAATATGTTTCCAAGGTGAAAAATGAACTGCAATTTTGACTTTTAAGCAAACGTGGATACAACCTTTTTCTCAGCTTGGAAAAAAAATTGCATTGCATTTGGGAAAACTCATCTACAGAGGAAGCTACTAATGGAAATGATACATTTACTTAAACATCTCTTGATTTAAATACTAACAGAGATGTTGCACCTATACAACAGGCCAACATAGATGTAGAGTTGGTTTGTTGGAGGAAAAGGTCTGTAGTCTGTATTCACTTAATGAATGTCAATGTTTGTGTCCATGCATGGGTGTGAACTTGTATATTTGAGGTCAAACGGCTGAAGCAATGCACAATAAACAGTTCATTCACAGGAGCAGGACAGCTGCGGGTCAACAACAAGCCTTTTATACACTGATTTCTGAGCATCACCAGCAGAGGGAGACTCAGTTCACACTCTGATGGAAATTTGCTGCCTTGTCATCAGTTTCACTATGAAGTTAAAAGTCATATGTATAAAATCATGTGACTGATGCAGTGAAGTTAACTACACCGTGAACGTTGCTCTGGATCATTTACAGAATTTTCGCAATTAAACCTGCAACATTGGAACATCTCAGCCACAACACCATTAGTTAAGTCCAACATTGATGTGGGTGATCAGGTCTGGCTCACAGTCTGTGTTCCAGGTCATTCCACATGTGTTGGATAGGGTTATAGTCAGAGCTCTGAGCAGCCCAGTCGAGTGCTTTGACACCATACTGGAAAAAGCATTTCTTTTGTGCGTGGGGGACATTGTCATGTTAAGACAGGAAGGTTGATAAACACAAGCTATTCACACAAAACTGGAAGCACAACGTTGGACACAATTGTATGCTGTTGCATTACGATCTTCCTTCATAAGGACTATGGGGCCTCGACCAAACTATGAAAAACAACCGCAATCTAAAGACCTTCGCTGGGTCCGGGTAGCCACAGAGCTTCAGGTTATGAAGCGCCCTATTGTGCCGTCTTCGGTCTCTGGTGGGTGCCTGTCAACAAGGGTGACCACATACTTGTAGCTAATGTCATCAGATGAGTTATATTAAGATTCAAAAGGTGTGCAAACCGCAGAAATTAGTGTCATGATATATCACAGAGGCTTATAATGAGGATTACTACACATGATCAGAATCACAGGATTCAGGATTATCATTTTTGCACTAATCTCTCTGAGCTAATTCCTATGTTCCTGCACGAACTGAATTCAAAGGAAACAGCTCAAATGAAGAAAGCCCTTCTCCTTCTTCTCCTCCACAGTTGTGTGTGTCTGACGTGTCAACCAACTAAAGCCAAAGCACATCTGGCCAGCTCCTTTCCTGATGAATCATCTGACTCTGGCTGCCATCATGTGAGCAGAGCGAGTGCAAACGCCAGTGGCTGTCAGATGGTTTGCTGTTAGTACTGTCAGCTCTCCTCTGCCTTCACACTACACAGTAAGGTCAGAGGTCCTCCCTGGAGCCGGACTATGTACAGCAGGAATTTGCCGTCTTCATCAAGCGTACTTCAGCAAGATGGGATTGTGCCACGGCCTGAACACTTTTCAGTGTTTATCTGATATGAAAATCAAACCTCATCTAACTAAACTCTACTGCAGTGTGTGTGTGTGTTAGGATACCACCTGCTCTAGATTGCAGGAGATTAACAGCTGTGTGTTTGAGTGCATATGTGTGTCATTGCTGGCACAGCCTTATACCACACAGCAGGTGGAGGATAGAGGGTTGAATTGTGTGCGTGGGTGTGTGTCTGTGTGGCGGAGTTGGGGGGTAATAATCTGCATCCTCAGCTGCAGGCAGTGTAAGTTGCCTAGCGACCACATATACACACAATAAATCCATTTTACACTCTCATTCCAGCCACCATCTTGTATATAAACAGACGCAGGCTAACAGCATTAGTCTCTTTAGCCAAACACATACATCATCAGCCCAACCAATGAAGCATCAGCTTGATGCACTTCACTTTGTTGGCTTTAATTTCTTTGCCACACGGAATTACAATGCAGCATCTGGACCTTATAAAGCGCTTTTCCAGATGCTCAAAGATGCTTTAAATAAGACAAATGTCTTGTTTTGTCTAAACAGTCTAAAACGTATTCAGCTTACAGCTAATGAAGCTGCAACATTTGCACATCATAGAAGGTAGATAGAGAATGTTTAACATGTTTGCTTGATAGGTGTCTTAAACAATGTCAAATTAGTTTGATGTAGAACTGATTTGCTCACTACTGTGCACAGGATAACAGGTTGAGCGAAATCTAACACAGTGAATGTGCACAGCAGTAACATTGTTACTATGAGAGCCGACTGATTCTTATCTGACCTGTATTCCATTATGACAGACAAAAGCTACCTCCTCCCTGATTTGCCACACACAGAGGGTCTCACAGGAGAGGAGTCATTGATTCAGAAACTATTGTTCCCCGCACTCTCTCTCCAAATAAACATTTCCATTTCATGATCTCCTAAATAGTCCTCAACATAGCAAGTAACCTAACAATGTTAAATATTTGAAATATGACTGCCAGAGACAACAGATATTCACAAAATTTTGATATGGCTAATATATAGCTACATACTGCGATACCAATGAGCCTCAGCCACCATTGCTAAGCAGATAAAGCCAATCAGAGGTGTTAGTCTGAAAGCACCGTTATTGCAGGTGGGAAAAAAGCCTTTTCAAAATTCAACCAAAACTAACCACATAATACGACATTTATTGAATTTAAACTGACAGACAGACATGAAGAGCTCCAAATGATGACGGTCAGTAGACAATGTGAGTGAGTTTAAAGAGCCAACCTGCTGTATGGACAATGTGGAGTTGGAGTCTGTAGACGGATCTTCTCTGGCTCCTGGCTTGCCAAACAGTCGCCACCCTGTTGCATTAGGGGACAATGCCTTGGGCTCTTTGGATTTTCTAGAAAACAGGCTTCTAAATGGGAGACAGAAAGAATAATCAGTTAGAGCTGATCTGCTGAAACTGAACTGCAATAAACCATATTGACTTAAACTTCAAAGGAACGGGAAGCAATGAAGTAGGAGTATAAATGTCCACAGCATTTTAACTAGAACATATCTTTCTTGGAACTTGCGCTCAAAAACATTTTTTTTTGTTCATATTTACTTCAAGCATTTGATTTTCACTGGATCTAATGTTTATGTAAAATCCAGACTGTCTAATCAGCCTTAAATCATAAAGCGTGTGCAGCGCATTCTCTCTGTTTGTTCAAAAATGGTTCTGGTGTGGATGATATGATCGCTGCAGGAAAACTTCTCCACACAGGAAGCCACAAATCGAAAAATAAAAGCCAAAATCCAAAACATGTCTCTTCAAAAGCAAGTGGGGGAAAAACAATGTCATCCAGAAAACTTTCCACACGTCGCAGGCTGGACTGAAACTCAAAACTGCACCTTTCCAGGTCAACATACCAACTCTGATATGTTGTACAGCACTGACAGAGAGACTGACATATTACTTATATGTAAGTGAAATCCTTAATGTTATTTTGTCAGCACATAAATTAGACATCCAACATCACAGAAAAATGAACCAAATCAATGTAAATGTTCACCATTGTTCCTACTTTAACTTATGTTTATGTCGTTGGAAACAAATTATGTTATGGTTCATATAGTCTCCTAAAAAGGAAATGATAATGAACATTTATTTTATTTCCCAAGCATTTCATTATTCTACCAGTGGCCTCTGAAATGTAAAGTTCTTGACGTCAGAGGAAAAAGCTGCAGAAAAACGGTTCCTCAAAAACACATGAAGGAAGAAATGAAGTTCGAAGGAGTAAAGGACGAAATGTGTTGAATTAATCTCTCATCGTCATTCTAACCACAGTCGTGCCGCTGCAGCAGTTTTTCAAGGAGCAAAAAAGCTGCCAGATCAACAGTTTTACAGTGGAGGAAAAGTTTGCTGGTCAGCTGGGGGGGAAGACAAAAAGGGAAGGAGGGAGAGGAACTGGAGGTCTTAAGTGGAGACTCTCTCACGAACATACACACAACGCTGCTGCAGACAGCCGAGCAAATATTATTCCTCCTCTCTCAGCAGGCTCAACTTTCTTCACTCTGAAGTGTTTGAAAACCCAGTCAAGTGATAGAAACTGGTGTTTCCTTTAAAACATCCAACACTTGGACGTCTTGACAGCCCAATACGTGTGTTGGAAATATATTTGTATATGCATGTGCTTTTTAATTTGATTTAACTATATATATGTGTGTACATATTTTTACGATTTGCCTTTCTATGTTACATCCTATTATCTGCTGTGAAATGCATCTTTTTATCTTGTTTTCTGTGTCCACTCTCCATGATTTTGAGTCAATTAAATAGAGAAATATATAACATACACTCAACAAAAATATAAACGCAACACTTTTGTTTTTGCTCCCATTTTTCATGAGATGGACTTAAAGATCTAAAATTAATTCCAGATACACAATATTACCATTTCTCTCAAACATTGTTCACAAATCAGTCTAAATGTGTGATAGTGAGCACTTCTGCTTTGCTGAGATAATCCATTCCACCTCACAGGTGTGCCACATCAAGATGCTGATCTGACATCATGATTAGTGCACAGGTGTGCCTTAGACTGTCCACAATAAAAGGCCACCCTGAAATGTGCATTTTTTTGCTTTATTGGGGGTCTGGGGACTCAGAACCAGTCAGTATCTGGTGTGACCACCATTTGCCTCATGCAGTGCAACACATCTTCTTCGCATAGAGTTTATCAGATTGTCAATTGTGGCCTGTGGAATGTTGGTCCACTCCTCTTCAATGGCTGTGCGAAGTTGCTGGATATTAGTGGGAACTGGTACACGCTGTCGTATACGCCGGTCAAGCACATCCCAAACATGCTCAATGGGTGACATGTCCGGTGAGTATGCTGGCCATGCAAGAACTGGGACATTTTCAGCTTCCAAGAATTGTGTACAGATCCTTGCAACATGGGGCTGTGCATTATCTTGCTGAAACATGAGGTGATGTTCATGGATGTATGGCACAACAATGGGCCTCAGGATCTCATCACGGTATCTCTGTGCATTCAAAATGCCATCAATAAAATGCACCTGTGTTCTTCGTCCATAACAGATGCCTGCCCATACCATAACCCCACCACCACCATGGGCCACTCGATCCACAACATTGACATCAGCAAAGCGCTCACCCACACGACGCCACACACGCTGTCTGCCATCTGCCCTGAACAATGTAAACCGAGATTCATCCGTGAAGAGAACACCTCTCCAACGTGCCAGACGCCATCGAATGTGAGCATTTGCCCACTCAAGTCTGTTACGGCGACGAGCTGGAGTCAGGTCAAGACCCCGATGAGGACGACGAGCATGCAGTTGAGCTTCCCTGAGACGGTTTCTGACAGTTTGTGCAGAAATTGTTTGGTTATGCAAACCAATTGTTTCAGCAGCTGTCTGAGTGGCTGGTCTCAGACGATCTTGGAGGTGAACCTGCTGGATGTGGAGGTCCTGGGCTGGTGTGGTTACACGTGGTCTGCGGTTGTGAGGCCGGTTGGATGTACTGCCATATTCTCTGAAACGCCTTTGGAGACGGCTTATGGTGGAGAAATGAACATTCAATGCACGAGCAACAGATCTGGTTGACATTCCTGCTGTCAGCATGCCAATTGCACGCTCCCTCAATGCTTGTGGCATCTGTGGCATTTTGCTCTGAGACAGAACTGCACATTTCAGAGTGGCCTTTTATTGTGGGCAGTCTAAGGTACACCTGTGCACTAATCATGATGTCAGATCAGCATCTTGATGTGGCATACCTGTGAGGTGGGATGGATTATCTCAGCAAAGCAGAAGTGCTCACTATCACACATTTAGACAGATTTGTGAACAATGTTTGAGAGAAATGGTAATATTGTGTATCTGGAATGAATTTTAGATCTTTAAGTCCATCTCATGAAAAATGGGAGCAAAAACAAAAGTGTTGCGTTTATATTTTTGTTGAGTGTATATAAATTATGTGTAGTATTTGTAGGTTTTTTGAACCATCGATAAACACTTAACATGATACTAACATTTACATTTAGGTCATTTAGCAGACGCTTTTGTCCAAAGCGACTTACAATAAGTACATTTGTCAAAAGAAGGAAACAAGGAAACCACAACGAATCATTGCCGATAAAGTAAGAGCTAAAAGTAGAACAAGTGTTAGGTCCTCATCTGAGTAAACTAGTAGTTCAAGAGCAACAGTGCTACGATCAGAGTGCTATAGGTAAGGTTTTTTTTTTTTTTTTTTTTTTTTTTTTTGGGGGGGGGGGGGGCGGGGGGGAGGTCATGCTAGTCGACACTTGAATTGTTTAAAAGATGAAGGAGAGCCTTTTCAGAAAAGTGTGTTCTCTCTTGGAGGTCATGATATTCACTAAATTTTGCATAAACTGTTGTCTTCATAACACTATTCCCTAAGCTTTGACAGATCACTTTAACAATGATCAAAAATAGTGAGGTAGTAACAGAAAATCATCAAGGTATGCTTTGTATGTAAAAATCTGAGTGTGTATAGTAAATACAGCTCTCTGATAAATGTGGAAATGGAAAAGTGAAACAACACAGAAACAGAAAAGAGGAAGTTATTTTTTCTACTTACTGTGCATATTTGCTCTGGGTTTTACCAACTGGGGGGCAGCTGCTCTTTAAATCAAATTAGTCATTAGTTTCTATCATAAATTACTCTCTTTGGATGTGATTGTTGGAAGGTGGAAGATCACAGAAGAAGAAAAAAATAAAACTACATAACCTCAAACACGTAACCTGCAACAGTATCAGCTTCTACAAATCACTCCAGACGAACGTGAATACAGCTGAAAAGCCTTTCGGAGAGAAGAAAATGAGCTGTGAGCACTGTTAGTAGGTCAGATACAACAGGTTAGGTTGCCACTATTGATACTCCAGCATGGGAAAAATAAAACAAAATCTATCCCTCTGTGTCGTTCCATCAAGCTGTTCCTCAGATCAGAAGCTGCCTTGTACTCCCAGCGGCATCAGACACATTAAAGCACACCTGTAGCTGCAAATTTAAAAAGGCACTGTGGCTCTCATTTCGTTTTCAGAGATAAGCCACAAATGCAATACAACAGATGCATACGTGTGTGATAGGATCTAACATTAATTCCCTAAGTGGAGTGCACAGGATGTGTGATATAATTGTGTGAATAATTAACCACGGAGGTGATTAGGGCTAATTTAATTCCCAAGCATGAAGTCTGTGTAAATTAATGGAAATTAACAAAGGGAATTAGGGAGACAAAGCAGAACAGGTTGCAGTCATAACATTTGGAAAGAGACGGTGCTGATGGGTTTCATAAGTGCTCTGGGACCGTAGACCACAAACCAAACACCACCAAGACAGGACAGCAAGACAGCCAATATGTCTAAATTGCACAACAGCTTCCTTGATAATGAAGAAACAAATGTTTAACTTGATTTTTGAGGCTACCAGTACTGGTAACAACTTACCCATTGGTAATGATAACATCAAAATGTTTAGAAAATAAACATTGCACTTCAGCAAAAAAAAATCTACCACATGCAACCACCTTTACAGATGACAGCTGAAACCAGGACACATTGTGAATCTGAGAACCCGGAAACCATCAGCTATTGGTCTGAAGACGATTTAACTTCTGTGGCCAACAGCCAATATTTCTGGGGCTCCAGTGTCGGCAGCAGATATACAGTTGACGGCCAAAACGTTCTTCACGGTCCGATTAAAAACTTGAAATGCGACAGTGGAGTTGGGAGTTGACAGATGACGTCTGTAACTGGATTGTTTCACAGTCATCAGGCGATAGACAATGTGTTCCGCATCATTTGCTCTACATACAGACTGTTTAGCTGCCAGTAATCAAAGCCTGCTCAAACCTGATTGGTCAATACTACTCGGATTACAAATGGAAACCACGGCACTCCAGCTACCAAAACCTTGTCCAATAGATTCCACATCCATGTAGGTATCCGTTTATTGAGATTAAAATGTACCTGAATCTATTGAGATTTGAGAGCGTGTCAGTGTCGTACTGTTAGTAATGTAAGGATCCCTTCAGTCATGGCTGATCAATTTTCTGACTTTGGATAAATTGAATCTTGAGTCATTACCTCAAAAGTCACAAAATGTTAATACAACACGCTGTTGGGGGTTGGATCTTTGCACTTCCCACTGACCCTCCGACCTGCCCTCAGCTCTGTGACCAATCAGCTAAAGTAAAGGTTTTCCAGCACGGCTGTTCTCTCCTTGCCGTTCCTCTCCGTCTGTCTGGCTTTCCTCCGAGACGCTGTGACATTGAAGCTAGCCGCTGAGGCCCAGATCCAAACCAAAAGCCAGACCCCGACTCAGACAGAGATTTAACAAACAGATTTTTTTCTTCACCTGCCAACCATAGGATTTAAGAATGATCCCTCTGGCTCCAATACTCCACCTAGTCCTCTTTCACTTCCCTGTACATCTGTTACAGGAATGTTGCCACGGTGCTTAAGTGTTAATTATAATGTTAAGAGTTCACAAAATATGAACCTATTTAAATATTTGATCTCTAAGTCTGACTCACAATGTATGAAGAAATTAACTGAAGTAGAGCTGCACAATTATGGCCTAAACGTTAACCACGAATAACAATATTGAGATCATGATTGTACTTTCACATTTAAATAAACAGAACTTGCTTTATGCAGAAGATTGCCCAAAGACGTGGGCAATGTCGTACTCGAAAGGCAAAATAGTTTTTGTTTCATCCGCCACTGAGCAACTTTCATAGGAATTAATTGGCTGCTGCCTCCAGTGTTGTATACAATTCTCTTTATAGTTCCATGCTCTGAACTGCAGCAGCATAATTGTGCTTCATTTGATATGTATTGTTTGAGTGTGCATTGTAAGCATCAATATCACACATTGATAATGTTCATTTTATTGTGAGAAGCCAAAATCGTGAGCACGATTCATATTTAATTAATTGTGTAGCCCTAAACTGAAGAATAAAAATTAAACGTGATTATGTGGAGCAATCTACAATCCCCTCTACTGCATGATCAATCTCAGATATCTAACCCCTCTTGTTGCTGGGGGGAACAGTGCCAACCACTACACCACCATGTTGTCTGCTACTGCATAATCCAAAACACACAACTCTGATGCCAACTCAATTTCCCATCTTTCACCTGCCAAACAAGCAGCATCAATATTGTTTTGGAGTATAGTGTAGACCTAATGTTGGCTGTTTTAAGCTGCATTGTGGAAGCCTGATGCAGCCTAAGACTAGTAGAAGAGGCAGGGGCAGTAAGGCAGCCTGAACTCTGCTGCCATTTCTAAGATTTAAAAAAAAAAACAGCACTTCAGCACTAGCATGCGACTTCTCTTCCACCAGTCTGCTGCTTTGACTTCCTCAAACAACCTGCTTGACTCTCCTCCGATTTCTGAAGAGGCTCCATGTGCTTTCTGGTGTCAGTCTGACTACAGTCAAGCCTGGTGCCATACTTGTGGCTCATAGCAGATCAGAAACAAGGTTTAGGTGTGGCAGACTAAAGCGTTTTTCTGATCCACAACTATGAGTGCCACAGGTCTGACTCCACCATCTTAAGAACTTCTTCGACAGAACATGGTAGGAGGTAAAGGTATTATAAATACAAGTATGATAGAAACAATCTTTCCGTGATGTATTTATTTCCCTTAATTGTTTTAGGATACTCCATTGCTTGGGGGAAAGGAAATATGATGTTTTCTAAAAAGCAATGCTTCTACATTGTTTACTCTGTCTTCAATGTATCATCAGTTTCTGTAAATTTTTGAATGACAACGAAAAATGTATCCAACATTAATTCAGGTTGTATTTATTCTTGTCTAGCGACCTTTAAGTATGGTTGTTCAAAAACATTTTCAAACTCCATCTGAAAAGGATCATGTGATTGTGACAAAAAATAAAATATACAGAAACCTAGAAAATATTTTTCACACCTGACGCAAGGGGGCCCGACATCTTTGCTGCGTCATGGCAGTGGTGCAGAGGTTAAGTTGTGTGATGAATCGACCTGGTGGTTGACTCGGCTTCAGAAATAGTGAGCAGAGAATGTGGGCTAAGCCCTGAGGAAATAGGCTGCGAGTCAATGCTTACTGAGCCCTGCTGTATCACTTACAGCATATACACAGAACTGGGGCATGATTAACATGCAAGCTATTACACAGCTATAGATCACAGCCTGCAGCTAGAAGATTCTATAAAAAGGAGCAAGCTGATATAATATGACGGTCAAGTTTACCCGGCTAACATCCTCTTTAATCCCTCTTTACAAATAGAAACTGATATTAAATATGGACTTATCCCACGGTATCTGTCCCTCTCTAGTTTTAGATTTCAAAACCAAAAAATATCGCTGTGGAGGCAAAGTTTCACAGGTTGATGTTGACAAGATGACACGTTTCAGTGCATTTAGTAATCTGACAATCTGTTTGTTTCCGTTTCCGTCTCTTTTCCCCTTTTTTCATGTGGATAGCTGTAATGTTTTAGTATGCGGATGTAATCGGCTCTGAAAACGGAGTTTCTCACACACAACGGCGCCACATTAAATCTTGTGTTTAACAGTGTGTTTCTTGGAAATAAGACTCTATCCACTAAAGAAATCTTAGCTGACTTAGACTAAAACCAGTGATTAGTTGAATAAAAAGGAGCAGCCCTAGTAAGTAGTAGTCATTCTTAATTAAACTATACATTACACCCAGGTTTCTACATCTAGAAGTCTTTCTTTTTAAAGTACACAGCTTTCTTTAACTGGAACAGGACATTCCTGGTGCATGTTAACGTTCCCCTCTCTCCATCCAAACCAGCTAGAATCATACTCTCCATTTTTGCTCTACATAACACAAAAAGAGAGAGTTTAGTGAGGAAAGCAGGTGTGTACTGCAGTCAGCGGTCAGTAGTTGAACAAATGCCATGCCATGGGGACCAGATAGATGTGGTTTCGAGTTGAGGTGGGAGATGGAAATACAGTGCTAAGGACATAAAGTCTGCTCAAGGCAGTTACCTTGATGATGAGGAATGCTGCATGGTGGCAGTGAGTGTGAGGACGAGGAGGCACACAACAATGAAATAGTTGATAAACAAGCGTATAGTCTTACTGCTTGTGGATTGTTGCTGTTCGCTTCAGATCCTTTGGTCTGCAGCCTCACTCATAATTTCCTCTCCTGTCTGCTCTCAATCACAGAATCCCCGTACAATACTCCAAACCAGCGTTTCATTCCAATTGCATAAAATTCAGCCTGCCAAAAAAACTACTGTGTTCAGGAGTTCATTGCCAGTGTGCATTGTATCTCACTGTCGCTATCGCTGAAACAATTACCTGGTTTTAGCTCTCATTCTCAAATGAATAATACTTGTATGTTTTGGCGTCTGATCAGAATGATTTGTTAAAGCTTACTGGGATCAAACCATTACAACACTGGTCTTTAACTCTTAACCGTTTAAATCATGCTTAAAGTAACGGTAACTGGCAGCTTAAGTGTGTGTAGCCTAATGCAGGTATATTTCCAAACAGAAGGTGATCAAGTACTGCATTCCCTAAAATCAATGGATGTATATATTATATATATTGAAGTCCACAAATAGTCAGTTGATGGTTAAGTCAAATATGATGATGCATGAGTAGTCTAAAGCAAATGAGGACAGGAAAACAAATCAGGTGCTGAGACTGTTTGGGTTAAAGTTGTGGAAGTTTGCTTTTGTGGGCAGTTATAGCTTTGGGGCTTTTTTAAAAAAAAAAAAAAACACTGGATGGCGTGTTGACTACACGTGACTCAGAGACTGAGAGAGCACGTCACTCTACCTGGTGAAGAAATCAGCGATGCCGAACCGTTTTGGCATCAGCTTGGAGTCCAAGCTGTCTGTCTGTCTTGACAGGTCTGTCAGCTTGTCCGGGGCGCTCTGCCGGCGACCCGCTTCCAAAACGTTTCTGAAGTCCTCCTCGTACCCCTCGTCTCCAAAATAAAACGCCCCATCATCGTCGGGAGACAACGGGGTGGCGTCACAGCTGAGGGACAACACAACGTTGGGGTTAGTCCTCAAAGTCTGCGGCCTAACGGGTAAACTGAGGTTGGGGAGATCCTCCTCGTCCTCCCTGAGGTTGGGTTCAGAGAGTGGACTGTCACCGTTCGTGTTAGAGGGGAGTGAGGGGCAGGGTGAGGGGAGTTTGGCACTTGAGTCCTCGGAAGGGACCGGGACGGAGGGGTCGAGGAAGTGATGGAGCACTGGCTCAACCTCCCCCGAGCACTGAGAGACTAGTGTCCCACTGCAGTCGCTTTGGCTCCTTAGACAAAATTCCGACCGGGCCCCGTTTTCCTGGTTCGCCCCCGGATCGAAATCAATGTCGGTGTTGTTTTCTGGGGAATAGTCCGAGTCGGGCCAGTCACATGTTGCTCTGGCGCTGGTCACGATGTGTAAACCACCGTTGGCAACTTTCACTTCCTCACAGTCCACGTCGCATAAAGCGAGTCTCTGGCCCAGAACCGACGGGCTGGGAAGCATCAGTGTCTGTTTAAAGTGAGAGATATCCGTGTCGGCACCGCCGTACCCCGGGCCGTCCACATCCCCGTTAATCATGTCTACTGCTGGACGCTGGGTGACCGCGTCGGTGCAAGCACAGTTCCGCTGGTGCTTCCCGGTGCATGGCAGTATATCAAGTGGGAGAAAAGTCGTGATGCAGCCGATGCCGATCGCTTCTTCTACCGGAGTAACGTCGTCGGAATCCGGGGATTCCCCTATACTCTCCCCCGGAGGGTGCTGTCGCATCTCTCGGCCAGTCTCCACTGAAACCCGAACCCCGAGCACAGCTGGACAGGAAGCGTCTGTCGTCCCTGCGAGGCCGAGCCCTCCTCCTCCTCCCTCTTCTCCGACCTTCGTCGGCTCCTCCTGCCCGAATGACTCGGTAAAACCGTTCAGGCCGCCGTGGTCTCCGCGAACTCCCGAAATCACACAGCTGCCAGTCAACTGGCCGGGGAGGTACTTCTCCGACGCGACCAAATCCAACATTATCTCCCTCTCGTGTGGGGGCGGCTGTGCCAAGGAGTCTCTGTTTACATTCCTCTCGTTGCCGGTCACATAAATATGACTCTTCCCAGCTTCCTGACCACCGCTGAAACCGGCTAGCAGCGTAGTGCTGTGGTCTTTGAGTGCGATGTAAGCTTTGTGACCCGTCCCCCCCTCTTCTCTTCCTCCTCCTTCTTCGTTCTCGTTCACGTCGACGACAAACGACCCTCCGTTCTCCATCGTCATTTCCATGACCACTCAGTCCGTCGAGGGAGCCTCGGTCCCGGGCGTAAAATCCAGCTACGAGTCCTCCTGCCCGGTCGGCTCGGCTCCGCAGCAGCAACAGCAGCAGCAGGTTTTGTTGTTCGTGGAGGAAAGGGCTACCATTTTAGCCATCAACGTCACCTGACACTCGCCGGGTGGAACATGGTCATATGTGGTGTCTTAACATATCAGTATTGTCCCCTCTGCGAATTCAACGTCGCAAACGTGCAGAAGATTAATTAAATCCTTCCAACGTTTTAGCTGGCTGCAGCAGCGGCATTCCGGCCACAGTCCGGCGCCATCTTGAAAATACCCCAACAATGACGTCATGCCCCCCTCCCCTCGCTTGCTGACTGATTCGCTGGAGGTTTTACAGTGCCGCCTACTGTTCACTGCATGTAACTGCACCAGGGATTCCTGACCCCGTTGACCCCGTCAGTCTATAAGTATTCTAATTATTTCACAGTGGTGGATGACGTATCTTTACTTAGGTGAAAGTACTAATACCACACTATCAAAGTAAACCAACCAAGTTAGAGAGGAATCAGAAATTCAGACATGCGTTATGTGGTGAGAAATTATTCAGATCCTTAATAGAAGTAAAAGAGTTAACACACATTAAAAAAAAAGCTTTATGACAAGTAAACGTCCTGCATTGACAATGTGATATAAGATTGGTATAGGAGTATCATCAGGAAAATGTTTATGTACTTAAAGTATTAAAGATACTAGATATATTAGAAGTCCCTAATGCAGAAAAATCTTAATTATTAAATTAGCCTAGCCTAGCCAACACACCATATGACCAGTCTGACTAAAGTTTGGCCATTTACTTATTGTAAGTCGCTTTGGACAAAAGTGTCTGCTAAATGCCCTAAATGTAAATGTACCTGATTGAACCTTAGGCCAGATATACAGTATACATTACTTTTACTTGCTTTGACCTCATGTAGGCACCATGTTAATTTCTGTGGATGTACAGAACCACTCCAAACGGATGGATACGTGAGGCAGCGACATGCTCTCAGAACATGCATAAAGAAAAAAAGGTTCGCTCATGTTCACTTGTGTTTTACGGCTTATACTCTGCCCATCATTGACTTTTTAAGTTGTATATTCATTATAAGAACTTCACCGAAATGTAGGCTACTTCTTTGATTGCTTGTGTTGTTTGAACAGGACTGCTTGTTTGAACAAACTTTATTATAGAAATTGCAACAGAGAGTACAAAATGTTATCAGGTAGTAAAACTGGAATTAAGGCCAGACTAAGGGGACCTCTGAGAGAAATGGTCTTGGAAATTCAAGCTTTGGCCTGTGAGAAAACATTAATGACCAGGAAGGTCGTGTCTGTGTAAGTGTGGGTTAGAGCTCCAGTAGCATTTCTTTGACAGAACACTGCTATCTTAGACTTGTCATGCTTGGTGTTGGCCTATAGTGTACGTTAGTCATCTGTGTGTTGGGCTAGATCTTGGTGTGCAGCACAATATGTTGTTATAGCAATATCATACACATTGCACCTCTAAAACTGCGCATCACCTCAAGCTTAACCTGCATACAACAGAACTCCTCTTCATCCCCGGGA
This sequence comes from Eutrigla gurnardus, assembly GCF_963514095.1. Taxonomy (NCBI): domain Eukaryota; kingdom Metazoa; phylum Chordata; class Actinopteri; order Perciformes; family Triglidae; genus Eutrigla; species Eutrigla gurnardus. The sequence goes on from NC_139925.1 coordinate 16,550,108, forward strand.
AAGACTGCCCTCGCATGGTCCTGTCGGTCACTGTCGAGGACATCACAGTATTTCCATTGTCAACTGCGAGGAACCTGGGTGTAATCCTCGATGACCAACTATCCTGCATCCCCAACATCACTGCTGTGGTCCGGTCCTGCAGATTAGCCCTCTACAATAACTGCAGGATACGGTCTTTCCTCACAAAGGACGCAACGCAACTCCTGGTCCAAGCACTGGTCATCTCCCGCCTTGACTACTGCAACTCTCTCCTGGCTGGACTCCCGGCCTCGGCGACTCAACCATTGCAGCGTATCCAGAACGCTGCAGCACACATTGTCTTCAATCTACCCAAATTCTCCCATGTGACCCCCCCCTCCTCCGTGACCTCTACTGGCTCCCTTTTGCAGCCCACATCCAATTCAAGACAATGGCACTGGCCTTGAAGGCAATCAATGGAACGGCACCCGTCTACCTACAAACACTGGTCAAAAAAAAAAAAAAAAAAAAAAAAAAAAAAAAAAAATCACAGCACTGTTGTACTTAAGGTACCCTTGCTGAACCCAGAGACATTGTACAATATATCTCCATAGCATATACTGTATGATTGTACACACATAATACAATATGATGGTATACAAAACATCTCAGGCAACCAATATCTTAATATCTCTATTTACATCTAAAAAATATACATACATCAATATTTTACATTTCAAAGTTAAAGGCTGCATAAAAAGGCACTGAAGGCAGTGATGAAATGGTTTGATGCACAAACACACACGATCTTTGCTCCATAGCTGTGGTTTGATTGTTTACAGTCACCAGGCAAATAAGGCACAAAGACCATGGTGTTTTCAGTAGATGAAATAAAGGCAGGAGGAGCCAGCGAGTAGAAAACTCTCTCTTCCTGAGGAAAAAGCGTTGGCCAGCATCTACGTACCTGCCCCATTTGAAATGTCAAAGTTTAGATATAAACATGTTGAGAAGTCCTTCAAGTTCATTACAAAAAAGGACAGTTCACCGTTTTTCAAGGCAACAGTTTCATAAGGAATGCGGTGTGGACAATCGTGCTGCTTCTCCGAGCAGCTCCAGTGACTACAGAGAGACAGCTGGCTTCATTTGGGTTTTGATTTCCATTTGTCATCTTCATACAAAAGAGCCTGAGGGAGTAAAAAAAGAAAAGAAAAGTAAGGCACGACGAATGAAAGGAACGACAAAGTGATGCAGAATGCAAATCATAAGTGACTAAAAGGGGAAGTGGTGATCACCCATTTCCTTAGATAAGATGTCACCAAGACTTTAGCCAACATTGTGTCAGAATAAACAGCAGGGTCTCCTTTACTATTATAAGCTGAATGAACAGAAAAAATAATATGGTGATCCACAGTATTTTATTTATGTATTATTCATTTAGGATATTTAAATATTTGTTTACGTTCCAATGTCTGCATTTTATTAAGAATTAAAAACTCTTTGACAACGTGTACTTGCTAGTTATTATATTAGTAGCATAAAATGGTCTTATACTGTATATCATCCAACAAAAGTAGTAATCGTGACGAGCCTTGTCGTGATTTTGCACAAACTGTAGCCAAAAACTAGACAATCAAAAGATGAACTGGCGAGGACCTCTCGGCCCAACACATGTTCCTGTCCAAATGGTTTGTTGCAGTCTGTAAGATCATGGCCCAGCAGATGGCTTTTTATGTCCAGGAGTTGGTAGAGGTGGGTTGCCAGTTTTATTTATATTCTTTTCGCCTGTTTATTTAAGTAATGGTGTAAAATCTATCATTAGGTCACACTCTGGTTACCTGTGGGCAGGACAGTCTACACTATGGTGTTATAGACGCACGCCTCTTTATCAGTACAGTGTTACATCACCTTGCTCTCCAGCACTCGACTGTTGGTCTGGCTGCTGAGCTCCTCCAGAGTTTCTGCGACAGGTGCGTTGAGTGTTTCAGGCAGCAGGAGGCCCAGGCAGCCTGCAGACAGACCGCTCAGACAGAACACGGTGAAAGGCATGGAGGTGTGGAGAGCCCGCTGCAACGCAACACACACACACACACCATTTTTTTTTGTCAAAAAACTTCATTTCAACTGATCAAGGTGATAGTGGTGGCTGTCAAAAGAATAAAGATTTTGAATCTGATGTTTCAGGGAGAAGCTGACTGCATTGAGGGTAGTATAGTGGTGAAGACAACATCTCCCATGATCCCACGCTACATACAGGATTGAGAGACCCCTAGCAGCAGTAAATTACATATTGTGCATTTAATATAGAAAGAGGAAGGAAACCTGCATGAATAAAACTGAATCATTGAATAATCGTTTAACTTGAAGGGTTTTCTTGACCTTATGGCAAAAGAAAAACTACCAGCTTGTTTTTTTGAAACCATCTCCATGACAACTGAGCAATTCCATCCCCTGAGGATGAACTGAATTGTGCCTTTAATGTTCAGAAACCACTCATGTGTAAACAAAGGGCAAAGTTTAAAGGAGAAATCTGGTCATTTTTGACCCCATTTCCGTTGTCCTCAGGGTCATCCCGACTTATTAGAAGCAAAAAACCCGACAAAAATTGACGTTGCCTAGCCCGAGATCTGTACCTGCCTGGCAGCCTTCCAGACTCGCTACAATGCTAACCCATTGGGGCACCGTTGTATCTGCTTTCCTGGGCCACAGAAAACAATTCCAAGACCTATGCAACACAGGTTGTGTCCGTACGACACCACGGCGCTCGTTTAGCACAAATAGTGTGGCAAAACGACATAAATATGTGTGTTTTAGCATGAAGTTACTCACCTCAAATCACCCCGTAGAGTAGACATTAGCAGTAGACAGCCGAGCGCCTGTCGTCCCTCCCAGTCACCGCAGAAACGAAAACGTTTTTCACGTAGTTTTGATTTTGTATCCATAAAGAAACGACCGAGCAGTGCAGTTGTCATGTCCGTAATAAATCCATGAAGCTGTTACGTCCATATGTATGACTGTTACAACATAGCAACATAGCTTACAGCTAGTAACGTTCCGGGCGCTCGTCCCAGTCACCGCAGAAACGAATACAAAATGGATACAAAATCAAAACTACGTGAAAAACGTTTTCGTTTCTGCGGTGACTGGGAGGGACGATAGGCGCTCGGCTGTCTACTGCTAATGTCTACTCTACGGGGTGATTTGAGGTGAGTAACTTCATGCTAAAACACACATATTTATGTCGTTTTGCAACACTATTTGAGCTAAACGAGCGCCGTGGTGTCTCGTACGGACCCAACCTGTGTTGCATAGGTCTTGGAATTGTTTTCTGGGGCCCAGGAAAGCAGATACAACGGTGCCCCAATGGGTTAGCATTGTAGCGAGTCTGGAAGGCTGCCAGGCAGGTACAGATCTCGGGCTAAGCAACGTCAATTTTTGTCGGGTTTTTTGCTTCTAATAAGTCGGGATGACCCTGAGGACAACGGACATGGGGTCAAAAATGACCGGATTTCTCCTTTAAGGGATTCAAAATGTTTTCCCTGAATGAAGTCTCATATTTTTAAGCTTTTTTTTATTTGTCTGCAGGCACGCTGTTCAGTTCTTCTAGGTTTCAGTTGTCCTAATACACAACAGTGCCTACCTGTGCTATTTAATATTTACATCGTCAACTTGCTCACTCGCTGCTGATAACTAAACCATTGTCACTTTTCCTAATAACTTTGTCTTTAATTGGTCTTGCACTATTCTGATGTTATCTTATTCTATCTCTTATTTATCTATTTTTTATTTCCTTATTAATCTGTGCTTATTTCTGCCTTTGTGCTGCTGCAACAACTGCATTATAAAAAGGTAATAAAAGGTTTATCTTATCTTCTTCCTATGGATGTTTTTCCTCCAACATGCATTGAAAATTAGCCATCATTACTTTAAAATGGTATATCCTGAGAACTAGTCTAGAAGCTGACACACAAATATTCTGGCTCCTCATAAAAGGTCAATGAAAGAGACTACGGAATGCCCCATTTATTTCCCTTATTCAGAGACTGAGATCAAGTGCTTGCTAGTGGGAAATGTGTACTACAATCAAACACATCCTTACCATGGAAGGAACGAACGGTGCAAGGATTCCTCCAACTCTGCACGACATGGAACAAACTCCCAAACCAGCATTCCTGAAACACACACACACACCAAACACCAAGCACACTAGGTCAAATTAAGGCCGTGTGATTGTGTCTGTGTAATTTAGCATGCAGACTGTGTGGTTAGTTCACCTGATAACTGTTGGGTAGAGTTCAGCGGTGTAGACGTAGGCAATGTTGAACGCTGCACTGACCATCAGTTTCCCCAGAAGCGCCAAAGACGTAACATTCAGCAACGTCCCTGCAAACACAAATGACAAAACAGTCACAACACTGAATGTGTTATAACGTTTTAGGAGAACTTACAAGTGACCTCATCATGGTCACATGGACTGAATGCTTGAGTGGTTTCAGAATGCCGACTCATTGCTTATTCTTTTACAAATCTGCTCTGCTGCAGCCCATTGCATTTAAGTTTACTGCCAATTTCACATCCCAATAATACATCACATTGGACAGCAACAGCCAGCTAAACGGCAAATGTAATCATACCTAGGGGGTCATAGCAATATCCGAAAACTCCAGCTCATCCCTGAATAGCTGAAAATATGTCATGCTGTATAGCTTTAATCCAATATAATCTTCAATATGCAATAAACAGGATTCAGAGCATTAATACATCATCAAACCACTATTTGCTATGTAAAGATATAGTGGATTAATGTCTTCCTGAGCGGAGAGGAATAAATCTACCGCATGTTGTTATGTTATGTAGGAGGACCTTTAATCTAATGTTGAATTACTTTCAGATCACTTAAGATAGGAGCATTACTTCAAAACCTACATGTTTTATGTAAAATAATAAGCTAAGATCATTTAAAAACAGGTTAGACTATCTCAAGAGGATCATCATCAATTCCCTGTCAAAGCCTTGTGGCTTTAAAATCTTTGTGAACTCATCAGAAAACAACAAGCCACTGGTTGCACATATTCTCATAGTAATTCTGTCACATTGTGATGAATTTGCAGGTTTCATCTTGACACTGGGTGTGCAATGATGTGGAGTCACTAGAAATGTTTTTTTCTACACGCTGCCTTTGTGTTCAGACATGCATTCCTCTCTGTATCCGTCTCACCTGCGTTTTCGGGGATGAACATGGTGCAGAGACAGGCGGAGCCAGCCAGACACAAGAAACTGGCCATGCTCTTCCTCCTCCCAGCCCTGAATGACAAGACACACAGCAACACACAGCAACTCATCTATGGTGTCTTTAACCAGGAGACCTCAGTACATTATCTCAACACTCTCTTAGGCCAAACAAAGGAACAAAGATGAGACAAATGATACAACTGAAAACAGCTGATGAAAATACAAATCAACAGATACAGACGAACTCCAGAATGCCAATGCAAAGATTCTGATATCATAATGCTTAATGTTAAAATATTAACCCTGTTGTGGATTTGGCCAAAGCAACCCGTGGTTGCATGGTCACAAAATAAGACCTCACTGGATTCAAGATATTTGATTACTTTTCATATATAAACAAGATCTCGAGAGAGGAAGGTCAAATATTGAGGTGTGAAAAGGCCAGTGAGCTAAATTATGTGTATTAGTGTGTGTGTGTGTGTGTGTGTGTGTGTGTGTGTGTGTGTGTGTGTGTGTGTCTCACCAGTGTTTGTTGATGAAGTATATGCAGAGCGGGTAGGCGGGCAGTTCCACCAGGCCGTACATGGCTACATTGACATAGCGGTTACCAGATGTCTCACTGGCCCCCAGAGTCAGACCGTAGTACACCAAACTGCATGCATACCTGCAACATGCGCACACGCAGTTAAGTGGCAATGATAATGAACACAGAAAGAGGTTTTCAATATCAAATTTGTTTATGGTAATGACTTCAGCACACTCAGTCGCTCCTCGTCATATCTCAAGTTTTATTTTTCCAGAAGCACATCCGGCACCTTCTTCTCCTACAGGGGAGCTTGTTTACTGTAAACTGTGCAGAAGAAAACACTACTTTTGAACTGTGGGAATATCTCGAGTACAGTCAGACTAAAGGCGGGTCCACACCGGACCAAAAATCGGCGTCTTTGAGAGAGTCGGCGTCCGTGACATGAGTCTCCTTGGTGTGGTCGCTCGAATCGGCCCACGTCGGCGTTCATTTCAGCCGATTCAAATGTGTAATCCGCCATTCGAGTCGGCCATATAAAGTAGCCCGACTTCATTTACCGACGCGAGTCGGGCAGTCGGTGCGGTGTGGACCCGCCTTAAGTGTGACTAAGAGTGTGAAAAGCTTTTAGTATAAAAAAAAATAGGCGATTGTCAACAACAAATAAAACAAATTCAAGCGTGCAAAATGTGTAGGAAAATTACGGACAGAGATGGCAATGTGTTGTAATTAGGTGAAGAGTGCCTTATGACTTGTGTTGGACTCAGGACTTGAGTTCAAAGACTTCAGACCAACTTGCAAATCAATGACTTGGTCCCATCTCTGGGTAGTAATAATAGAAGTGATAGAAATGATAGAAGTATGAGTATTGGTCACAGTAATACAGACTAGGGTTGTCACAAGAACCGATACTTCGGTACCAATTCGATGCAGACACGAAAAAAATAATTTGATACTTGCTTTTTTTCTGGTATCGTCAGAACCGAATATACAACTTTTCACTCGGCGAGCCGTGGCGATTCTTGGCGGAACTGACGGGGGCAGTATAGGCGTGTGAGCAGCACAGAGCAGTAAGCGGCGCTGAAGAAGAAAACTTGCCGTCTTCGAAAAAAATGGCTTCAGCAGGTGGGAGCGAAAGCACAACACGTCGGCTCGTCGACAAGACAGGTGCGAAGAGTCGCGTGTGGAAATATTTTGCATTCGAGGCGGATGAATCCGGAGCAATTCTTGATTCAAACAAGCCGACATGCAAAAAGTGCCTTATAAGCACAGTATTGTTTGTTTTTATACTGGATGGCTATAGGTCTGTTGGCAGCTGGTACTGCAATTTAAATTCTGTGCAAAAAGATCTTAAAGCACAGTGGTGTTAAATACTTGACAGTTTGAAGCAGTTTTCAATAAATTTGTGAATTTAAAAGTACATGGGTCATGTTGGTTTTTTTTTTAAATTGTGGTATCGAATTAGTATCGAGAATCGTGGAAATTCACAGGTATTGGTATCGACTACTGAAATTCTGGTATCGTGACAACCCTAATACAGACCCCTTACTACTAAGTACGGTTAGTGGTAATAGGCCTGATTTTCATCTGTGAGTGGCAGCAGGATTTGAACCTGCAGTCCTGAGTTCATATGTCAGCTTTGGGCGACGGCAGCTTGCTCTTTTTGTTCTTCTGTGGCGCTACACTCACCAGACATACATGAGCACCATGGTCCTGAGACGGAGGACTGGATGGAGCACCAGCTGCAGGACACCCGCACCCCTGTTGCCATGGTTACTGGCTTTGGCAGCACCGACACGTTGCAACATCAAGCTTTTGGCAGCTCTGCCATTCCTCAGCGCCATGTAGCGCAGGACCTATAAAAGACGAGACGAACTGTGTTCAGGTCACTGACATTGTACGTCAAACATGTTAACATTTCTAATCCCCATCTTTACCAGAGCTCATGACATTTTCCACTGAGGTTAAGGAAAAGAAGTCCGATAAGAAAAAAAAAAACATTCTGGTGTAAGAGGAGGTTCTCAATATGCTGCATTTCGGGGATAAACATCTTTGACAAGTTCAGCAGTTTTGCAGACACTAAACGTACCCAGACATCACATTTATATTAACATATTTTACCTCTTCAGCCTCCTCCGTCTTACCCTGAGAATACAACCAACGAGGAGACTCCGGAAGATTTCTGGAGGAAAGGAGGCGAAAGGAGAGATTATTGTCTGCATTTTTCTGTATAGTGAGTTTAAGAAAGTGGGGGTTGTATCATATTTACAAATTCACAACAGCATATTACTTTTCCAAATACATGGAGGTTGTCTTAAATTCAACCTAAACTCATAGCGTTACTTTGATACTAAGAACTAGATTACTCTGAAAATGTTTAAGGCCGCACACACTAGGGCCAGTTGATCCGTTAGTGTCCCCTAAACAAGTATTTAACCCTTTTGACGCACAGGATCGCCTGTGGCCAAGATTACTGTCATTGTTTTACAAGTCACAACTCTGTCTCATCTCTTTGCACTCAAGTCCCAAGTCAAGACAGGCAAGTACAAAGTTCTAAACTTTTAGTTTTTTGTTGACCACTGCATAGTTTTTGTACGGGAACACACTCATCTTTGGTTAAAATGTTTCCAGCTGGCACTCAGTAATGTAAAGTTTGTTCATTTTAGACAAGCGGATATGAGGAATCAAGAGTTGACTTGCTGGGAATGAATAGCATTAACATAAGTTGATACAGAAAATGAAAAGCTCATTAAAAAGCATGTTCATTAAAATGTGTGCTACACACTTAAAATAACGAGCGTGTTCATATTTGGGCTTGGAGAAGGTATAAGGTATTTATAGCTTGTTATATTTACTGTATTCCTCTTTTAGTTACATTCTTTCATCAAACATGATACAATATTTATCCGTTCTATTTGTGTGTTTTAGAATCATCGCATGAGAGGAAATCCTTCCATTTGTTTTGGTTTTAGGTGGATGCAGCGACTCTGATCTCTCTGAGATTTGAACTCACACAGACATCAGGAAGAACAGGACACCAGACGAGTTGGCCACTGTGGCCAGGCTCCTCCACGGCCGGATAAAGTAGCCCAGAGCTCCAAAAAGTGCAATGCCCACTGCAAAACTCATGCTCGTCAATGTCCCTGAAGAAGGAAATATAATAAAAATGATTGTGATGGAAATGTCACACGTTTGGTTCCTGTAACAGCAACATGACCTGTATACAAGTATATCCTGCCAAAATTAACTATATTGTTTGATATTTATATCACTAACCTCTATATCTGATTTTAAAGAAGAAAAGCAACAAATTGTCCCATTATGGAAGCAAGCAAGAATAACCAGAAAAAAATCCCTACTTTGGCTGATAAATATCCAAAATAAATATTGGCAGTAATTTAAAAACCAAGACATAAAAGTAATAACAGTATATAGTGATGTATGGTGGGATTGTTTTGGTGTTTGCGTACCAGTCATGGCCCAGTAGGACTTGCCCACGTACTCCTGAGTGAGAACGAAGCAGACAAGGCCGATGCCGCCATTCATCAGCCCCACCAGCAGACGAGACAAGGCGAAGACCTCATAGCTGGGTGCTAATGCAGTCAAATAACCAAAGATCACCTCGAAAAACAGACCTGAAGGGCAGAGAAAGAGATTAGGAGAATGAGGAAGGTTAAGTCCTCCCTGGGAGTCTAAAGGGTTGTTTGGTATCTCTGTGGGTTTCTATTTTAATGTCTCTGCATGCAGCATGAATTAACTTGAAACATTCCAAAACGCCTTCAAGCTTCACACACAGGCAAGAAAAGGCATGCATGAGTTTGTTTAACAAAACAAAAAGAAAACATATCCAGCAATATGACAGAAACGGGGATAACACCACAAAAAAATCACAACTTGGACAAAAAAATATAGAGCAATGTCTCTGACATGTAGTTATAAACAGTTATAAAGCTACACTAGTAACCATTATTTCTATATTTACAAAAGGTTTGAGGTAATGTATATAGTATTTTCTAGATTGACTCTGTATAATATAATGTAATATAATATAACATATTGTTCATACTGCAAATAACACTAAACCTTTGAGACAAACAGTCCCAGGACATGTTCATGGTCTGAGGTTTTCCTCACCTGTCAAGTAAACAGGTCTCCTGCCAATCCTGTCAGACAGCGGCCCAAAGACAATGTTCCCAACCAGAAGCCCAGCGAAAAACAGTGATCCAGCTAGACTGACCTTATAGGCCTGCTGCTTGATGAGAAACCACTGGAAAACACGGAAACAGGCAAAAACCACTTGCAGTCTTTTTAAGCTTAATTAGTTCACTGATGCAAACAAGCACACATGCTGAATCAGAAGCCTTGGCGGGGCGAAACTAGTAAATGCATATTAACTCTCGCTCCATCACCTCTGTCACTATGGAGTCAATGTCTTCTGTAAAGGTGACGTGTTGGAGGAACTCCTGCTGGCTGGATGGGACACTGTCCTGCTTCTCTATGCGGTATTCTGGCGTAGATCCAACCAGAACAATCAGCATGGACTGACAGGCCATGTACACCTAAAACACACAGATCACCATAGTAACAACCTGAGGGATCTGCTGAAAATCTGATATAGGTGTTCCGTTTCCTTGTACTGAAACATTTTCCAACCGTTTAAAAAAATGTATGCAATATGTGATTCCTCCCAAATCTGTATTCTCTTCAAGGTGAAAAGGCTTCTGACAGGAGTGAAATGTAATATATGTAATGTAATATAGCTCATGTGCTTTACTTAAGTACAGATTTGATGTGTTTGTACTCTGCTAGAGTATTTCCATTGTATGCAACGTTATACTTTTACTCTACTACATCTCAGAGGGAAAGATTATACTTTCTCCTCCACTACATTTATTAGATAACTTTCATTTCTTTTCAGCTAACAATTGACTTATTTTTAATGTTTGCGAATAACTGAAGGATGAAGTGTTCCTTAAAGTGGCTGTTTTCATTAGCTCCTGGAAAGTTGTGCATCTTTTTACGTAATTCTCACCGAATAGCAACACTGTTGTGGAATAAACTATCCGATAGTATATAAAGGAGTTAAAATTAGCACAATTAATATCTGCATCAGTAAAATGCATTACACAAATGCAGCAGTAAATTGATATTCATTTTAAAATATCATATATAATGGTCAAGCACTGACCGGGAACATTTTAATGTAGTTTGACTTTTATTTACATTTTGCTGAAAATAATTTACTTAAACACTTTTCCCCAAATACAGGTTTGAATGCAGCACTTCTATTGTTTGCATATTATAACTCTCAGGTAATTTAAGTATTTGCTGATTTAACTCTTCAACAACACCTATGCAGCCGTTTCATGTCTGTAGGCTGAGACTGGCGCTTAACTGCATGATTAACTGGATTTGTCAGTACAATACAAAAAAATAAAATCAATACCAGCCCAGCGCTCAGTGTAGCAATGTGGAAACTAGTTATTTAGCTTAGTGAGCTATCCAGCCAGCTAGCTAGAGGGTTAGCTTTAACCTTGATGGAAGCTCGAACTTAAGTTGAGTATGCCAACATTTGCGATTTGATATTAGTGACAATACATACCAAGTGGGTAATTACTTTAAATAGTTTAGAAATACTAAACCGTTCGGTGTAATGGGCTGCTGCATGTGCACGCCCGCCAATGTACAATGAAACACTAAAGCTAATGTTTTGTTTTTTGAAGGAGGTCTGGTGGTAAGTTGTTGTTTTTATTCCGGAGAGGGTACTTGCTGCGCTCGTTTCTAATTAGTTGAACTGGCGACAGCTCAAAAATTAAAAAGTAGTACCGCTAACGTTCAAGAGCGTGAAAGCCACGTAGCGCTATGTTCCGTAGCTAATTATGACTGTTGTTGCAGACATTTCTCGCCGGTTTCTAAAACACGAGTTCAAATTCACTAACCTGGGTCAGGACGAGGACGGCCACAGCCCGCTTCTGGTAGGGTCCAAACTCGCCGACTTTTCGAAAAGCTTCTTCTAGATCCATCCCCAGTTGGCCGGCCAGACGGCGGCTCACTGCTTTACTGCTAGCTGCATCGCTACAAAGAGGGAGGAGGAGTGATGCGCACTCACTTCCGGCTTCGCTTCGTCCTTGTTGTCCGTGCGGAATAATGACAAGGATAGTCTGTACATTCACACTTTTATTTTAAAGGCACTTAAGACAGCGATATGGAAATCCAAATTTTAAAAAACTAAAATAATTTAAAAATAGCGGCAGCCACACAAGAAGAGACTTTACGACAGTAAAAGCCAAACAAGTCCATACATATTAGGCTATATTTAAGCGCATACATGGTCAAAATACTTCAATAATCCACATCCGTCATTGAAACGTGTGTAATACGAATTTACAGAATGTACATTCAACTAATCTTCCTCTTCTTTTTAAAAAAAGAAACACCGACATCGTTGCGAAGGTTGATTTGATTATTCGATGCATTCTATGCATTTCTGACAGTCGGTGCAGTTCATAATGGCACTATTGAAAGCGTCACAGACTGGTTAATGTAACACTGTATTTCCAATGATAAAAACATTTCATTTAGCAGAAATAAAAAAAGTAAGCATTGCTGCGTTTTCAGAGCTTGGAAGTCATTTCATAATTATCTCTTTAGTGTATTGTTTGGATCAAGTGGGATAGCCGTAATATGATGTTCATGCTGAAATGTAGTTGAGCCGATATAACTGCTCGTCTCTCCTACCTCGCGTTTATTTTTGTTCCAAACAGCCAAGATCCCATTAGCAACGACATGTGTACATGTGTACAGGTTGTTTGTCGTTTGTTTTTTTAAACAATACAATATAAATTGTTCTTTTTAGTTATTTTTGGAAGACAGTATGAAATTCCTTCGGATGCAAGTATCGATGTGTCGATGACGTACACAGCTGGATAATAAAAACACACGCACACAAACGTGACGACTATTTCATGTTGCTTCTCCGGCGTCTGCTGACATGTCGTTAAGTGGAAGTTCCTCGGCCGGAGTGTTTGATTGGTCACCTACAGGTGTCGGGTTCTCCGCAGGCTGCTGTTGTCTTTCAGGGTCTGGCATGCCTCGATTCTTGAAGGGGGCTTTCTTTAACTTCCACAACACAGCTAAGACACCGAAGACGAGCAGCAAGATAACCAGTGGTAGCAACACCCATGCCCATGCAGCGTGGCTGGTTGTCGGTGGTTTGAAGAGCGGGTTGTGTACGAGTTTACTCGTTTCCTCGCTGATCGGGTTCTTTATTCGGCAACTGATGTCCTTCGCGTGTCCGTGTGTCTCCGGTTCAATGGTCACCTCCTTGTCCAGCTCCTTCCACTCTTCGGCCCCGAACATCCAGCTGTAGGAGACGTTTCCGGCTTTATCAGTGTCCGCATCGCAGCTCACGCTGCAGCGATCCGACGTATCGCTACACGCTAACGGTCTTATCAGTACTTCAGGCTGGTGGAGCTTCGCGATAAATATGGTTTCATATCTCACCGCCTGTGGTTTGCCGTTGATCGCACACTTATACACACCCTGGTCCGCTTCGGACATGTTGCGAATCATCAAGCGTCCAGTGTTCATGTCCAGTTGTGTGCGGTTTTTAAATTTGCCATAATAATCAAAAAGCGAACCACCTTCGATCCACTCGGCCACCAGATTTTCACCGAACCTCCACGCGATGTTCTTAATGGGGTCGGAAGTATCAACGTTAGGCTTCAGATCCAGTGTCCCGCCGTTCTCGAAGTACATCTGTGTCAGCGTATCTCCGGCGTTGGCGAAGTTCAGCGTCGCCACCAGCAGCCACAGTCCCTTCAGCTTCCCCATGTCCACCGATCAATAGGCGCCTGGAAGAATGTCGATGACCATATCAGCGAATTAATTTCATTTTTTTAAGATGGCTTCACCACGACGGTGGGTCCCCACCCAAAACTCAAATGGCTTCCTGGCTTGTTCCGCGTTTCTGATGAGGAGCTTCCTATGATGAAACAACGTTTTTAGGTGTTTGTGTCAGTGCGCGATTCAAATTCGGTTACATTTACTTGCAAGTGGGCGGTGGATAAAGTATTTATATATTGTGTTCGAATACAAGTCGCAATATTGCAATCTAAAATTATTCGGTTGAAGTAAGTATTTGTTTTTAATGAAAGCAAGTAAAATAATAAAAGTCGACTAGCAGTTGAAAGTATATAATGTACAAGTATGCAGAGCATCACATCTGCATGAGTACTTTCACATTGATTGTATAGAATAGTGGCAGTGATGGAATGTAACTGAGTACACTTAGACACAGTACAATTAAGTTATGTCCTTCGGCAGGCATTTTTCCGGACACCACAGTGGAACGTATTTCGCTGGGAAGCATTATTCACCGTGAAACCGAAAGTAAAAAAGGTGGGCGTTTCCTATTGTGCCTGTTTTTCCATATATGAATGAATGAAGGTTTTATTTCGAACATGTGAGTAATACAAAACAAACAAAACAAATAGTTAAAGCAATCGAAACAATATTAAATGAACAAAGACGTATGAAGAAACATAAGCTTATTTAATCCTACAATAGAAAAAATAATTAAATATAAGATATGCGAGAACACCTGTCAGTGCCCTTCTTCTTCCCTGTACCTGCTGAAAAACTGGGTCATGCTTTGACATTGTTTCAACTCCCCACTCAGTCGGTCCCATACTTTCACTCCACATATAAAGAACGTTTTTAATATTGTAGGGGCACAGAGACGTTTTAAATGTAGCCCCCCCTGCTCATGATTTATTTAAATGTTAATGTATGCACTGGATATTCAATCAGTGGCGATTGAACTTGATAGACTGAAGAAAAGGAGTCGAAGATGAGAGGATGACAGAGGAACATATGTGCCTTTTTTTTGCGTTGCAATGAAGTGTGATAGTATGTGTGAAGCTATGAACTTCATTCCTTTAATAAGAATAATAATAAATAATATAAATCTGTCCGAGTCCCAAAGCTGGCTGGCTGAGATAAACCAAAACAGAGAGACAGCGTAGTAAGAGTGGAGCGGCTCGTCTAACCTTCATTCCACTGCTGCTGTAGGACTTCACTCCACCTGCACCGTCACCACACAGCTTTTTCTCCACGCATCTTTGTTCATGCAGCTCTAAGTCATCAGTTATAATACCCACATTTCAAGAATGTTTGCACCTTTTTCAGTTACTTTATACATCTCATCCGTAGTCTGAGAACAATAAAAAGTGGCTGCTTTCCCATTCAAGAGCTTCATCATTGCCAAGCCAATGAGATGTGAAAAATCCTCCCATGTCTCAGCCTACTTTAGCAATTATAAGTTGCCCGAAATATGTTTTATACCACTTGTACATTTTTCGACAGATCCGGTTGCTTCTCTTTAACTTAAAAATAATAAAATAAATAACGTTTCACCAAACCGTACTACCTCATTTCGGAAAAACACGATGATTCACAAAAGTATAAAACAAGTACAAATGTCTTTAATTTTACAAGCAACTTTAAGACGTCAAGACAATTATGGTACTAAAACAAGGGGCATTCATGACTCAGCATCCTTACATTTAGAAGACCACAAAAGGTTAGACATAAAAGAGGTGGACAGTTACAACATTGTTAAAACCAATATATTAAAACGGATTTAGTTTTGACAGCGGAGTGGTAGTCTGGATTTCTGAGGTGTTAAGTTTTCGTTTTCTGCTGCTTTCTGCCTGGCGGGGATCTTTGCCTCCTTCTTCCCGCCCTTCTTTTGCTGGAAAAGGGAAATGACAAGAAACACAATCATTGTTATAAATTCACAGTAAAAGGGCTGTTAATGTAGGGCAAGCGTTCCTGTGGAAGCCCAGTATTCATGTTAAATGCTGATCCATCCCTACAACCATTAATTAAAAGTGTCGCATTTTTGCTGATCACCTTGAAGAAGGGGACGCGTTTGCTCTCGTTGAAGACAAGGTTCTCGTCGATGAAGGACGGCTCTGTGGCCAAGCTTTCATTACACACGCTCAGCTCCTCCTCCAGGGAGTCCTAGACACAGTAAAGAGCAACAAAGTACAAATGGAGCCGAAATTAACACAATGAAAAGTGTGGAAATGACAGTGGAAACGGTGATTAAACCAGCAATGTGATAGCATATGAAAAATGTCCAGATACGAATAGCTGCATGTGCCAAATAATGTGTAAATAATATTACTGAATACATGTAAAACAATCTATTTAGTGTTAAATTAGGTTATGTGAACAACAATAAGACGGCAAGTAACCAACAGATGCAGAATGTCTGTTGCCGCCCTGAAAGACCAAAAAGTTAACCAACGTGATTAACCTGGCTGTTTTTTTCCTCCTCCTCTTCCTGCTCGTTCTCCTCATCTATGGCGGCTTGCAGCTTCTCCTGCTGCCTCCTCATGCTCTCCAGCAGCTCGCTGCGGCCCCGCAACTTCTCCAGCCGCCTGGGATACACAAACTCCCGCCGCTGAGGGGTCGCACCTGAAGGCAACACACAATGTGCCACATTTAACCAATTTGCTAAAACCTAGTATATTCCACCTGAACTTCTTTTGCATGAGGATAATGTTCTCTGTACATTGTCCTTGTTCAAATATAGAAACATAATAGCTCCAAAAGACGAAAATTATGCACTCTCCAGAAGGACACATTTCGGATTGGACCTTAAAAACATAAAATTAAATTTAAAAAAAAGGAAAACAAAAAAAGGTTAAAGAGAAAGAAGGAAAAAAAAAAAAAAAAGAGTAAAACCATAAAACTCAAGCGAAATATTAAACATTTTACACAATGAACAGAAAAATACACTTGGGTTGAATAATTTACCAGTGGGAACGTCCTGCTGCAGCTCTTCCTGCAGGAAGCTGTGGACCAGCTGTTGGTTCGTCTCCATGTGGTCCTCAAGCTCCGCCTGCTGTTGGTCCAGGACAGTCTCGTCCAGGGAGGTCTGGTCCTGAACGGCCACCAGAGACCGCTTCACCTCCTCCTGTCGGTCGGTTAGCTCCTCCTTGGCTGCCCGGAGCTTTTCAGTGCAGTGCTTCTCAACACCCTGAACAGGTATGGAGAAGTTTTTTTCTCTCTCAGGTAAAGCGTTTGGCGTTTGAAACAGTGAAACCCCAAACTTCAGTCTAACAAAGACCCGCAGGTAAAGTGCTACCTGAAGACATTAGGTTCAGTAGGTTTTCAACAAAAGGGTGTTTTGTGATAACAAGTTTTCAGAGTAACCATTCAAAACTAAATAAAAGAGCATTGCTTTGTGAACACACTGCAACTTTATGCAGATCATTTTTATCAGAAAAAATGAAAAAGACACAAACATGCAGCGGTCAGCGGCCATTTTTACCTGATGGAGGGCCTGAGCCTCAGTGGAAATCTTCCCCATCAGAGATAGGTGTTCATGGGCTTGAGTCTCTGCATGCTCCCTCACTCTGGAGTTCCACTGGAGGTCACGTTGGACCAGACCTGCAGCCACAAATCTACAGCATCAGCAATCATACACAATGAACACGCTATAAATGGGTTTAAATGACAACTGAAGAAATGACGTACCGGACACAGAGGTGTGGAGGTGTGAGCAGCAGCCAGTCATCTCATCCAGCGCCTGCTGGCTTTCATCGGCGTTCAGGCGCAGAGAGGCGGCGAGAGAGGAGGAGGTGGAGGAGAGGAGGTCAGCCTGGGATGAGGCCTGATGCTCGACTGTACTGCAACCGCTGCACACAGGAAAGAAAATGGATATAAAACACAATCCCAGAGGCTGATAATTGACTCTAGATTTGACTTTGACAAGGAAAACTCTCCCAGTGTTTTTCTGTTGGCGACCCACCTGCTGATGTTCTCTTGGAGGATCTGTAGTGGTTTCTGCAGAGCTTTGGAGGCAGAGCGCAGATCAGTGTAGTCCTTCTGGGCCTCCATAGTCAGCAGATTGAGCTGGTCCTGGAGGAACTGCATGGTTTGTTTCATACCCTGACGGCAGAAAGTGCAGTAATAATGTTAGATTCATTCCAAAAAAGTGTACATATTTATAGGCATGGGAGTGTGAGCTAAAAAATACCCAAAATTAACAAGTTATGACTCCCAAAGAATGCTCGTTTAGGTTGGCATACATTTAACGACAGAGAAGAATTAAATATCGTCCTTTTTTATTTAAAAATGTTTTAGTATTAGTGGAAATGTCGAACTGGAGAAACCTAAACTCAGCTTGTGGACAATATTTAAATGAAGGATCATGATGACTTTCTCAGCTGAGCAGTTTTTGTTCTGCGTTTTAGTGTTTTAAAGTAGAAAAATCCCTGATTCATTTGGCTTTTTTATTTACATTGTGCACTAAAAACTGATACGATAATTTATTAATTGTTCAGGTGAAACTTGACAGATGCATTTCCAAACCAGAGTGTGGACGGTCCCGAATCGAGACGGTCATCTCAGACAAAATGTGCTTTCGATCTTACAGGAGCTGCTGGAAGGATGTGCATCGTGTCTCACAAACGAGCTCTTACCGCCTGGTTTCTGTCCTGTGCCTGTCTGATCTCGTCCTCCAGCTTGTCGTGTTCGGCCTGCAGTGAGCTCAGGCCCTGCACGGCTTCCTCCCGCAGCCCAGCCAGCTCCCGAACCAAGCCGCTGAAGACCACACCCATCCCCTTCATCGCCTCCACCTGAGGGAGGGGGCGGCCATGAAAACGTTATGGAGGTGTAGCACAGGCGTACATAAGAAACTGTGACTAAAAGGGGATGCTTATAAAAGGACGAAAAACACCACGCAAATAGAACTTATACTATCATTTTAAGTGATTTCCTTCATTGATTTTATTGGTAGAAAAAGACAGAACACAGATATGGACTCGCCTTGTCCGCCAGAGCTCGCTGCGTCTCCACGGTGGCTCTCAGGGTGTCGTTGAGCTCCTTCACAGCTGAGAGACCCATCAGAGTCCGAGCCACCAGCACCTCCTCCATGTCCTGCCGATGCTCTTCCTTCACACGTTAAATATTGAAGAAAGCAGTCAGAAATATATATATATTTTTTGCCCCATGATGTAGTGCCGAGGAAAACTGCAATAAGTCATTTGGCCATAATAAACCTAAAAAGCAGCTTCAAACGAAATACATCAGCTCTCATAACCCCTCATCTGGTCTTTTCCAGTGTGAAGGTCATCCTCGTCCTCACCAGCAGCTGCAGCAGGCTCTCCTTGTCCTGCACACACAGCGCTTCCTGTTGCTTCACTCTGTCCTGGCAGCGAGTCACGCCCTCAGCCACCAGCTGCCCAACTCCACCCACAAAGGATTCCACGGTGGTCAGAGCCCCGTTCAACGCCGCCTCGTTCATCACACGCACACCGTCTGCAGATCAGAGATAAAACGATGAACAATTTATATTTGAATGACTCTTCAATTGTTCTTCTAGTGTCGCCTTAGTCATAAATCAACATGTGCACTGCAGCTCTCTGGTCTTACCGATGGCCTGCGAGTAGCTGCTCAGCATGTTGTGGTGTTTGGCTCCTTGCTGCTGAATGCAGCGCTGCATGTTGCCGAGCGCTCCCTCCATCCGCTGAGAAAAGCTCTGCTGGATCTCACTGTTGTGCTGCTCAACCTGCGATTTTAAATCAAGTTTGTTAGTCTCGACAGAACTGGTGTCAAGAGGTGCAAATCTGTCCGGCGACTAAAGATTATATTTCTGTACTTTCAAGAAAGGGAAAGGTTTAGCATAAAAATGTCACACTTCTGTATCACTCTTGTTGTTTTGTCAGATACATTGGCATCCATGCAGGTCTACAAACATCTTACAAATCCTATCAAACATAACTTACATGTTTCTAAAATTGTAAACGCATGCCGATTTCTTGAGTTCTACTGTTTGAACTTGTGATGGGCTTTGCCCCAACTTTCTAGCATTTCTTTTAATACTAAAAGCTGAATCCATTAATCATAGTCAATCAATCAACATTAAAAATAATCCTCTGTATCCCCTCTATTCACTTCCAGGTCAAACTGAGAGCACTAAATCTGTTCAGACCAACATGTGAAAATCTAAATTGTTTTGACGTCAACAGCTGACAGTCATCAAATAAAAACGTGAGGAGTGCTGTGAAAACCACGTACCTCCAAACTCAAACGTATCATGAGCTAACACCTAGTAAAAGATAGCAATGATGATAATAGTAAGAATGTGTGGAAACAAGGCTATTATGTTAACATGTGTGCCAACACTAACACAACAAGCATGATTAAGCCTGTGTCACCTCTCAGATGTGCGTTTGTGACTAACTGGACTTACAAATTGGCAACTCCTTCTGCAGACAGAT
Organism: Eutrigla gurnardus; assembly: GCF_963514095.1. Taxonomy (NCBI): domain Eukaryota; kingdom Metazoa; phylum Chordata; class Actinopteri; order Perciformes; family Triglidae; genus Eutrigla; species Eutrigla gurnardus. The sequence continues at coordinate 16,570,115 of NC_139925.1, forward strand.
CCTACAGTGTGTGACCATCTGTTGCCAGTCAATCATGTAGTGTGAAAACAACACTGGCTTCATCACACCGATTACACACAGCAGGCGTGTGGTGTGAACATTACAGGGAGCTGGGGATTCTGAAAGTCGTGTAGTGTGACCCAAGCATTTAAGAAAGATGGTTTCAGCTTCATGGTCAAACTAAACGGTTTGCTTTGTTTAGGAAGAAGGGACATTCTGATAGTGTCTGTGTGCCGTTTGCAGTGTGACCTTTTTCTTCCTGTCCAGCTTGTCATGGAGTCCCGACACGTCACTGGTGCTGGCATCCACTGTACTCAGCAGCTGAAGGAGCAAACACGAACACGTTAAACAACATTTGGAGCGTGCTGCTTGGACAGTCTCACCATAAAATAACAATAACACAATTTGAGAATGATTGAAATGATTCAGACAGATTGGTACGGATCTCACTCGATTTTCATAAAGCTGAGTGGAATGAATATATAAATATTTATTGGGAAAAAAAGAGGAAGTTTTGACATGAACACCTAAAAGACAGGAAGTTGCACACAGGATGGTGCATTACAAGAACGAGACAGTATTAACATTATGAGAAGTAAATGAAAGATAAAAAGGAACAGAAAAGGAGAAAGAAGAAGAGGAGAGAAAAAAGCTCAAATTGGACTTCCCAACATCTAAATAAAGTCGATAAAACATCAGAACATTAACGCACTTAGATTTGGTGGAATGTATGTGTTATGTCGTGTGCGTCAGCATTAATAAAGCTGGTCTGTACCTGTCCTGCCGTGTTATAGAGAGTGTCCTGGACGGACGAGAGCTCCGAGCACACAAACTCCTCCTGACTCAGCTTCTCTTTGGTTTGATGCAGATCTCGGCTCGTCTCCTCAAGCCTGAAAGCAACATGAAAAAAATTCTTTAAAGTGTTGAATTTCACTTTGGTTTAACCTCTTGCACTCTGGTTTCAAATGCAGACCTGTTTTTGTAGAATTACAAACACTCACCTCTGCTGCTTCTCATCGAGGTCTACAGTGCACTGCTCCAGTCTGGATTTACTGTCCACAAACAGCTCAGTCACCTGCACAAATGTACGCAGGATTTTGTTTTACAGCTGGTTGAGACGGAGCTCATTTTCAACCACTAACTAATGATTATTTTCATTATGTATTCATCTGCTGATTATTACTATTATTATATTATTTGCTTATTAACTGATTGATTGGTCTGTAAAAAAAAAAAGAAAAAAAAAGTGGTGACCTTTAAAAACAAAATGGTTAGCATTTTTACATGACAAATGATTCAAATTATAATCAAAAGTTTTTCCAATTAATTTGTCAACAGCCATAGCTCTAATTGTACATATTGTCAGGTACAGTAGTTTAATTTATAACAAAACATCATATTATATAAACACTTTGCAAATGTCTTGCGTGCAAAAATATTAATTTGTAAACTTCCTAAGGTTTCAAGTAAATGTAGCTAACTACAAATGTTAAAATGTATGTTTAAATTTACTCAAAGCTCCTGCAACAACTTATGGTTATGAAATGTTGATATTAACTCTGTGTTGAAGTTAACCCAAGGCTCACGTACTTTCTTGATCTCCTCCTCCATGGCAGCGATCCTGTCCACGTACTCGACTGAGTGCTCCTCCTGAGAGGTGATCCGGCCCATCATGCTCCTGAAACACAGGACAGTTGTTGAATGGGAAGATTTTACTACTATTTCCTCAGTGGAAGGAGTCACCTTTGACTTCAACTCCTTGTTCTGGATGGGCAGCACTTAAGCACTTTCTGACATTTAAAAATGTTTCCACATTTTAATTGACAGTGATGATGAAAATGCACGCCTGGTAAAACAAATAAATCCCTGTGTTGTGTTCCCGGTGCTTTCATGCGACCTACTCGTAGTTCTCTGCAGACAGATAAACGCCGTTCTTGTCTCGAGTGGCGGCTAGGTCTCGCTTCAAACGCTCGATCTCCTCCGTGTATTCCTGAGTGTACAGAATGACAAAGGCAGTATTTCCCTTAAAGATGGTGAAATTCAACAAAAGACATTTCCTGACATGCCACAGTTAATTTGGCCTTTCCCTTTAAGCGAGATATCAAACTCATCTGTACCTTAATGAGCGTCCTCTTGGTGAGTTTCTGGTTGACCTCCGGTTTGTTCATGATGTTCTTGGCTCTGCTGGCGTACTCCAGTGTGCTCAGAGTCTCCTGCACAGCCAGAAAAAAAGAAATCACATCACCAAGAGCATGAGTTGTGTTCAAAATATAGAAATGTTATCGCTCAAAGCAACATAAGCAGAAAATAACAGAGACCACAGAACGTACCTCCAGGTTGCTGGAGGAGGGCGACACAGTGGCGATAATGGAGGTTTTTGTTCGTCCTCCCAGAGAGTCCTGGAGGATTCTGGTCAGCTTAGACTCTCTGTGGGAAGAGGACACATCATTTATCTTATTAGTCATTAGAGCTAGACCCATAAGTCATCAAGAACAATTCATCGTGACTTATACAAACAGGTGTTTCTATGATTTATTATTTTCTACCCTATTTATATCAATGAGGGTGGACTAAATAACAGAAACAGCTCAAAGTTAATAGATCTACAATTCCTCTGTGGTATTTATTTCTTACATTTTATTCTCTGTAGCTCTTCTCTTTAAAATACTTTACAGAAATGTAAAAAAATATACATAATATGTTACTTAGTGAAAAATTAGATGAAAAATGATTCATGAGTCTACCTGTACGGGACGTGAGGCCTTTTCTCCACAAGAGCGGTGATCACGCGGCCCAGCGTCAGCAGTGACTGGTTGATGTTTCCTGCCTCGCGAGCTCGCTTGTCCACTGCACCTGAACGCCCAATGTTCTCGCTGCCGGCCAGATCCACCTGGGGAGGGACCAGAGGGGAGGTTTGTGTGCTGCAATTGTTTTACTTTGTAAATTGAAAATAGGGAGTTTACACTCTATAAACATACCAAGGTGTACTTTACTCACATCTTATAATTACTCATTTCAGCTCATACTTTTGGGGAAGTATTAGTGATTTATTGACCTCAAGAAATGTATCACCAGTTCATTAATTACTTCCAGTTTACAGTCTTTCAGTAGAAAACTTCCCCCATTTATCATGAAGGATTATTACCAGATTGAGTTTGCCGATCTTCACCAGCTCCTCTCCATCCAGAGTGATCTCCTTCATGTGAATGGTGACCGAGAATACAGAGTGGGAGCGACTACGAAAGGGAAAGAGTAAACAAATCAGCCAAGGTGGAAAATATCGGGCGTAGATGGTTGCACAGAAATCATCTCAAAGTGTGCGATATAGTGTACTATCGGGGAGTACCTGGAGTAGGCGTTCATGAGCGTGGAGGCCGTCCTCCTTTTGGCTGACCCTCTCTCCAAGATCTGATAAACTTCGTATTTGTTGTGAACCGTGACCTCCTCCAGACCCTTCACCACCACGCCGCGCTGCAAGTATGGCCGTCAGAACAGAGCTCAGTGATCACAGAAGAAGGAAAAAAACAATCCCATTGTCCTGTATTTCATGTCATAAACACTAAACCAAGGCCGCAAGAACTGCAGGATGCTGTCAAAAAGACCATGGAATCATAACCTAACTTTTTCTAAGTTACCTTGTTCCGCGGGTCGTCGAAGAGCTGCAGACGCTCGTTGACGTCCTCACTGGGGCTGAGCAGGTCAAACAGCTCCTCGTTGTAGATCTCCAGCAGGGAGACTTTGACAGAGAACTCCATCCCATTCTCAGAAAGCTTCTCAAAGATCTGGTGCAGTGTTCTGGGGATGATACCAGCCAGAGGATCCTAAAAACAACAGAAAAGACAATTTAAACTTCTGTCCCCGTCTGATTTGATTATACAATATCAGTCCCCAGAAAAGATCAGGCACCAGATATGATTCATGGCTCTTCGCTTACTTCCTCCCAGGTGAACTCCTCGTCTGGACTCCTCTCTCCCTCCATGGTGAATGTCTTTCCTGTTCCAGTTTGACCGTAGCTGAACAACATAGCAACACGTTTATATTTCATGTTATTAAAAATGCAATTAAACACAGCATTATTGCACAGGTAAGAACAGAACAGAAACAAAGACTTTAGTGGAAGCACTGAAAATCTTTCTGGGCAGCAGATCACTCACGCAAAAACAGTACAGTTGTATCCCATGATGACTTCATCCAGAATGGGGCAAACAACGCTCCGGTACACATCAATCTGCTTGGCAGCCTGACCAAACACCTATGGAAAAGTTATTATATTTTTTAAAAATGGAGGAAATCACTTATAGACAAGTTTCATTTTTAAATTTAATTTCAGGCTGAGGTGGGCCGAACACACCGGCGTCCAGTGAAGAAAAGACCACTTCCTTTCGACTGACACATATCCGTTATAACATGCCTGCATCCCGAGTGTCTGCAACAACTAACCATGTCAAACGTGTAGGTTTTTCGTGACGCCTTGTCATTCACCCCTCCCGTCTTCACTATCACCTCCTTCCTGCTCGGATCGCAGTCCATGATCCCGTGGGACGACTTGCGCTCCATCGTGTTGAAAGGCCTGAAAAACAACGCAGCGGAGACTGATGTGACTTCCCTGAGGAATATCTAAACTATAAACAGGGTTTAGTGATTTTGGATCTCGTGTCTTTTCCACTCTGAGTATTTTATTTTTGTATTCAGTATTTGTCCAGCATCTCATGTAAAGTGACTTTCAATATCGAAAAAAGCATTATACAAGTCCTATGAATTATAATCATTTGGTTAGTAGACTTGTCAACCACGGCTACAAACAAGCCATGTATTGTATTGCTTGTTTGTAGCCGTGGTTACTTTACTTGAGTATTTCTATTTGATGCTACTTTACCCTCCTCTGCATTTTGGAGGCAAATGTGTACATCACTGAATTTATTTGATATCGTTTTAATAAGTTAGTTGCAAATTTGAAATATTAATTCAAAATACAATACGCTTATAAATGATGACATTACAGGCTAACCAGCGGCAAAATACAAACAGCTGTTAAATTACCTCAACCTTTACCAGATACAACATAAAGTGATGAACAAATGAATCGATCAACAACTATGATTAAACATTATTATTATGTATAATTAGTTCTCGTCCTTTTGCTACTTTGAGCAATGATGCTGGTGCTTTTGTAATATTGGACGTTTACTTAAAGCAGAGTATTTCTACACGACAGTGTTGTTATTTTTACGTTAGTAAGGGTCGGAATACTTCTTCCACCTCTCGTTTTTTGGTCCATACCTGCATCTGACAACGACCTGGATGTTTCTCCCCTTCTCGTCTCGTTTCAATCCGCTCAGGTTGTGTGAAGCCATGGCTGCAGAGGGAGATGATCTCCGCAGAAATCAGTCTGTAGTACAGTTACACACTTTAAATTAGCGCGTTAACTAAAACAACAAACACGGTTTTTAATAACTAGACGCAACATGTAACGGCTCGCTGCAACTGACGTATAACAAGCGATGCGTTTGGTTACCATTTAAAGACATGGGAGAAATGCTGTCAGCTATCGACGAGTGGAAAATTAGCATGTTAAGTAGCGTTAGCTTAAATTTAAACTGGCGTTGGTCCAAAGTAACGTAACTCACCGAATGGCAGCGTACTCGTATCGTCCCCCCTTTGCGAATTATCCGTTTATTGTCTCCGCGACTGATGTATAAATTGTATATTTATCGTTTTCTGCCTCCCTCGACAACACAAGCTGCGTCCACAGACGACTTCTCTGGCGCTCTAAAATCTCCGGCAAGACCGTTTTCAAAAGGTTCTTTTAAATTTTGCTGAACCAATGCAAGGAGGGTAACGGCAAAATAAACGCCGCCATTGGTCACGAAGATACACGTGATCGCTTCGGCGTGGAGCATCACGGGACATTTGTACAGTATCATCAGAAACAGTTCAAACTATTTCCACTAGGTGCCGCAAGGTCATATCAATGATCAATGGTGGGAGAAGTATACTCCACAGTAAAAATACTCTTTAATCGTAAAAGTCCTGCATTAAAAACGTTACATCATAGTAGTATTAGCAGGGATATTTCAAGTAATAAAGGTATACAAACGTCCCCTGTGACTGTTAGTTAGTATTTGCTTTTATATGATTACATTTGTATTATAAGCCATACATTTATGTAACAGCAGGGTCATAATATCGTGCTATTAACTCATGATTAATCTCATTATCAATTGATGCAGTGATTATTTTCTCCACAAATCAATTGATTGTGTAGAAAAATAATGAGAATAGTGAAAAAATCAGGTACAATTACCCAGAGATCAAAGTGACACCTTCACAACAGTCAACATTATTACTAATACATTACAATTATTAACACTGTAAAGAAAAAAAAAACATGAAATGTTTGGTAGTTTTGCTTTAATCGATTCAGCTGTAGAACGACTTGAATTTGTCTTGTGATTGTGCATTATGAGCTCATGGTTAATTTTATTTATTTAAAAAATAGTCATCATATTTTATATTCTCTTTATGTTTTATATGCCAAAATTGCAAGTAAATTTAAGTAAGTAAAGCTGTCTGCCGTTTTTTAGCCGTTCCTTTATACTTCTATACTTTATAAGTAGCCCTCCAAAATAATTTGAACGAAATACCTAGGCTGAAATAAAAGCAGTGTGGTATGCTGTAGTAACGATAGTTGTTAAACATTTACATTTTTGTTTATATGTCACTTTTTAGTGCAGATTACAGGCAGAAAAGCTGTTTCTGCTTTTCAGAAATATGAGAAAATAGACTAGAAGAGAAGCAGCTAGCATTTCACAAAACATGAATTATTGGTTATTAAATATCAACATAACAGGAGAAATGTATGTTGAAGCAAAATTTGAATTTAATTTAATGTAAAAAAAAATGTACAAAGCAAAACAACAAACTGGTGTGCGCCACAGTTTACATATACAAATTGCATTAATGCATTCTTTTTATTGATTAAGAACATATTTTGCCATTTAATAATCGTTAACATCAAGACACTGACACAAAGAACCCCAAATTGTAAAAATGAAAATATGAAAAGAGAAATTTCAGTAATACCACATCTCTCGCTGCATAAAAAAATAACACTTAAAATGCATATGTCAAATCAAAAACAACAAATTTAAAGAAATAAACAAAAATGGTATCTTTTATGAATCTATTTCAGGTTTATGAAGTGACCATTGCAGCAATCCATCTGCTGAGGACCATCCGCCCACTCAGCCCCCTGAGGAGGACGAGGGGGTTGCCCTTTTTGCTCTGGCAACCCCTTTAACACACACACACACACACACACACACACACACACACACACACACACACACACACACACATTTATGCATGTCAAAGACACACATGAAATGAAAATATGAATGTTCTTTCTTGTTTTTGTTTAGTATCACAAAATAAGATGTACATGAAGCACAAATGGCTGAAAACATGAGATCTATGTGGAGCGATGAGGAGACTGTTCCTCCTCATATAAATGCATGAAACAAATAGAAACGTCATATTTCCATAATTTTTTGCACATCGTTTGAGCTTTAGTGGAGTTCTTTTGATGACCCCATCTCGTTGTGCCCTCTTCTTTGTCTGCTGTGTTTTAATGGTAACGACTGGAGTATTAGGTCCACCAGCTGTTTGTCTCCATCAACCAGTGAATTCAGTTATTCATATAAATATAAACACACACACAATGCAGGCCACGGAGCCAAAAGCTAAACCCACCACAACTATTTATGTGTTTTGTGAGTGCAGACACAGACAACACAATTATATGTGCCTCTAAGAGGTACAAATACTTAAGCTTACAACATAAACTAATCATAGACAGCCCACCGTGTACTAGGAGGCAGTAAAAGAGGCTGGTGCAAACATTTTGTTTGCTTGTGCTGTAATGAAAGTCAAACCAGGTGCTTATTGAACTGACTTTGTGTCCTTTAGAACATACTTTTAATCTTAAAAACTGAGGATCTTGAACTTTTGGAATTAATGTAACTACATTTCCTCGAAGACAAATTTGGTGTACTTGGACTTTGCTTGAGTATTAACATTTCTAGTAACTTTATTCTACTCTACTACATCTCTGAGGTAAATATATTGTACTTTTTACAACACTACATTTGTCTGACGGCTTTAGATACTTTATGGACAGGTAGAATTGTTCCTTTATGCGTTGAGAACATTCTCGTATACTTCTCAATCTAAAGAAACTATGTGGAACCATCTGAGGTGGGAAATCCCAGAATTGAAAACAGGGCTGTTTTTCCAGAGCTCATGAAAAGTGACTTTAGATTTGCACAGAACACAACAAAAACGTGATGATCTACAAAATATGACGCATTGCTGTAGATTAAACTACCCGACAGAGTTAAGCTACATCAGTAGTAAAATGCAACATACACATTAATGCAGCTGAAATATCCATCCAGAAGTATCTGATATAGTAAAACACTGATAGGTAACATTTCACCACAAAATTACTTTTACTTTAAGTACTTTACGAATATTTAGCTGATATCACTTTTACTTAAGAAAAGTTTTGAATGCTTGAATTAGTACTACTAAGTATGTGAACACTCCACCATTGTTTCTACTTGTATTTGTACACATCATCTTCATCATCGTCATCATCATCATCGTGTCCAGCAGCAGCAGCAGCCTCCACTTCCAGTCGAAGAAACATTTCTCTGTTACAATCTGCTGTCCGGCAAAAAAAATCCACTTCATTACCATAACAATTTTAACTGTGAGGGTGGAAGCAAAGTGAGATGGGAACAATCGTATTGTTTCACCCCCACTCTGTCTCTCTCTCCCTCACTCTCCCTCTCTCGCTCTCTCGCTCTGTCTTTTTGTCATCGCCAGCCCACTCGGACCCCGGGTGATGATGACCCTTTCCGGGGGCGAGCCAGAAATCCAGAGCGGGTAACTTTGTGGTCGGACTGACAAACGTCGGGCTTCATTCACCTCAAGAAGCATCTCTGATCCCTATCCAGCGTGACCCTCTCTCTCTCTCGTTCTCTTTCTCCACCCATCCCTCCACCTCTCCGGAGAGCGAGGTGGAGGCCCGCTGGACGGAGGACAAGGAGGATTTCTCTTCACTGCAGGTCCAAAGTGAGTTTGAGCTTTTGTCACATCTGGAGATAGTCGAGGGATTCCTGGAGTTACTTCAATTTGTTTTCTTGGATGTTATTTCTGATAAATAGCTTCATGGAATCAATATTCCAAATCATATCGGGGAGCATAAAAAAAGATGGAAAATAGGAACACTCCAAGTGAAAAACCACACGTCACTTCTTTTCAGAGTTGGATTTCTGCTCGTATTGGTTGTTCTTTGTCTTCTGGTGCTCAACTTTAAGATCTGTTTAATGTGGTTTTTATGTTCACATCAATTAGTTTGGAGGATTTATGTGTTTTTATGTAAATATGTCTAAATAACAAATCCTGGAAAACAATAGATCAGCCATCACAACTTCAGGCCTCAAGTTTTCTATAAGATAAACATTTGACTAATGTTCTCACACTCACACTTAGAGATAATGAGTTATTTGTAAAGGTTTTTAAAGGTTTTCTTCTCTAGTAGTCAGTGTTATAAAATATGGCTTCTGTGTAGCTAGTGTGTTTTCTGAAACAGATGAGACAGCATTATCAGTTTCAAAGCTTGATTTGAAGTCAACAAAAGGCCAAAAGTGAGTTGCTACAGATTCCACTTTTCAAGCCAAATTGCATATATTTCATTATGGAGCTGAAACGATTAGTAGATTAATCATTAAGTAAATATGAGGGTTTGGGTTTTTTTTCTGTGGTAGTAAATTTAATATCTTTGGTTCAAGTTCTGAGGTTTTCTAATGCTAGATTACAAAAATTTGACCAATCAATAAAATAACCAAGTAATAATATAATGAAAAAAAAAAGATTAGTTACAGTTATTTGATTGTGGATTGAACTACTTAATTTGGAGGTTTTGTTTGGATTAGTATATCAAATGTAATGCTTTTGTATTGAAATCTTCTAGTTGAAATTTATTTGTGAACTTCTTGTGAGAGCAGCAATGTTGAACATTTAGCTGGTAAAAGCAACTTTGAATTGAGATTTAAAAAAAGAAGAAATAATTAGGTAATTAATGGCAATTCTGCAATAATTTGGTGTTTGCAGGCAAATTGTTTGTTGTTGTTCATATTTTGCCAACATTTCCTTTGTTTACACCTTTTTTGGGGTTTAATTTTAAAGTTTTGTTTAATTTGGGGTTTCTGCAAACAGAGAATGAAAACAGATAGTGTTTGATAAAGATCTAGTTTATCAGCTGAGGCTCAAACAGTCCGTCTTCAGTGATGGAGCTCAACGTAGCACTTTGGCTTCATAAACAATACAAGCTAATTATCCTCATTTGATATTGGCCGACGAGCTCTGAGAGTAACTGAAGACACATTCTGGGGCCCAGAGATAATGTTGGAGCCATTCACTGCAGCCCCACGGTCATTGACGCGCCTGTCTATTATCCGACATTCAGCAGTCAATACGTTTCCCATGAATATGCGATCGCTTCTATTGACGGCTTGGTCAGAGGGCTCGTCGCCCAAACCTCCCAAACCCCTGACTCGGCCGCAGGTTGATCAAGAATTTGAATGAGAAATGTGAGAGACACCAACAAATTGAAGAGTTAATCAGAATGATTTATGGTGCTTTTTTATCCAAACGCCCCGTCGTCTGTTTGGCTGAACCAGCCTGAAAGCTTCCCTTGGCTAAGCTAAAGTAGACAACCCCCACAGGTTTAACTTTCAGGAAAAGTCATAAACTCTAACACGTCTATGTAGCCTTGTTATAATACATAAATGCTTTTATCGAATCTAAAGAAGCGCATGAAAAATTAGAATCACTGTGTGAGGCAGCTAGCAGCAGTTAGCATTAGAGAAATGAGGGAACCCTTGCAGGCGTGTGTGCGTAAGGTACAAAGGTACAAATCTTCAAACTTCTTCATTAGAAAGGAAGGAAAAAGTAACCTATTGTTTTGTTACTGCTAGAGTGATGCTACAGCAGTGAGGTGTCAGTAGGAGGTCTCAAAGGTCACACTTTGCTTTCGAGCAGCAGACGCATGAAACATTCGACTTGGGGAATGGAAACCACAGAAAAAGGCAGCTTGACCGTTTTTGTTGTCTGTTGATTGCAAAAAATGGAAAAGAGGACGGCAGGCGGCAAGCAAGTCGGCTGGCCCGACCCGAGCGTCGTTTTAGAAGACAAAGATCCATATTAACAAAAACTGCAGATGACAGATGATTAATCGGCGTGGTGGGGTCTACCGAGCCGCCGGACCCCCGGCTGACATCCCGAGCCACCAAAGACAAAACCAAAAACCCCCCAGAGCCTCGACGGCCCGGAGGAGCGTGGGCGAAGGGTGGAAGCAGGGCACCGTCCCCATGGAGCAGTGTGTGTGCGTGTGTGTGTGTGTGTGTGTGTGTGTGGGTGGGTGGATTTGTGTGTGATTGTACGACAGATTATGACAGAGAAAGTGTGTGCTTTGGTGTGTATATTTGTTACAGAGACACCAAGTGAAAGTGTGTATTTGTGTATGTGTTTGAGAGAGAGAGAGAGAGAGAGAGAGAGAGAGAGAGAGAGCGAGAAAGAGTTATATTGGGAGTAATGAAGGTGCGTATTTGTGTGTGCATGTGGGAGTGTTTGTGAGAAAGGGTGTGTGTATGTGTTTCCTTAGTGCGTGCATTTGGTTTCTGAGCCTGTTCATTGCAGTGTGTGTGTGTGTGTGTGTGTGTGTGTGTGTGCGTGTGTGGACTGGCCAAACCCCCATCTGCCACAGGGTGGGCGGCTCGCCACACAACGACAATACACACCAACATTTTTGTAACTGTGGGCGTTCAAAAGGCTGGAGGAGCCGCGGTCCTCCTGCTCGCTGTGTTCGTCTCCGTGATGCTTCATCAGCTCTCTGATCAGCTATTCAACTCATCAAACAGATTGAAATATGTTCCGTTTGCACTGCAAACATCTCAAACATCTCCTCTCATGATCGGCTGTCCCAAATCAGTCAAGTCAGTCTTGATAACTCTTCCTGTGTGAAGATGTTTGGCCTGGAGGTTGGAACTGGAGGAAAGCTCACGATAGGTCCAAAATAAAAATGGATAATCCTCTGGGCTTTTGTCTTAGAAATAGAAATGATGTCTGATCTGAAGATGTTGCTGGTGGAAAGTTCCATGATACATTCTCTGGGGACCATGAGTATCTGAGGATTTCAACTTTCATGTGTTTCCAGGTGTTGGGCAGTTCTACTGTACAAATACTATAACGCCTTAGGTTACAAGGCTGCACATCTCTGCTGCAGGCTACATTAGCCTCTTCTAGCCCAACACATCATAATCTCACACTCTGGTTCAGGCTATGTGAGTTGCATTGTGAGTAATGTAGGCTCCAAGCAACAATTTGTGGAATAACAAAGAAAATATGTCTTGTACTGATGCATCAATTTTGGTAATCTCATGGTCTTCTCCTACTGCTGTTGCACCGGAGGGAACTCACACACAAGAAAAACCTCAGTCAGCATGTTTGCCTTACTCTTAACGCTGTTAGCACTGCTAGCAACAAACCAGAGTCACCATATGGAGAGCCAAGAGGCAATTGAAATGCTCCCAATCTCGTTTGTAGCATCTTTAAACACAAAAGATCCAAATTATCATTCGGAAGTAGATAGAAAAAAATATGCCTCGTTTTTTGTACGAGTTTGTTTTGGAAAACTTTCTGTCATTTTAACCCATAAAACCTACAGAGAACACAACACAAGCTTGAAAAATGAATTCAAGTTTGTTTGGTGCCATATAGACAAGTTCAACTCAACTCAACCAGGGCCATATTTAATATTCTTAACTTAACCTCATAATGCTTAAATAACCCCTAAAAACCTAGATGGAAATTAAATAAGTGTGATGTATGCTGTTGTGTTTTTATGAAACGTGAAACAATATCCATTTTTATTAAATAGGGTCCTGCCTTTTCAAATATTCATGTTAAAATGTGATTTTGTAGAATATACACTGTGTATGACGCGGATTTGAGGTCTGAATATAAACAGTTGCAGCCTCAGGATTTCAAAAATATTACTTTTTGTGCGACTTACATCCTCATCAAAACTAAACTTAACACGTTGAACAAGGGGACACCATCAAGACCAACCAGCGCCCCCAGCAAACGAATGAAATGATGATCGTCCCACTAATTAGCCCATCTATCTCACGAGGCCCACAATAGCGAGACTCCGTCAGGGCGGTAATGTGTTCCTGACAAGGCAAGAGAGGAAACAAATGGCTCTGTGCTGTCAGTGTGTGGGCTCAGCTGGCACAAAGGCAAAACAAATGCTACACAATTTTAGCCGGATGCCAGCCATATAAGCAGCCCGAGATCCCCTCACCTCACCGGAGGATCCATGTATGGAGAAAGTTCCACCGGAATTCCGAGTGATGGAGATTTCCTTCCTCCTGCTGTCTGAGAGCAGCATGAAGCACGTGCTGAGGTTACATCTGAAAATACCAACATTCAGATTCGCAAGTTTGGCGTTTAATTAGCGAAACTGAAATATGTCATTTTAATTGTTTCCACGTTTTTTGTCACGACGAGCTCCACCAATCCTATTTCTGGAGTTTCCTCTTTTAAATAAAAAAAAAACCCATAGTCCATATTTGGTGAATGACGTGACGGGACACCCAGAGATTTCCTTTATAATCATACTGCGCCGTCCAAAAGCTGTTTACAAGGGATGAGAGCCGGAACAGACACAATGCTCCATCGGAAATTAGATTTAAATACATAATTGGTTTATATCGTCCAGAATGACTGCTAAAATTGCGGATGAGGTTTCGGTGTCTCTCGGCAGTATGGTGGATAGTATTCCTAAGGACGTGTACACAGAGGAGGGGTCGATTGTTTTTAAAGAAGACGCTGTAGGGCAGGAAGGACACGAGGAGGATGGAAGCGGTAAGAATCTGTCATTTGCTCTGGGCTGGTTTGGATGGACATTTGGCTGAAAGTACGAAATCCTATATGAAACGGATCACGTGCTCCTTTATTATCATTCTAACCAGGTGTACTTTTCTACACTTTTCCAGGTGACCCTCTGTTCGAGGGGAAGCGCGCTCCTGAGCTGCCCTGCCACGACGACTTGGCGCAGTTCGTGGCAACTTTACGCACGCACCCGGTGGCGTTTACTGGCACGTTCTCGGTGGACTCCAGGGGCGCGGGAGGACCGTGGACGCCGAGGGACGTCATCAACGTGATCAACGCTGACATCGCCGTCCCGAGACCGGCCACTGTGTCTGGATCGTGTTCGGCATCGCCAGATATTTACGCAGGAGGAGGAGGAGGAGGAGGAGGAGACGCAGCGGACGCGGGGGACGGTACCATGGCGCACGGCCAGCCGGACATCAGCCACATGTACGCACCCCCTCATCCTCACCCTCATCCACACACCCACCCTCACCCCCACCCGGCCCCTTCCTACTCCTGCAGCGCGGACATGTACCAGGACCAGTCGGCAGGAGGGTACCTGGCAACGTCCACCTGCGCCGTGTCCTACCACCCGCCTCCCTCCTACAACCCTGCGCCCAAACCAACTGTAGACGGCGCCGCGCTGCTGTCCATCATGCCGGAGTACGGAGGCTTCTACCAGCAGAGCTGCCAGAGAGATCTCCAGGCGGTTTTCCCAGAGAGGAAATCCCTCGCGTACCCACTAGACTCCCTCAGGGTGCCCCCGCCTCTCACTCCTCTCAACACCATCAGGAACTTTACGCTCGGCGCGCCCTCGCCGGCCGCCGAGGGTCCGATGGCCGCCGCTTTCCCCAGCCTCCAGAGCCTCCCTCTCAGGCCCATATTGAGACCCAGGAAGTACCCGAATCGTCCGAGCAAGACGCCGGTCCACCAGAGGCCGTACCCGTGTCCAGCCGAGAGCTGCGACCGCCGGTTCTCCCGGTCGGACGAGCTGAGCCGGCACCTGCGCATCCACACCGGCCACAAGCCGTTCCAGTGCCGCATCTGCATGCGGAACTTCAGCCGCAGCGACCACCTCACCACCCACATCCGCACGCACACCGGGGAGAAGCCCTTCTCCTGCGACCAGTGCGGGAGGAAATTCGCCCGGAGCGACGAGAGGAGGAGGCACATGAAGATTCACCTCCGGCAGAAGGAGAAACGCTCCTCGGCGTCCTAATCGTCATGGCGCACGCGGCCCGATGCTGCTGAATGTAAACTTTGTGCATCTGAACATTACCAAGAGCCCACATCGTATCTTGTTTAGAGTTGTTTTCACACAGGTGGCAGAGTTATCTGTGGAAGCATGTCTTTAAGAGATATTCAGGGAGAATCCGAACAGGAGTTCACGTTTGGTCATGTCTTCATTATTTATCACATTAACTAAAACATAATTCCTCACCAGCTATAGCCTCCAGCACATCAACACAAACAAAGCAGGACATTGTGACGTCACATTCACTGTAAATGCAGTTTGGTTTACACTAAAGCCCAGAACAGTCTGTTTTAGTGCTCTGTGGCAAGGCATTGGGTCTGCTTCATATTCTCAGGGATTCATTTACAAATTAGGCTGCAACCATGACAACAAAATCCTGGGGGATTTTCAACTGCAGTTAAATGCACAATCTCAGAAACATACAATAAGTCACTGTGGTATTAGAGAGCATTTTTGGACCCCACTTAAACCGTGTGCACCAGTTTTTCATCAACCTATCCCCAAAAATCTAAATCAGTCTGTTTTCACTTGAGAGCAAGGAAATTGTTTAACTTTAAAAAAAAATTTTTTTTAGCATTCATCCCATCTGTGATCTAAAGTCTGATTTAATGGTGAGCCGGGAACCTTTACATCCTCTCTATTGTTAAATAGTAGCAGCAACATTTCATCTTAAAGATAAAAGGTTTACATGAGACAAATACACAATACATTTTACAATAAGCTATCACTAATGATGCTCATGGCTATTTTTATAGGCACTAAAATGTCACCATGCAACATTTTGTAAAGGTTGAAACATAAAAACAAATGCCGAACAGAAATTGCATTCACTATTTCAAGATGCCTGCTGCACAGCATATAAAGGTTCTCTATACGATATCCAGAGCATTAATATGGCAGCAAACAGCTATTTGAAATAATGTCAGAGAATACCCAAATGACATGGTGACATCACAAATCAGGGCGGGGCTAAGGTGGAACTTCAGTGAAATATTATTCGCTCATGCAGCAAAATAAAGTTTTTTTTTAAACCCGGGTTTTTTGTATCTATTGGAAATGTTACAGTGCCATATTAACACGTTTCATTCACCCGATGAAGAGTTGATGGTTTATTGCACATGTTGGGATTTTATGAGAATGTAGCCTGATAATCTGTTTCTGTTATGGTGAATTTTTATATTCAGGTGTACGCACAGACCTGTTGATCGTTGCAAAGATCCAACCAGCATTTCTACCTGATGAATGAGAGAGAGGGAGAGTCACTGGACGAACAAAAGTTGTATTTTTGTGTTTTGTAATTTTCAAACAAGTCAAGCACTAAAGCTTTTATTCTGCTGGACTGATGCTTCTTGTCACTGCAAATAAATGTCGACTTGTCGAGTTGTTGTGGTTGTCTGCTGTTCCTGATCTTCATTTTGACATACCATAACATTTAACTCAATGTCCCCTAAGGCCTAAAGCCCTGAACCCTCAGGGACTTAAATTAATTTACGCTATTTTGACAACACAAGAACATGTTATTGAAAATGATTTTACATTTTTTACTGCCTGATTTGAACTCCTTCCAGGCTTCTGTGCCGGATGAGAGGTAACTGTCAAATTGCCAAACATGTTTTAGTAAAAAGAGCTTCAATAAACAAAATTTAAATAAATGGTTGATGAGCAAACAAGGTGTAGCCCATTCCTCTGATTTCAAGTGTTTTATGTTCCATATTAAATCCTTGATCTTAACGTTTCTGTGTAAATGTAATATCCCAGTTTGAACACTTATGTTCTGTCCTCTTTGCTTGAAACTGCATCTGCTGATGGATGAAGATGGTGTCATATTAGCAAAAGCTGCGGATCAGCTACGAAAAGTTGAGAATACATGTGTGTTTTAGGTATGCATTCATAATACTTTGCAACATACGTGGACACCATGCAGAGTTGTTTACATGTATCTTTGCAGAAGTGCTGGAAAAAACAGCTGCTGTGTGAAAGCCAATATTTTTCATTTCAGGCACTTTAAACTCCCAACAAAAGGCCCAGGTACTGGCCCTTCAGAGCTTTCTTCATCAACCTGCTAAAGGAGTACTTATCGCTTGGAAATATGTTTGATTGAAAATGTAGGTACCAACTTGATTCAGTAGTATTAACTGCACCAGCATGGACCACCCTAAAGAAATTAGGCCTTCTTCAGAGACTGTGGTTCAGGAGGTCGTGTACCAATCGGAAGATGGTCAGTTCAATCTTAATCTCCTCCTGTCTGCATGTGGAAGTGTTTTGGGCAAGATGCTGAACCCCAAATATCTCCCGCAGGACTGATCGGTGTGTGAATGAGCGTTTGGTTTAGATGAGCTCCTGATGAGCAGGGGGCACCACCACATCCACGTTGGAGTGATAAAACGTATTGAAGGCAACACGTTGCTTTCCTGAACGTTTTTGTTCACACGCAAGATGCTGAAGCCAATGAAGCAGACATGGTTAAGCAAAAATAAACGGCACATTTTATATGAACAGACAGAAAAAAGTAATTACAGGCAAAATACATTGATGCGGTTACTGATCATTCAACAGATTCTGGTCTTAGGTCTGATTTAACGAGCCTTTACCCTCGCAGTGATACAACACACGTCTTATAGACTGTTCTAAGGTCCAAAAACTGATTAAAAGTTTTAAATAAAAGTTATCCGAATCATTTCACAATTCAAATGGTTCCAAGCTCTAAATGTGAGATTTTAGTACGTCTCTAAGTGGCACCACCAGTTTCAAAATAAGCATAATTTGTGTTTACCTGCATTTTAATGAAACCTTTACATTGAACAACATCATGCCTTCACTGTTAATGTTGAGCTTCATGTCTTTGCTGCCTTTGAGCTGGAAACCATGCCACGTTTCATTATACAAACTTTATTGTTAACCTTAACCAACCCTGCATTTCTGATTCATTCCAACCTCAATTGTAATCACACCGACATCTTTGACATTGTGGCTGAATAGTGCAAACCTCTTTTCTGATGCGGTAAAGACGTCCCAATTTGTGCTGGGAAGCTTCATTTAGTGCACTTCTTTTCAAAACAATCTTTCAAATCAATCAGTCCTGAGGATCAAACTTTTCCCCAGATAAGAAGAAGGCTGTCTGAAGGCAGTTTGTCGAGTCTTAAACAAACGTGAGAAGACAGCCTTCTTCTTATCTGGGGAAAGCTGATATATATAGTCTACAAAAAGAGGCCATGAAGATTCAGAGTTCTTTATCCAACCGGAACACAACGCCACAAAGCCAGAAGCAGGAAGACGATTAATAACGCGTGGACACAAGTCCCTCCTTCGTCCCGGGACACTTCCACAGAGGCGGCTCAGGTTGGGACGTATTTCATTTCAATGCTGCTTTTAAGATGCAGTCAGAAGTCTGGAATTTCCAAAAAGTAGTTTATACCTCCGACTGTTAGGTTTCAATGCTGCAGCCTGTAAAATGTATGCATTTCACCCCTCGTGCAACAGACAGTCACGGTTAGCATAAGTGCACATTTAAGAAGCATCATCAGTTTTTTTTATTCTTATTTTTTTTAACCAACAGCAAGTACTTCATGCTTTGGGTATGTAAAGGTTATTTAAAAGGATTGCTGTGTCATGCTTGAAGTGAAGGCTCAGAAGTGTTTGCAAAATCTGCATTTTGGAACGTAGATTTGAAACGCCAACTTGGGACCAAGAAGTAAGCAGCAGACTACCAGTAATTTCCTTGAACGCAGCATTAACACCAGCCCATCATCAGCTGGTCATTACTTGCCACCTGCCCTATTACATTTACAGGATTATTATTATTTTAGTCTATCGCTCATGTCATTTGTTTTTAAACCTCTCAGCCGATTCGCTTCTATATTGACACAATCTTTGATTAAACAGAGTCCATCAGATAAAGCCAAAAGTGCATGTGATGAAACATTTAGGGTGACACACAAGGCATTCAGAGGCTAAGCAACATGTGACCAAAACGCCTCACGAGTCATCTCCTTCCCTCATTCCAAATGTCAATCAATCAACAGCACTTACAGACTGGTCTTCTCTCAGACGGGTCAGATAGAGATACCAAATGCCAACATGGACTCGGACAGTGTCAGAGAATTAGGGACTAGAAACAATTGCATCACAAGAAATGTGATCTCTTTCCTTTTCTGGTTGGGTAAAAGCAAGGGCATTTCTAATACAGAGAACCAGTGTGTGCATTAAAAGTAAAAGTAGTAAAATGACTTAACTAATGTTGCTGCTTTCCTGTCAAAACCTCCTAATAGAGACACAGAGAGGGATCACAGTACAATTAATATTGTTTAATATTGCCTGAGGCTCCAATTTCTTTTTGTGCAGGTGAAATTAGTTTAGTTATTATATTTAACCTCTGGACAACAGAGTTGCAGCCGTTTACCGTTGCAGGGCAGCAACACCCAACAACGAGGTCACCTACGTTCTTGCTTTTCTAAAAGCAACAGCACGACATTCTGACTCTGGTTGCCTGTAATGGCTTCACATGGAATAGTGATTTAGAATGAGCCCGATTGAGCCCAGTGTTGTCCAATCAAGTCCAAAAGTCCCGGCCTTTAACTTACAAGGGGTATAAACCAGGCCAGCCCGAGAAAATACGACATTTTGCGGCTGCGGGTCAATCCGATGAATCAGAGGCAGACCTCCGGGCCTGGATACGGCTCCGCACCGCACCAGAAATCCGGAGGCTGCGAGATCTCCGTGAGCCAGACCTCCTTCTGATCTGTGCTTTTAACCTCCGTCAGGACCTTGTAGTAGTGGCAGTCTCTGTCCTCGTCCGGGTCGTACGGCGGGGCCAGGATGTCCAAGAACGCGGTCGGGCCGTCAATGGCGTCGATCTGGTGGAGGTTGTCCTGGTCAGGTGAGAGGACGCACGGGCCGCACTCCTCCGTGTACTCGCCGATGGAGCGGAGCAGCGAGCGCCTCAGAGCGCCCATCTGGGCCGGAGGGAGCGGGGGCGCCGGGAGCGTGCTGACGGACGACCGCTCCAGCCTGTCGAAGCAGCTGATCCTGACCTTACCGTACATGACTTTGAGCATGCCGTGCATCCCCGGGTGATCGTGCAGCGGGATGGACGCGCCGCTTTTCAGCAGGAACACCCCCATGCTGAATTGGTCCGTCTCGCAGATGTGCATGTAGGTGACCGGAGGCCCGCCGTGGTGGTACGGGAGCGGAGGGGACACGCCAGGGGAGCTATCGTCAGCTCTCCGCGGGACGAGCTTCAGGTCCGCCGCTCGCACTTCCGTCATCAGGCTCATCAGCTTGCCTTGGTTCTCCAGGAAAGACTTACCGGCCTCCTCACCTCCGACACGGGGCGGATTCCTAAAGGTGACGAGAGCCTGCCGAGCTATCCTCTGCACCGTGGAGCTCATGTCGCTGTCCGCGGGCATCATACCAGAGCGAGGAACGGCGCCGTCCGCTTTTCACTGGTCGCCCGTTAGCGATTATCTGTAGGTAGCCCTTTAGCTAGCGACAAAGATCGTCGGTTAACATGAGAATCACTCACTCCGCGGATATTCAGTTGGATGGTTGTAGTATGAACTGTTCATGAGACAAAATAATAAAAAATAAAATAAAAAAAAACAATAACGTTTGTTCAGGAACAATATAAAGCAAGGATACCTGAATAAAAAAACAACCACATGACTTAAACTTCAATTTACACGCATTTAAGAAATACATTTAACATTATTATTATTATTATTATTATTATTATTATTATTATTGTCCCTCCAAATTTTAGCATAAATGTTTGTACAAAAATACATATACACATTAATGGGATTGTCAGTTTAGGAATTAAGAACACACCAGACGTTTGTAAAACAAAAATAGAGTGAATTCATCAAATATTTGATTTTTGGGCGTTCTTCTTCCTGACAGAGTGAGACCTCAACTTTTGCCCTACCTTTGGTCATCGCAACACTCCGTTCATTGACCGCTGTTTTCTGATCCTTCACGGGTTCAATCATTCATTCGTGTTTAAAAAAAAAAAAAATTTTGAAAAGACACGTGACAAAAGCAACACAACAAAATACACAATGCTGTGAATCTGTGGTGGTGATTTTCTCACAGTATTTGACTCAAGCTGTCAGCCTCATGGACTTTACGGCCCCATTTTTGAACAACTGTCAAACACGTCCGCACCAGCATGGCAAAGGTATGACCCGCCCTACCTCGCCTCTGATTGGCTTAGCCATAAACCTAACCAATCCAACCAACGAGGGCAACGAGTACTAACCAATGAGGGGCAGAGTAGAGCGAGCCATGTCTTCGCCAGAAGAGGAGCGATTTACCAGCGTACATCTCGTGGATCTTGGGACATGTAGTTAGTTGAAACGACCTGCCAAAACAACGCAGGTGCTAACCTACAATATCCAACATGTCATAGAATATTGAACTTTTAATGATCATCGCCCGTTATTCAAATAGAGACATAGCTATGATACAAGTCTTTTTTTAAATATATAAATGTCCTTCCATGGCATAACCCATTCAATCTAAAACATGATAAATTAACTTTAATAAGTAACAATATTTACAGTGCAACCAAATACAACAACATTAATGTGACATGTATGTAGGCAGTTGCTTGCTAACATGCTAGCCATAATTTATTTTGGGTAAATAGCTGTATAAATAGTTAGCTAAAAGTATGTCCTCCAGGCTTAAACTCTATTGTCATAATCCTGCACTACATTAATCTGACATCTTTAGTTACCACTTAATTTGCAGATTCAGATAAACGATACAAAATATAATCATTAAATAAAGTATGATATAATTATCAGAAAAAAACAAAAAAAATTAACAATGCGCAGCAACATATTTAATATTAGCTCATTCACCACCTGCAACATGAAAGTGGCAATCTCAAAGACTTTGACTTAGATACATGTGTTATCTGCCAAAGGAGTTAACACAATAGTGACTGAGCCCATGGCCCGCTGATGAAAGTATTTCAGTAGTTATTTGTTTGCAGTATTATATAGTAGGGGGGGGGGGCTTATTATAGTTTTCTCCATTGGATAAGGACAACAAATGGAATGGAAATGGGAAAACACCTTAAACAATCCCATCCATCTGTATCCATCCATCATTTTTTAATGAATCCCTTCAGCTGTCTGGGGTCCAAAGGTTACGTGGCTGCTTTTCCATCACAGAGATCCAAGTGGAAGATCAGTAAAATGATGATTTTTTATCCTTGCGGCTAAGAACCACACCATAGTCCCCAAAAGATCAACAGTGACTCATATATGTGAGTGTGACTCACTTGTTGTGGCATCCGTGTTTGGCATTTCATTCCAAAGATGTAGGCAGTTAATTTGGACGTCCATCTACTGGGAAGCACCCACCCACACACACTCATAACACGAGAGAGAGAGAGACGACAGCCTACTTTATGGAAATTCATCCTGATAGAGAGATTTGTTTGGTTGAATTTGCCGGCCTATGTGGATTCTGTTTGGAGTTTATTGCGGTGATCAAAGTAGAGGGAAACAGGAAGCAGTGGGAGGGAGAGGACTGATGTGATGGAGACTCAGACCTGCATGTTGTTCTGTCCTCAGATCCAAGTGATCAGATTTTGCTTTTGGGGTCATTCCGTGCCAACTCAGCCACCCATGTACATGACACCTCTCAGATTTTGCTGAAAAGCGTAACGTCTCTCCAATTTGTACGTTTCCTCGTGTTTTTTAATATTTTCTGCACTAACAAAGAAGAATGTAATGTTCTTAATGTTTTCTTTTGCCCATTGAAACATCTCCATTGGTGTCAGAATATGGTTTGCATTATTAGCCTGCAGACTTGCTGCAAGTCGCTTGTCACAGGCGGGTCTCTTTCATCGGGGATAAGGGGTTCATTTGTGATTTTCAGGAAATGAATGGCCAGCAGTCTAAATATTTAATTGTTTGCCATCACTGAGCATAATACTAAGTTATTTCCACTATTTTCATGCTTTATCATCACTAAATTCTCCCTGATCTACATTCCAGACTTCTGGAAAAAAAGGTCCAAAATGGTGCATTTTGACGATTAAAATTCATATCAAGGAGCTTCATAGTCAAAGGTTTTATTTAATTAAAAGAAAGAACAAATATGTATCTTTATCTGGTATAAATCCCATTAGGATCATCAAGTGCCCACGTGGTCATTTGGGGGTCCAAATATGGGGTTCCAAAAGAGTCACCTCTGCCCGGGAGGGTTTTTGGACCCCCATAAAACCCCCACCAGTGGTACCATACCCTTCAAATTAATTTTGGCAAGAGCAAAGGTCCCAAATATAACAAATAATCCTGTTTAGAATAAATGTGATCATTCATCGTGGTGCTAGGAGCACCCAAAAAGTGAAAAATAATTTTGGCCATCAAAAATAAATTGGACTTTGGTGACCCACCTCTCACCCAAACAGTAAGGAATGTTGATTCTGCCTGTAGAATTGTGAAGTACTCATTACAATGAACTAACCGAGCAATTCTCAGCCTTCTATCAGTATTAGAACAGAAGTTATGGGTCTCCAAAAATGCCAACAAATGAAATGCGAAATTCCAATGTGTCAAAAAGGGGTGTGGCACTTGAAATTCAAATGGACGCCACGGGCAAACCGTTTGAGATATTGACCTGAAACATCAGATTCCCTCGTTTGGTAACATAAGGCATATTTTCACCGCTTTTCAGCAAAATCTGAGAGGTGTCATGTACATGATACCCCGATTTTGGCTGTTTTCACATGGAATGACCCTTTGTATATTGGAGGATTCTGTAGATGTAAAAGAAACAAATACTCAGTGGAGCAGCCCTGTCGGTAATCTCACAGTATGAATCACTAAATTAAAAATACCCACAATAATAAACAATATATCTGAATTTATGGTCGTCATGAGTGCCCCTGCGTCAATGGAGACGTCTCCCACACACATGTCTTCTCAGTTCCCCTTCAGCTCCACAATCTTCAGCCTGCATGTCATGAAAAACCCACCTACTCAAATTGTAGAGGCAGGGTGTGTGTGTGTGTGTGTGTGTGTGTGTGTGTGTGTGTGTGTGTGTGTGTGTGTGTGTGTGTGTGTGTGTGTGCAGCCTGTGGGTGATGTCACTGTTGTCCTGTAGCAACATGTTTTTATAGTGGGATTGTGGAGGCAGGCCAAAAATAGACGCCGTGATTCAGACCTCGGACGTTTTTAGACCTGATGTCGAGCCAAACTGTGGAAGCCCTGCATAGAGGTCATCCTCCAACTCTAAATAAACAGGGTGAGTTATTGTGCTGCGACAGGCTGTCGGGTCAAACACACACACATGCACGTACACACACCCTTGTATATTTATAACAACAGTAAACAGCAGACACTCTGTATGTTGTTGTGTGTAGACCACAGACTCTTTTGAGGTTTTGCCGTCATGTAGGTTATCTGAAGTCCGGTTTCCAATACAAACATTTAAAACGGGTTTTGCTTGCTGTAAGTGATGGAGGTGATGGGGGACAGAATGCAGAGTCCTCATTCTGAGCAAAAATGCATTAAATTGATCTGAAAATGAGGCTTCAAAAATAATGGATGTCAATCATATTTGTGCCGAAGCTATAGTCGAACGAACAGCAAAAGCATCTTTTGGTATTGAGAAAAGCCCTCAGTGTCCTGCTTTATCGTCCTTTTCTTAATGAAGACTCTCCAGTTCTCAGATATAACCGATGCTATTGCAACTACACTAAGCTCGTCAGGAGCAGCCATAGTTGTTCTGACACAACAGTCGGCTCTCCGTCTTGTCCCTCACACACCTAAACATACTTGTAGCTGCCAGCAGCTCCTCTGTGAGGAGGAATCAGCTGATTGGTTCAGACACAAATGCATTACCTGAAACCTCACAAGATGGGTTGATGGCCCTCCTCACATGGAGGGTCCGTCACATTGAGGCCCATCCCAAACCAACTAGAGGGGAGCAGAGGTATAAAAACCTCCGTAGCGAGGCTACGGCGAGGCTGACTTTTAACCAGCTGTGCTTCCTGACCACATGCAACACCGTTTTGTGTTCGTCACAGAAAGTGCCGCCTACAAATGTAGTTCTGTGCCACTATCCAGACATGAACAATGACATAAAGGTCCAGAAAAGGGTAGATGTGTCCATTGGGGCGGGACTTTTTCGGTTCTGTGATACATTCAAAGTCAAAGTCTCTGTGGTTTTCCCAAATGACCTACTGCCTTATGAGATGTTAACATAGACAGTATCCATGTAGTGGGTTGTAAGTTATGCACACAGTGCCTCCGCTACTCTGACCGATGTCCAGAAGAGATCACTGAGTTGGTGCAGGTTATGCTGTCTATATCCTACTGCTCATGCATGACTAGAGAATATAGTGCCATAGAGATCCAACATTGTATGGTGGATGTTGAGTCCACAGATCTTGAATTTGTGGTTAATTGAAAAAAATTAAAAATACATAAATTATTATTCCAAGTAGTACTGATGAGCCTAAAGTAAGAAAAAAGCTGATTTATTTTCTCATAGACCATGTTAAGTGTGTGGTACAGCACTGTTTACTGCATCCTGAAAGGAAAGTAGCTGTAAAAGGCATCAGCAGTAAATCTATCAGCTTTCATACTTTAGTGGTGAGTTTTTTTTTCTGATGTAGGGCAGCTTCTCCCATCACGTGATGCAATCTAATTTGCGTGTGAAAGGGATCGTGGGAAATTAAGACTGATTGTATGAAAACTACCCCTCCACTTTTTCCAGCCTCAAAAGAACAAACTCACATCTAACTAATTGTCAACAACTAGCCACCAAACCGACTGATGCGAAACAATGTGCCACATTACATGGTTTGGCAAAAAAAAGAAGAAGTTTCACAGCACCGAGGCTACGGGAAAAATGTGGATTGAAGCTGTTTGTAGACGTGATTTTTTTATGTACCAATATAGACACATCCATCACGTCAGCCTCTGGGCGGATGGATTCTCCTGATGACTGTAGCGGTGGGCTGATCAAAGTTCAGTGAGCGTAGAAGATGAGGGCTACTTTTATGGTTGCGTGCGGTTGTTCATCTGACACTTCAACTTGAGTGGATCCAAATGTGTTTTGTGACAGAGGCTTTGGTCCACAGGGTATAGACAGGAAGCTGGATCTGGAGTCAGAAGGGTCCCGCAGGGGAGCTTCACATGAATCTACTAACATCAAGTCAAACCCCAAGGAGGTACTTTGGAAGTGAACAATAAAGTGGAGTTTAACTAAGAAACAAATTCACAATTGAATGTCTAGAACTCCTGCAACAAATACGATGAGCAGCACATTGGAAGTTAAAATAATGTGGAAACGCCTAAAGTTACAAACTGCTTCCCCAGTGTTTTGGGGGTTAAAAGGAGCCTTCTGCATGACCTCCTTCTGTTTTGTGTCTGAGTTTCATGTCAGCTGTGCGTCTCTGTGTGCAATGATGTTATCTGCGGCCCACGTGGCCTCGGATTGGTGGCCGGTCTGCATAGCGACAACCTGTCAATGCTCTCTCCGATACAACTGCGTGACTGCTTCAGAAAACATTGAGTGTTTTTTTTGCTCTGCAGAGATCGTCCGACGTCAAAGCGGCGATTTCACGGCCCGAGCTTGCGGACCGAGAGTGTCGTGTGACGTCAAAGCGTTGTGCTAGTGTGTTGACTCTCTCCACGAAAGATCAACAGCAGCCTGCAGTATTTATTTACATGCTGTTATGCAGTTAGGAACCGTAACATAACAAGGCATGTAGCATTCTGTTGTGTCCTGAAGTTCATTGACCAACACACAGATGGTTTCCTGAACTAAGCCCAAAAATGACAGAAGAAAAAAAAAGACCTCAATAAAAACATGTATTTGAGGAGATCAATGACTTGGTGGACACGTCGACAGCTGGTGATGTGAAAGGCTTGCTGGCACCAAAGCAAAATGGATCATACCTTAGGAATACATTTTAATCTTAATAATGTAACTGCGTAGAAGAGTTGAATCATATTCAAAATTGAATGTCTCTCAACAACTATTGGAAGGATTGCTGTCAAATCTGGTCCAGATATCCACAGGGCTGAGACCACGACTTCTCCTCTGAAGTTTTCACGTATCCTGTGAAATAACATCACCCTTGTACAGACATTTATGGTCCCCAGATGATGAGTCCTGATGACTTGGTAATCCTCTCAGCTCACATTTGTGAAATATCTCAAATATCTAATGGATGGATTTTGAAATTTCATTGTAATAACTTCAATCCTCGGACCTTTTATCTAGCGCCAGCATCAGGTCAACCTTTTAATGTGCCCAATAATTTGACTTAAAGATCCCATATTATACTGTTTTTCATCAATTCCACACAGCTGTCAGAGGTCCAACAACCCATCCATGGTCCTGAATTTCAGCTTTCTAAAAGTTGCTCAAATGAGCTCTGCTGAGAACAGACTGTTTCTGTGTCTGCACCTTTAAATGCTAATGAGCTCCGTCTGTCATCGCCTACTTGGAGAGCCACGGAGACAATGCCGCTTATGCTAGCGGCAGCATGCGCCAATGTTTACGTGGATGTATCGCTATGTCTCGCTTATGTGGCTCAGGTGAAGTTGCTGGGTCCTGTATGGTTGGGACAGATCCTTTTACGAGGGTCAGTGTCGAGGCAAAGCCAGCTTTGTACTGTTTGTTACTGAAGCAGTCCGATGTGAAGTGGTTAGCACGCACATACAAGCTAACACGAACCGTAGCAGGCGCATTGTCATTAAAAATGAAACGCAAGAGACCAGACCTGGACCATCGTGCACGGCGCTCTGTTGGACATGCGCTCCAGGGTTCCGTCTGGACGGAGGCAGCAGTGAAGAAGCACCAGAGAGCGTAAGACAGAGGGAGGATTGTCTTCAGCTTCACCTGCACCGGGATTTATTCACGGAGCACCAGCCGGATCACCCAGCGCCACAACCGGTAAGTCGAGCTGCGCTCTCCCCGCTGTGTGCGAAACGCC
Organism: Eutrigla gurnardus; assembly: GCF_963514095.1. NCBI lineage: Eukaryota > Metazoa > Chordata > Actinopteri > Perciformes > Triglidae > Eutrigla > Eutrigla gurnardus. Next base: position 16,598,341 of record NC_139925.1, read on the forward strand.
CCCTCTCGGATATCTCCTATCATCATGCAGAGGAGGTCGGCCTATGCAAATGACTCCCTTCGTTACGTAACGACGGGAGCTGAATCTGAACAGCTCGTAGGAGCGCCGTTGTACCAGTGGGTGGGCTGCAGAGACCATTAAGGAGTCGCTTGTTTTCCTCATTCTGGGAGTTGACAGGCTCAGGGAGGACCAGTTTATAGGTGTAGAGACCAGAGAAAACCTGTTTTTCATAAATGGGACCTTTAATATCTGCAGAACTCCCATCTGCCTCAGCTGTACTTGGTGTTTATTGCTAATTAGCACATGTAAGCATTGATGGTGAACATGGGAAACATTTGAACATATTAGCATGCTGATGTTAGCATTTAGCTCATAGCACTGCTGTACAGATCCATCGAGCATGGCTTGATTTCAGATTTTTAAGATGTACGATTCATGTTTTTCCTTTGAAACACAAGTTAATCCGAGGGATTAAGATGAGAAAGAGATGCTATGTAGAGTGTTTTCAAAAAGTACTGATGTATCATGGACGGATGCTCCACGATAAACAAAAAGAAGCTGGGTTAGTGAAGTCAAGACTGAAACAAAAATTGAGATCTTAAGTTTTACTGTTTCAACATATTTGACTTTTCCCTTGAGCTTTGGAGAGTTCAGACTTGAGAGTCACCAGTGGCTGGGAGGGGGAAAACTGTTGTTACGGTAATTGCTTCCTTATGTTATCAGACAGCTTGCTCTCTCTCTCTCACACACACACACACACACCAATATATATATATAATTTATATTTATATATAATTTATGTTAAATACTAACATCACTATGAAGTTAGAATGTTCTATCATATATATTGTATAAATATAATATATAGTTTTAGTATATAATATATATTTTTTCCTGTTCTGTTAGTATTTATATTTTTTCAGTTTGTTTTACAACTATAAAATGTTATGTGTTTGTATAATTTATCTCATCTATATCCGTTTTGTTATATTTAATATCAATTTCAGTATTTGTTGGGACTCTTATTCAAACATGAAGGGAAATAATATACTGAAGATGTTATTATAACCATATCTTACCATTTTAGTCGATATATTGGGAGTGTGGCTGCCAGGACCTCCAGGCGGGACAGCCTATTCTCACAGGCAGTGAGAATGGTCAATGAACAACAACCATTACCTCTCCCATCAGTGCCTTCTTGAAGCAGAGTAATCCTCATGCCTGCGATTGACAGACTATAAAAATATGTCTTTCTGTATTTTCATATTCCTACTTATTTATAAATATGTCTTTACCCCCTAATCCCATGTTCACTGAGTGGAGTGTACAAAGTAATAATTTTATTGTGCTGTAATGGATGACATTAAAGTATCTTATTAACAATATATGATAAGAGATCTCATCTTATATTGTTTTCATGGTCTATATTTCTCAATTTAATTTGCAATAAATCCACATAAATCAGGATATTTGCACGGATGTTACAAATATTAAGTTTTTTGTTATTAGTAAATCAAAAACACATGAATCAAACATACAGAGGTGTGTGTGTGTGTGTGTGTCAGTCATTATTAGCAGATGGTCATCACTGTCGTCATTGTCATCATCATCATCATCATCATGTGGATTCCTGTGTGCGTCTGTTGGTGTGTTTTCATCATCACAAATAACAAATCTGGATGCTCTCACGCTCTTACATATCACGTGTAACCCTTGACTCACAGAAGCAAACACAATTTGTTACTGCAAATATGACTTAAAGTTTCTCTGCTTTGCGTTCCTTTAATTGAAGACTCAATTCCCCATCTGCCACATAACTGATTTCTATAAATCTATCTATTACAGAATAAGTTGTTAGGCAAAGTACAATCCAGATTCAACCCATTTAGAGAACAGAGCAACACACAAAATAACTCCTTCCTTTAGCAGGAGAGTGACATCAAGTGGCCATTTATGAGTATTGCATCAAAGATATACAGTTTAAGTAAAAGTCTTTTCCATCTCGCTGCTGGCAAATATGATAAATAAAGCCAATTAATTTCGAGATTACATTTAAAAACCACATAGAGTATGCTGTTCAGAAGGGTCTAATCATTTGGTATATCAATATGTATTTTTCCTTTTTAAACAATGGCTTTCAAAATAAAATTTTAATGACATTCAACAATACGCAGGCTACTCAGATACACAACGACAACACACACAACAAATTAAAAGCTAAACTCAAGTAAACAAATTATTAATTTTGTTCAAAGTTGTTGGGCCCATTGTACTAAACATTTCCATCCCTAGAGCATAAAAAAATCCTATCAATGACATGTAAAGATGAATTTACTGTCTTACTTTCTGTTTTAAGAGTGATAAAATCAACAGCGCTTGAATAAAAACAAAAAGCGGCAACAACATTGGTGTCATGTTTGTTCTTTAATCTTCGATGGTTATCACACAGACCGACACGTTTCAACATAAAAAGTATGCCAGTTCTTCACAGTATTGCATTTTGCACAGTGTTATGACAACAGAGTTTTTCAGTGAAGGCACAAAACTAGAGATTACTTCTGCAAACGAAATCCCTACGGACAAAGATGATGAACAAAAAGGAGATCGGACTTGGCGCAGGAAACAGTTTTTACACAACATAAAACTAACATTGATCTCTACCGACTCACGGCAAGAAAGGTAGTAGTGTCATAATCAAACTAACATTAACTGCCGTTACACTTAATACTTGTTCGGTTACATTTTCACCCACTTCTCAAGCTTGACCCTCTCTCTATTTCTGAGCCCCCCCCCCCTCAAACACATTTCAAAACACAGTAAGTAATAAAATTGATTTTTCCAGACGTTTCCCCAAACCTGTGCATGAACCCTGCTGATTGTCCACTTTCCATATGAAATCCCAACAGATCCAAGATACCGGCAAGTGCTCTTGGTTGGTTTAGTGCAACTTTCCTTCAAATACTGTACCATTAAAATAGACCCTGCTCTGCTATAAAAGTACACATAGTAGTACAAGATAACAGTATAAGTACTTTGCTTTTTTTGTTGCTACATATGAAGCATGCTTTCACAGTAACACAATAGCTACGTAGTAGAAGGGCTGCCTCATGCATCTTCCACCACCTTTCCAATGAAAACACAACAGAAAGCAGAACGATCCTGATGCACTGCACGCAGTCCTCCACACACATATCTTTCAAGAGTTATGCTGCCGTTTGTATAAAAAAAACCCACAACAGTGATTATTCTAGGTTTTACCGGACTAAAAAATTCAGACTAAGATCAGGTCATGTTAATAGAAACGCTGCGATCGGCTGTGAAGTGACAGACTGACGATGGACCTCAAACGACGACTAAAAAGTACTGTACATGCACTTAAGTAAGCATCTTATACGATTTGGCTTTCAAGCCGATTTCTTAAATATTGTGTAATGCAGAAACCTGGATTCTTTCATCTGGAATTAGAAGAACCCAGACTCTTGCCTGGAAGAGTTGTCCTGGAGAAAGTAGGTAACCGTGCTTTTCTAATCGGCATTTTATACATATGCGCGACAGAAACACTTGGGCTTCGATCACCAGTGTGTAAATTCACAAAGTGATCAAGGACTCAGAAGTCTGATCACACAACGGATCTCTGAAATACTCGGAGGGCAATTTTCTAACATCTGAATCAGGTTTTTTTGTGGTAAGAAGCAGTGAAGGGTAAACAGTAAAATTCAAGATGTAGTATCAGCTATTACTGCAACAGTCATTTATCAATCTGCCTTGGTTTGAAAAAAAAAAAAACAGTACATGATTTGGCTTAAAAACTATTTGCAACTTAAACATTTCAAAAAGAATTATGATTGATACAACTAAAAAAAGGGTTCCTGCAAGATCTATTCACAATCCAAGATTTAATACTATGAATAATCTAATTAAAGCCAATTAGAAATTGAAATAAGATAAATAAAATTTTCAGCAGAGGAATACTACACATACATCATTTCAGGAATTTAAGACAATTCCAGGAAAGGCGGGAAAATATGTGATTCGTTTGCAACCCAGATAAATATTCTGCCAAGTTAAGTACTGTAGGACGACTACTTTCACTTGACGACACATAATAGCTTTGTATACAAAATATCTATCAACACTGTCAACAAAACCTAAACCAACGACAGCAAAGATATATTTTACAGCGAGTACCATCTTCGACATTTACATTCGTATCATTGGATGAGTGCAAAAATAAAGTGTAAACAGGTCGTACACAATGATGCAGGAAGAGAAACGATTCTATTAAACAAGAGCTTCGTTTAGTATGCTGCAAATGTGCTGTATGCATTCACGGCACTGTAAGTCACTTTGGATGAAAGCGTTGATACGACGTCATTCGTATGTGATCGGAGAATCTCCACCCGTTTCTGTGTGAATGAGTGCGAGTTTAAGCCTGAGCGGCGAGACAAGAGTCAGGTCTTAAAACACGGCATCTCTTCAGTGTGAGCTATACGTTAACTCAAAGAGTACATTCGTTTTGTGTGTGGTGTCCTCCAGACCCGGGTCAGACTGGACCTGCGTGTACGCGGCTTGTTTTGGAGGGACAAATAGAGAACACGCTTGCAGCCCAAATATGTAAAAAAAACAAACAAAAAAACACTTCCAACACATTCTTTACTATGTTTAGTTAAACATAGTGTGTGTTATTCTATGTTTATGCTATTGTCAACAAATCCCATAAGAAGACCAAAACCAACAACACGTTGGTCCGTTACTTAATACTTTGTGACTTCCTGTCTGTGGCTCTCAGCTGCAAGCCCATTGGTTCCTACTGAAGACATACATCTTTAAAACACAAATATATAACTTAAACTTTCACAGCCAGAAGAAAAATACAATAAATCACCATAAAGTCAACATATCTAACTTCAGGCAGTATCTGAACTGGTCCTAATGCAGTTAAGCCCACCCATTTGAACCCTCTTCAAAACAAAAGCAAAGAATGAAATGCAGAGTATATTTGACCCAGGTCTGGTGCCATCAAACTCCTGTCTGTGCTTTACAAACCAATTCAGGGCTACGAGGGTGGTGTGTAACAACAGCTCAATTACAAAATAATGTTCTGATATAGATGCATTATTAATCACCACAATATATCTAAGAATTAGGGATACATTTCCACAACTTACATGTTGCTTGACTTGTCGACGGGACTGACTGTTGTGTTTGTCTCATGAAAAACAAAGAGGCAAACATTCACAACTAAATCAATTCAAACAAAACCTCTTTCTAAAGGTGCTATATGCGAGCAAATAGTGGTTTGCTACTATATCAATGCTCTGTATCCTATATAGTGCACCTTTATATTCTCTAATTGGCCTAATAATGCATTTCTGCTGGGAACAGTAGCCCCAAAACATTTTTAGAAATAAAGTCACTAAGAGTGTCTGAATAACAATAAAAAAGAACTGGTCACGACTGAACAAGCTGAAAATCAGCCAAATTCAGTCACAGGTCAATCGATCGGTGGATCTCTACTTTTTACTGTTTCGAGCAGACTTGTTTAAAAATTACTTACTTATGTACTTCAGGGCTAAATACAGATATCATGCTCAAAGTCCGAGGCTAAATCTAACAGTTCCCAGGTTTAAAGTCAGCATCCTCACCAGTAACGCAGTAACGCAAGAGATGGAGATAAAGAAGTTCACTGATCTTATATTGCATTGTAGAGCTTATTCGTAGTATTGTAGGTGTGATAGTTTGTATTGGCAGGTTAGCTTACAACTTAGTTTCAAACAGTGCATTTTCCCTTTTACCATCACAAAAAAAACGACTGCATCTCAGAAAACAAGCTCGGTATGTAAACAATCCCAAAATCCAACAAGGAGCCTCAACTCTGACAACATCCAGGTCCGGCTCCCACACAGTGGAGAAATAAATATTTAACCTGTAACAACACAAGCCAACTTAGTGTGAAGTGCTCCTTTGCCTTGGAAGTAATTCTACAGTAGGTTCTTACTGTATTACTGTAGGTAGTGAGCTAGCTTCAACCTTGAAACAATTCAAACTCTGACTAAATAAAAACAGCATCTCCCTTTCTACAGCCCTGTGTGCACTGCTTTAACACGTGGAGACATTCAACACTATAGTTTAGCCTCAAAAGCACAGACAGAGATCAGATAACTGGACTGATGGGCAGTTTTACGGGGAGAAGCAGGCCGGGATGTAAAACACAGAGGAGAGGACGTGTCATCAATATCACTGGGAACTATTCACCCTCATTTCATCTGCTTTGAAATTCAGCAACTTGTCTCCAAATTCATCTGTAATTAAATCTGAAAATTCAGTAGATGAATACAAAAGCACATTTTTACCAGAAGTTTCTCTAAAATACAGAGGAGAGGATTCAGAAGGTGTCACTGAAGACTGAGATTAATCATAATGGACTAAATACAGTGCTTTGTGCTGACAAATGACTGGAAGCTGTCGTTAATTTATATATGTTTGAATACTGAACGTTTCCCCCACTCATCCAGCTGAAAAGCACCCAGAGTAACACTTCACAACGGCCTATTTCAGTATAATAATCTATGGAAAAGTACAAAATATTAAATGACACAGTACTGTGAATAAAAACAAAACACTGTATTATATACTTGAATACAATGTAATGCCAATGAGGTCATGCAGTAATATTCATTATTGCATCACGTCCTTGAACCCTGTTTCGCAGTAATTGTCATATTTTTTTTAATCATTTTCTCACGAGGGATCCGGCTACCCAAAAACCAAGCAGCCGCCATTTATAAAAGAGTTCTAGATTTATACTTTAGTGTCATCTTATCTCTTATTTTCTAGGATTTTCAGTTTGTTTTATAAAAAATATTTTAAATACAAATTGGGTCATTCAAGAGAAGGACCTGTATCTAATCACACTATACAAACATTTAATGTAATATGTGCAAAACTACTTTTTACATAAAACGAAAAGTACTAAAGGGAAAGGTTGTTTTTTTCCAGGGAATTGTCAATCTGATTGCTAAAATTTGGATTTGAACCAATTTTTTATTTTTATTTTCCCCATTTTTGAACATTATGTAAAATGTACAGTATGCAGGAGATTTACATGTCAAAAAACAACTATAGCCAGCATAAATTAAACATAAAGAATGGTCTGCACCCTGCTAGCTGAATAAGAGCATCAGTCCAGACTTCACTACATTAACTGAAATGTATTGTTTTAAAGGTGTAATGTGTAAAACCTGACCACAAGCTCCAAACACATAGGGAGCAGCTTTGCACCTATGCTACTGGATATATACAATTTGAATTTACAGTCAACAGTATAAAATAAATCCAACTACAAACTAAAAACCTACGACATCAAACCTACAACCTCATTGCATAATGTTAGTTAATTTTTTGAATGTTTTAAACTAAAACTGTGGCCATATCTTACACATTTCCCCTTTAAATGAAGAATAATACTAAAGGAGGAATCACCTCAGAGTTGAGACTAACTGCATCAAAGAAGCTTGAACGTGACCTTGCAGTACTTTTCCATAGGTTAACACACTGGAATAAAATCAGTGTTAAATCAAGTTGAACCTGCTGACAGCCCCTCTCCCCAGTGTTTCTCTACAGTTCTAAGACTCGTACCCGGCGGACCGGCGGCGCTGGTGATTCCAGATGTCATCTCTGTGTTCGGGTCGGCAGAACAGCCTGGACGACTGGGCCAGACGCTCCCGGTGCTCCCGCTCCCGGTCTCGCTCGCCACCGCCCCCTTTGGAGAACAGAGGGCGCCCGCCGAACTGTGAGGAGCTGTGGGTTCTGTTGTCGTGGAGACCAGATGAGGACAGCTGGCCTCCCGCTGACCTGGAAATGTCATATATCAACAAATCAACACAAGAAGTGGGAAGTAACAATGTAACATTTTCAATATAAATTGTGAGAATAAATACAAAATAGATATGTAAATCTGTAAAATGAATCCAATAAAATGTTTAAACTCAGCTCAGTATGATGAGTTTTCATGTTTTATATAAACTGTATACTAATTCTGGTGTGACCAGAACCTAACTGACCCAGGTTCACTCCTACAGATTACTATTAAATCCACCTTACAGTTTCAGGACTAACATCATCTGAGCCGATGTGGAGATGCTCACCTGCTTTTAGTGATTCTATGAGGTCCAGTATCGGTTGGCTGCTGATACTGATGTCGGCACAAAAAAGGTCAAAGGTCAAGTTTCAGTAAGAATGAACCAAACTCAAGCAGAAAATACTTGTGTGAGTGGAGAAGTGCAAGTAACCATAACATGGAAATACTTAAGCATAGTACTTCAGTAAATGTACATAGCAACATTCCACTACTGTTCTTGTACCTTGTAGTGGTTGCACTGTTGTGGGCTGCCGTTGACCTGGTAATACTCCACCAGTCTCTCGGCCATAGCGATGCGTCTCAGCAGATTCTCGATGAAGCACTGGATTCGAACTTTGCCGCATGTCTCCTGTCGAGCTGCAGCTTCCAGAAACTTCTGGATGGTTATCACCTCTCTTGAAAAAAAAAAAGATATTTGGTAGGAAAAGGGTGAGAGTGCCTGGCTTTGCCTAGTGTCCCCACATAACTAAATAACTAAATGGATGGAATTATCTCAACGGGGGTTTGAATTTACTTACTTAAAAATATTAACAGAAAGCCTGCATAGGTTGAGAGAAAAGGGCATTTAGGAGGCAGGAAGGGTCTAATGGCAGATGTTATTTGGTTGCATTTTATTTAGTGGGGGGGAGACCCTGCTGGAGTCTAAAAGTCAGGTAATTTCACTTCATCAACAAATGTGGTTACCTATAGTAATCCAACAGCACAATACACAGCATACTGTAGGGAAATCTTCTTTGCTAATTGTGTGGTACAGCATTAAAAGAGTCGCCACCAAAAATGTCAATCACAGATTCAGGGTTATTACGCTAGTAGAGGCTAATGTAGTCTGGAGACTCTACCCTGTAGCAGAGTTGAGCAGTGGCCTACAGAAGTCTGGTAAGCTCCTTGCGTTCTACCTTGTCGTCTTCAGCCGTACCCCGTTGACACTTGAGGAGATTTATAGAGTTCAGTTCCCTCTGGAGACACTAAAGGCTTTGTAAAATCTGCAATAGAACTCCCCAAAATCTGTTGCCTGTTTACCTCTCTCGACGTTCCAGCTCGTTCTCGGAGGCATTGAGCTGCTCCCTCAACGCAGCGATCACCATAACAGCCACGTCCACCTGCCGGCTCAGTGACCGTTCCCTGTCTGCAACTTCCTGCCTCTCCTGGGCCAGGTGCTGCGAGTGAGCGCGCTCACACAGGAGTTCCGTGTCGGTCTGGGCAAGCTCCGTGCTAACCTTGGCCAGTCGCCGCTGCATGGTGCTGTCAGCTGCCCGCAGGATCCGGGCCAATCGTCGACGCACTGCGGCCGAGGCTGCTGCGGTCTCCAAACCAGTGTACGAGTTCTGCTCTGGTGATCACAGTAAAGGAAACAAGTTACTGTGGATAACCATGACCGCACTGTTTAATACTTATTGATCTCTGAATCAGCTCCTGTTCCCAAATACAAATTCAGAGACATTTGCCAGCCATTCAGAGACTTTCTGTGGTCATATAATGATCTACAATGTGGAGGATACACTGGAATCCAATGAACCAACGTCTTCTGATCACATGCATGAACAGGATTATTGGGCAATACCTTTCTCTTCCAAATTTTTTTAACCAATAAGTTCAAAATTCTACTTCATAAAGTATAAAAAGAAAGTAAAATTGAACGCACCAACCAGGTCCAGGTCCAAGTCCAGGTCCAGGTCCAGGTCGGGATAGGGTGGGGGGCCAAGAGTTGGAGGAGGGAACGGGAGGTGATGGTGGTTAAGGTGATGGTGGCATGTGTCTGACTTTTTGATGGACATTTTTATATTCTCCTCATTTCTACCTCCATCTCTCTCTTCACCTTCGTCATCTTCCTCCTCCTCCTCTCCATCTTCTTCTTCTGTTCCAAATTCCTCTTCATCTTCCTCCTCCTCGTCCTCCGCCTGCGTCCCCACCCCGACACTCTGGGTGCGTCTCCTCACAGAGCTGTAGGAGTGGAGGTAACTGCTGTCTCTGCTGTCACTGAGGGAGCGTACGTGAGGTGGCCGCCCTGCACTCTGCTGCCCTCTACGGTTCGGGAGACTCATGTCCTGCCAGGGGATAGACGCCGTCAAGGGGTCCGGGAGTTTGCCAGTGATGCTAAAGCCACTGGTGGTCACGTCTGGCGAGCGGTACGAGTGGCGGTACTCCAGGTGGGCGCGGAGCGAGGCCAAGCTGCGGAAACGCTCCTGTTCGCCACAACGGGGACAGCGGAAGGGGAGGTCACAGGAGGTGAGGGCGCCGCAGGCCTGACCGTTCCTCTCCAAGAGGAAAGAACCAGAACAGAACTTCTGCTGCATCACTCTACACCTGGAATACAGAATGTAGTGTAATTAATTACTCAATAAGTCAAATGTTTTGATTAGCCAAATTTGTTTTTTTTATTTTATTTGATTTCTTTTCCATTTTATAATATAATTTAAAACTGAAAATGAGCTTATGACTGTCAACATGTTTTCTTCAGTTCTGGGTACTAACAATTTTCTGAAATGTAATAAGACTAAAAGATGCATTGATGAATCAATTAATAAAATCATTACGTCAATTAAACTAAAATAAATGGCAAATATTTTGATGATCAATTGATCGTGCAAATCATTTATTGAGCAAAAATGGCAAATATTCCCTCTTTTCATTGTCTTGATTTTGAAGATTCACTGCTTTTGATTGAGTTATGTGAGAATGTAATGAATAGCTTTAGGTTTCAGTTGTTCATTTGACAAAATATATATATATTTGCTGACAACACCAAAGGGCATTTTTCATTATTTACAGGCATTTTACAGAAAAAAAGATAGATATTTGAACTACCTTAGTTGAAGACCTAAAGCTGCACAACTAGTCATTACAGATTAGAATTGAAATTTGGAGGTATGATATCTTACTGCGCCTAGTATGCTATCTGATCATATTTGATGTACTTTCTGGTAATTTCTGTAAAGTACACTGAATTAGCCGTACAGCTAGATCTCTGGGTGGTACTCTCTTTGCATTACCCTTTTTTTTTTGCGTTAGTAGTTAAAATAAACAGACTATGACTGAACAAATAACTTGTGATGGAAATCTATCTGTAGAGGTACTGTAGCTCTGCCACACGTTTGCAGAACCTTTATAGCAGGTGACTCTGCCTTCTTCTGTATTCCCCATTAAAAACAATGCTTTGTAGAAATGTTCACATTCTCTGTATTAAAAATAAATGTCTGCGAAGTGGAGTGTGAAATCGACTAATTGTAACGTTACACGTAATTATATGTAGTTACTCTATTAGTATATTGGGGTTTTTGTTATTTCTTTTTAAAATAGGTATTTTAACAAAGATAATACAGCAGTATGATTCAGACACCAAATTAACATTTGAAACGGTTTTAGCCCCGCATCAAGAAGAATTAAATGAATCAAGCATCCTTATGTGATATAACGCTATAGCTAATTTCTATAATCAAAGAAAATGTACCATCATGTAGCAACAGATTGATATGAAATGTGTAATTAACCAGCATGTGAAAAAGCAAAGCGGACAGCTTGGATGACAGCTGGTACCCTAAACGGGTTTTCTCCACACACAAATAAAAAAAACGTTTCACAGTGCCCCTTCAGTGTCCATCAAATGACCGCGTAACAGGTAAATACCTCACACAATCTTTAGCATCTAGCTGTTAGCTCTACCTGCCTGCTTGCTCTGAGACTAACGCTAGCTTGCTAGCTAACGGGAAACAACAGCTAATTCACAATTCAACAGAAAAGCGTTAACGTGCCGCTCTTACCGGTCTAACGGGAGATTTTAAATAAACGTCTAACCGTTAGTGTCTGACGGTGTCATGTCGCAGATGGAGACAGACAGCCAGCATGATGTCATTCATTCACGAGACACACAGTTGAGCGCCGTGAAGCTAGCATCAGATTAATAACAACACGATATCCGGTTAGACCTTTCAGAATAAAACTTTAGGTAAAAAATACAATTACCGGTAGGTAGTTACTACCTAAAGTTAAAGGTTGAGTAGGTGTTTCTATTCAGAAACACTTTCTGTTATATTACTTGAAATCCTGGTAATGAATAAATTAAATGCACTGGCAAAATAACCCATTAAAACCCCCTTTGACCCTGTAGAGTAACCTAAACTGGCACGGAGAGGCTGACATGAACCGGAACCCAGTTTCAAAACCATCAAGATTCAAGCTTCAAAGATCTCAAATGCAAAGAAATGCGTTTCCCTGTACAATTAGATTCTTTGTTTGCTGTCCACAGAATGCCAAACAATGTAAAATCTAAGTATAAAAACATCCATCCATCCATTTTCTACCGCTTATCCTGTATTCAGGTTCGCGGGGGGGCTGGAGCCGATCCCAGCTGTAGTATAAAAACAGATAAATAATAATAATAAAAGTTATTTAAAAGGCAGCTATCAAAATATTTGCAAATTAATTTCCTAACCGATTAATGGATTAATCGTTTTAGCATTATTTGTATCGGGTGTTATTCAAACAAAGCCCATTAAAAAAAAAAAAGATTTACTTTCAGATGAGGATACCAGTTGTGCAAAAAATATGTATTAAGTATGCCAGAAAAAAAGTAAGTCCCAATACATAGTAGGCTGTGCCAAATGCAGTATACCAGAATATGCCGTACTGCATCATTTTTGCGGTAATCAAGCCAACATTCTTCTGTAGCTGTTTTGACCCACTATCCTCCAGTAGGGGCAAGCGCAAATCGTGGCAGCGGCAGCTAGCCGTGGCACTTCCGGTGGCACCGCGAGGTGCCGCGGCAGCTGTCGCTGTTTGGTGGCATCTTCCGGTGGCATCTTCAGGTGCCACCGACATGCCACGGCACCTGAGGCTGTTTGAGGCACTTACCACTGACATGCCGCGACATTTACCGACATGCCACGGCACCTGAGGCTGTTTGAGGCACTTGCCACTGACCTGCCGCGGCATTTACCGACATGCCACACGGCAACTACAGCTTTTTGAAGCAGCTGCCACAGGATGAAGTGGCTGTGGGATATTTTTTAATAAAAAAATAATGATGATAAAAATGTAACCGTAAATTCTTGGCAGATAAGAATGTAGCATTATCAGAGCACTAAATATTTGTTGAATGCCAAAATCGGCCTGCCACTCACCTACCACGGCATTTACCGACAGCTACAGCTGTTTGAGGCAGTTGCCACTCACCGGCCGCAGAAATGAAGTTACTGTCAGTCAAACTATGTCAAATCTGCCTGTATTTGTCTTCAAGACACTGACACTGCTTTCATATATGAAATAAATTTTACATGATTAATCTCCAGTGTGTGTGTGTGTGTATGGGGTCAGTTCAGTCTCATTAATAATGAATGCACAGCGAAGGATTCACAAATGTATTTTCTGATTTATATATACGGTAAATGACTCTCTTCTCACAAAGACTTTTCTTTGTCAGCGTACAGCCTACTTACCACTTTGAATTATGTTTTTATATTTATTTGATTTGCTCCCATAAGAGACATCATAAGAGTTAAAGGGACGAGAGAGAGAGCGACGACATGATTTAAAAGACGGCCGAAGGGCGGATTCGAACCGGGGCCGCTGCAAGGAGCTTCATTACATGGGGCAGTAACTCTACCACTAAGCTATCAACAAAGTTAAAGTGACCATGTAATCAGTCAGATCTTGTAGTGTCCTTATGATGGGGAAGTCATATTATATACTATTAATACGACTTCCGCATTCACACAGTCGGCGAGTTTTTGCCAGCTGTCCTTCCTGCATGTTACAGATGAAACGGTTTCCTTTTGCCTGCATTATATGTTAAACGTCTTCGTATTTCTGTAAGATTATGGTTCGCTCCGCGTACGTGAAATACGCCGCTCCGCTGCCGTAGACTGATCCATGTTTGTGATTGGTCAAATGCTGCAAACGCCGCCTCTTTCATGTGCACGCGCTCATAGCTGGACAGGTAAACCCTGGGTTGAGTTAACGAGTTGATAACCAGCTTCGTGTGACCGCTTATCTCCGATTGCCTTTGTTAGGGTAACTTATGCTGGATCTCTGAAAGATACCCTGGGGATGTTGAACTCGCATCGTAGTACAGGCCCCAGGAGAGTCTCAAAAATCCACAAATAAATACAGACCAGTTCACGAACAAATGCAAACAAGTTCACAAATGAAAAGCGTCTTTTAAATTCAAGTTTAACAGTTTGTATATAAATGTAACAACATACAAATACATTTTTGATGAAAATTGCAAATATTTTTTGATTCATATATTTATGGATTTCTATTACATTTATTTAAAACGAAATGTATTTGTGAGCAGAAAGTCATTTATATATAAATCACAAATACATTTGTGAATCCTTCTCTGTGCATTCATTATTAATGAGACTGAACTGACCCCATAGTGTGTGTGTGAGAGAGAGCGAGAGAGAGAGCGAGAGAAAATATACATCCCCCCCCCCCCCACCCCCGTGATTTTCGCATTCATAAATTCAACAAATATTTAGTGCTCTGATAATGCTACAGTCTTATGTGCCAAGTCTTTATGGTTAAATCACTTTTTATTATCATTTTTTTTTTTTAAATATCATTTAACAGCCACTTCATCCTGTGGCAGCTGCTTCAAAAAGCTGTAGTTGCCGTGGCATGTCGGTAAATGTCGCGGCATGTCAGTGGTAAGTGCCTCAAACAGCCTCAGGTGCCGTGGCATGTCGGTGGCACTTGAAGATGCCACCGGAAAATGCCACCAAACAGCGACAGCTGCCGCGGCACCTCGCGGTGCCACCGGAAGTACCACGGCTAGCTGCCGCTGCCACGATTTGCGCTTGCTCTTACTCCTATCCTCTGCGCAGCGTGCAAGAGAGTTGATGCTTACGTGCTGTGTTATGACGAAGTAGCACGTCCAATTGAATGCATACTGCAGGGCAGTTGCAGTATGTACTAAAAGTAAAAGGAATTTATGCAATATGAATGATATATGACATGAAGTTTTCCAGGGACACTCATACTTCCGTGCAGTAGGTGGCGGTATGTACCTTATATGTAACTGTTGCAATCCAAATAGAAGAAGTCGTGCCTGAGTGTACAGGAAGTTAAAAATGGCGATGGACGGAATGATGTCCACGTCTTCGGGTCTGTCCTACCATAATGCAGGGGACTTTTACCCGAGAAAGTTCGGCTCGAAGCCGGACGTTGTCCCGTCCGGGGTCACCGAGAGGAAAGTGGGGCCGCTGGATAAACCTGACATGGTGTCGGTGGATGTGATTAATATCAGCGATTCAGGTTTGTTATGCTAACAGGCTAACGGCTAACAACACGTAGTCACACGGGCGCCTCTGTTAGTTTAAGTCTAACAGCTGATTCTGAGTTTAGCTGTCAACGTCAGCTGAGATTTTTAGTTTATTAGTTTTAGGCTTAAACGAAAGTTCCCACTTTGACTGGCTACACGGCCTTTGTAAGACTGTTTAGTGTCCCGTTGGGGCCCGTGAATTTTATCTATTCACAGTAACATTTGTGTTTAGCTAATCCAGCTATCAGTGGACCTACTGTCAGCCTAAATGAACTAAAACGCTAAAACGACAGGTTTTAACTACTGTACTAGGTAATATTACAATGTAGAGATACTTGTTCCAACTAAGTTAAGAGTCCTGCATTCTTACAAACGTATTAACATCAGTATATATTTAAATGACCAAAATTAACTTCTCATTAAGCAGTACAGTACTTCGCCAGTTACATTCCTTACAGCATACTTGTCCTTTGCTGTGTGATGTGGTACCTGCCGGACCCCTGATTGTAGACATATTTATCATCTCACATGGTGTTTACGTATTAACTGAAGTATAACATTATTTCCTCAGCAGTTATGGGTTAGGAAAAGGAGTTATTAAAGAGTTGAATAGTCAGTTTTCTCTGTTAAGGTAATGTAAGAAAATAACCAAAGTTATCCTTTTATATAAAGCAAAGTAAACACTGATAATCTACACCAAAACACAGAAAAATTCAGTCATTGTCAGACTTTAGCCTTAAACCACGTCATACTCGTGTTATGTTTCGTTGTTCCTATATGTTGACTGTGGTTTCTGAATTCATCCACAGATGGCCACTTGCACAGGAAGAAGCACGAGCATGACACGTATGTCTTGGTGAGTGTTCTTTAGTCTGTATTCATGTGTTGAAAGATTTTCTGGGTCGTAATTCAATTTATAAGAAAAGGTTCTAGGACTGTTTTTGGCAAAAACGTTTTCTGTGGCAAAATATTTTGGGTTAGTTCAAATTTTGCTTATGTTAGAATGCCTATAATTTAAACTATGTGTGGTTTATGAATCCCCCAAGAAATCATTCATAAGCAGACTTGATTGTTACCAGTCCCAACGCCATGTAGCTGACATTGTTTTCCTCTTGTGAGTCAGTCTGGAGAGTTTTGAGTACTTTACAGGTGTATACAGTGGGGCAAAAACGTATTTAGTCAGCCACCGATTGTGCAAGTTCTACCACTTAAAATGATGACAGAGGTCTGTAATTTTCATCATAGGTACACTTCAACTGTGAGAGACAGAATGTGGAGAAATAATCCTGGAAATCACATTGTAGGATTTTTAAAGAATTTATTTGTAAATGATGGTGGAAAATAAGTATTTGGTCAATAACAAACAAGCAAGATCTCTGGCTCTCACAGACCTGTAACTTCTTCTTTAAGAAGCTCTTCTGTCCTCCACTCGTTACCTGTATTAATGGCACCTGTTTGAACTTGTTATCTGTATAAAAGAAACATACAAGACCATTGATAATCTCCCTCGATCTGGGGCTCCACGCAAGATCTCATCCCGTGGGGTCAAAATGATCATGAGAACGGTGAGAAAAAATCCCAGAACTACACGGGGGGACCTGGTGAATGACCTGCAGAGAGCTGGGACCAAAGGTTACCATCGGTACACACTACGCCGACAGGGAATCAACTCCTGCAGTGCCAGACATGTCCCCGTGCTTAAGCCAGTACATGTGCAGGCCCGTCTGAAGTTTGCCAGAGAGCATATGGATGATCCAGGAGAGAGTTGGGAGAATGTCATGTGGTCAGATGAAACCAAAATAGAACTTTTTGGTACAAACTCAACTCGTCGTGTTTGGAGGAAGAAGAATGCTGAGTTGCATCCCAAGAACACCATACCTACTGTGAAGCATGGTGGTTGAAACATCATGCTTTGGCGCTGTTTTTCTGCAAAGAGGACAGGATGACTGATCCGTGTCAAGGAAAGAATGAATGGGGCCATGTATTGGGAGATTTTGAGCCAAAACCTCCTTCCATCAGTGAGAGCATGAAGATGAAACGTGGCTGGGTCTTCCAGCATGACAATGATCCCAAACACACCGCCCGGGCAACGAAGGAGTGGCTGCGTTAGAAGCATTTCAAAGTCCTGGAGTGGCCTAGTCAGTCTCCAGACCTCAACCCCATAGAAAATCTGTGGAGGGAGTTTGAAGTCGGCGACAGCCTCAAAACATCACTGCTCTAGAGGAGATCTGCATGGAGGAATGGGCCAAAATACCAGCTACAGTGTGTGCAAACCTTGTGAAGACCTACATTAAACGTTTGACCTCTGTCATTGCCAACAAAGTTGAGTTGAGTTGGACTTTTGTTATTGACCAAATACTTATTTTCCACCATAATTTACAAATAAATTCTTTAAAAATCCTACAATGTGATTTCCAGGATTTTTTCCCCACATTCTGTCTCTCACAGTTAAAGTGTACCTATCATGAAAATTACAGACCTCTGTCATCATTTTAAGTGGGAGAGCTTGCACAGTCGGTGGCTGACTAAATACTTTTTTGCCCCACTGTATATGTCAGGTTTTGTTTCTAGTTAATGTCTCATCTCATCTTCCTTAATTTGAAAATATAAATATAGGTCACACACGGGTAGCTGTGTCTCAGAGGTACAGTGAGTTGTCCTCCTTCCAAGTGCAGTTTATTAGCACATCCACCATGCTGACCTTTATTTATATATTCATTGCTGTATTTTCATTGCTATATTGTTTCGGCCCTGCACTTGCCTACAGTGGGTTTTGGATGTGCACACCTACTCTAAATTGCTTATCTTCCACAACCTAAAATTGCACTCGTGAGTCAGAGTTTTGAAACAAGTTGCTCTGTAGGATTCAGTGTAGCTGAAGTCAGTGTTATACACTGACCCACCACTTGGTGACAGTGCAGATCAGGCTTTGCCCCCTACTTTGCTTTACTGTTGCAGACTTGGTGAACCTGATTGTACTAAATGCATCTAAATTCCAGACTGTATGGAATTATTTTATTTATTTCATTTTATTTTGCTACTATTACTTCATCAAAGTTTGTTTTGATGTATAATATTCATTTGTTTTAATTTGCAGGGCACCATTCATCCATTTAGGAAGACGCACAGATCTGTATTTGGAAAACTCCAGCAAGAATTCAGACTAGTCACCTCAGATAGACGGGTAAGTGTGTGTGTGTGTCTGTGTGTGTGTGTGTGTGTGTGTGTGTAAAAACTAACTCCGTATTTTTTGAATTAATTTCTTTATCCGCCTGGTTATCATCATCCAATCTTTGCTCCTCATTTTCACTCCGTAGTTAATGTCTGGAGAGTCCTCCCTTCATAATCCCATTGTGCTGTAAACGGTCTCACACAGAGTCAAGCCCAAACACCTCCAGTAATCCTGTTTTCTTAGCACGTCACCATGTTCCAGTGAGAGCAACAGCAAGTAAAATACCATCAGCCACGAGCTGACAGCTGATCCCCTTTGTCTGACACATACCTGCAAACTACCACTAGCCCCTTTTACATAAACGATTTCGGCGTAGTAGTGGAAAGGCGAGTCAAAATATTTACCGCAAACCGGACCGTTTAGATAAAACTTTGTTTGCGGTGTAAAGCGTTCATGGACTCGTCGGCCCTGTGACGTATTCAATGAGCGTTGGAAGTCTGATTAGCTACATGTTTACACGACTCTTCAACCGCAAGCGAAGTTGCTGTGCTTCATAAACATGTTGATGTGTATAATGGTGGCCTGTTTCTGTAATTCTGTAATTTCTATATATAACAACAGTGAACAACAAAAAAAGTTGTATTTACTCTGTAACACAACAAAACAGGGACAGATGTAGAGTCTAAGATAAACATGCTCCTGAACAACATTTGGATGTAAAAATGACAGAGAAAACACAGGACACAAGATGATGAACGTGTGTGTGTGTGTGTGTGTGTGTGTGTGTGTGTGTGTGTGTGTGTGTTATTGTACTATAATCCACTTTGACCACATACTGGCAGGGGGTCTTGCTTCCCCATAGAGCCTTGGATTGGATTACACCGTGTCGTACACGGTTTAGGGAACAAACATAAACCAGCGAAAGTTCCTCAGCACCTATTCACTCTCTTCTCCTGTCTCCTGTTACCTTTTGTGTTGTGAAGTAAAACTGATCTGATTTCAGGTAGACTATAGTTTTTAAAGCATGCATTTTTTAACACCAGATATATGCTATTTTATGCTGAAATCTTCAGATATAGTCAGTGTTTTTAGATTCAAAGGCCTCATAAACTGCTTTTAACCATTGATGATACCAAGAGCCTCCTGCGTCTGCCAGTTCTCTGCCTGGCTCTATGTGGCTTCTGGCGCAAAGCTGTTAACAAAGTTAGCTTCCTTAATTTGAGGTTCACTTTACTGCTAAGTGTTAGAGTAATCTTAGTTAATTGCATTGATGGCAATGGTAGCAAGGCCGCAGTAGTGATGTTGTGGTAGCAACATGTCAATCACAAGGTGGCCACGCCCTAGAGCACCTGCTTTATCATCTATTATTCTCTAAACGGGAACATAATTTATAAAATGGACATCATGCTGTATTGAAGAAGACTTGAAACAAGCAATTGAGACCCTAAACGCATGTTTACAGTGTTTACTGAGGTAATTAATCAAGTGGGAAGAGTAATTTTCTCATGGGCTTCCCTGCAATCTGACTTGTTTTTGCAATCGGATGAGTCGCCCCCTGATGGGCAGTAGAGAGAATGCAACCGTAAGGCACTTTTGCATCGGCTTCCCTTTTCCAAACCAGAGGTTGCTGCCTGGACGGCAGGCTGTTTACCATGCCTTCGAGCATGGTCATTAACCTCCTAGAAATCCACCTTCCCGCTGGTGGGTTAATAGGGTTTAAAGGGTTGGAAAGTTCCCACAACTTTAAACCCTGTTGACAGACATCTTTTTGAACCTCTTATGACTTAACTCACTCTTATGTGTAAAATGAGTAGGGTTCCCCTTCAATCTCCTGTTAAGATGTACAAAAACATACTAAGTAAACCTTAAGCAGAGGCAAGTTACTGACACTGCTTTTTATCAGATGAATTGACAGAAACACATTTTCGGAGCAGCACTGAGAATTCCAGTGCACTTTATTCACCATGTCTATCATCCATACTGTATGTGCGAAGTGTCTTGATGAAACCACCAGTCAGTCAGCAGAGGAAAGACATGACGGCAGGACAGAAGACTGAGAGGACCAGGCGTCATCTCAATTCCGCTGTAGCAACAGAGTTGCAAAACTTCTGTCTGCTTAAGCAGGCCGCCTTTGCCGCCGCTGAGTCATTATGTAAGTAGGTTTATTTTGAGAGGAGAACACTGCCACCCTGGAGACACTGAACCCCGACGGCTCCAATCTGAGGAGGATGGGTTTTTTTGTATTCTCATTGCCACCGTAAGCGAGCCGTGTCGGGGTGAAATTGCGACATACTGCAGATTTCAGTTTGGCCAAAAACTCTGACTAATCTCCTGCACGTACTGCCAGCCTGTTATGATGAGACGGACCTCTCCTCACTCTAACCTCTTTACTTCAGAGGCTAATATGAGTCACGCTTTTACTCACCATGATGACACACATTTCCCCGACGCTGGCCAATGATGCGGCAGCACGGCGCTCATCAATGATGTAATTAGGCCCGGCGTCAGCATGGGCTCCTTCTTTAATACAGTGCCTGGTGACTGAGGTGCTGCACGGGCGCTGCAGCTTTGTCATTCCGATGTCACATGTAACCTCAATATGCTGGCCACTGTCATGCAGCCAGACAGCTGGGGCGACGCCACCGACGGACAGACGGGGGCAGCAGAGCGTCAGGATTTAACAACTGTGCACTCCCCTCCAGGCGCTGAGTGTCTGTGAATGTGAAAGGGGGTTGGGAATGTTTTGGGCCAAGTGCTGTCTCTCTGTTTGCACACACAGACACATGCACACATGCATGCACACCCACACACAGACACTGTGGGTCTCCCATGCCTGTCGCTGGCTAGTGCTGTCACCAGACGCCCAAGTGCTGTCATAACACAGCACACCACAGTAATTGTAGATTTCACAGCACTCGGCGCTCTCCACCACGGCATATGACTCCAACACAAAGTGACAGGCCAGGGCACGCACGCACGCACGCACGCACGCACGCACGCACGCACGCACGCACGCACGCACGCACGCACACACACGTTTCCCTGTTCCATTTCTTGTTTCTCTTCCCTCTGACACACACACACACACACACACACACACACACACACACACACACACACACACACACACACACACACACACACACACGTTGACATCCAGGCTGATGGAGTAAGAACAGTGTTGAATGTGCTCCGATACAAACTGTATGGAGAAATTATTTTCTGTCTTTCTTTGCTGATTTGTCCAAAAGCTTAAACATATATTTGTGTTTTGTTGACAAATGACTTTTGGTCATTGTGGTTGTTGGATGTTTAATGATGATTTAAATCACTGATAAATTAAGCTAGATGCAACCTCTTTTTTAAACTATGTAATAGTCACATGGGTCACTTTGGAAGGCACAGACAAATAAATAATTTCTCAGTTAAGTAGGCTGTAATGATGTATTTCTATAATCCAGGAGTGTACTTAAATATAAAACATCTCCAGCCTTTCTTTAAAGGGGTTAAATCTTGGTCCGTCTTTCTCAGCACTAAGCCTATTTTCTGCTCTCTGGTTCTCTGGAAGTGACCTTCCCCTGAGCTGGTATTTCTGTTATGAACTGATTCAGACTGTAGTGACTGGTTCAGTCAGTGAATTCAACCAAATCCCCCAGGAAACAGCGGGTTGACCACAGGGCATGAAACTCACTCTGTATCCAGCAGCCAAAACCCTGCAGCTCCCAGTCGGTTTGTAGGTTTGGATTTAGATTAGGCAGCGGCTGGTCATCTGCCAGGGTGTCTGCTACATGAGGCTGACGGACAGCCGGGGAAACCCTGATCAGGAGAATACTGTTGTATGATATCTTCTGTGGCTCTGGAGGAGCTTTTATGTCATCACAGTTATGTTTGGGCTTGTGTTGGACATATTTAACAAAAGATGCAAACGTGTTGCATTATGGGATGTGTAGGATTCAGTATTTTTGGAGCTTGGCCCAATTTAGGGAGTAGTGATGAACTGCAACTAATCATCATCAATTAATCTGCACATACTTAAAAAATATATTATTATTACTTAAGATTATTAAAGAAAAAAACAGAGAGAGAAGCGATATCTTCAGATTGTTTTCTCCAACCCACAGTCCACAACCCAAGTATTTTGCTGTGATATAAAAGAGAGAAAAACAGAAATTGTAAATTTTCTACAAAATTTTTGACTAAATCCAATAATCTTGCTGCCTTACCAGGGTCTAAAAGTCAAGATATTTCAATCTCTGCTGCTTCAGTTTTGACAAAAGTAGAAAAGTAATGCTTGCTCATTCTGTGCTACAAGTCTTTCTTTTTTTCCACTACACTTCATTGTGTTCCTTTAACTATGAACTTCATGTACTGATTCTCAAAATTTTGATTTTATATCTGTGATTGGACTTATTCATCTAGTATCTGTTGTATTTTAATTTTGGCTTTTAGATTGTGTTTTTGTTACTTTCCACGTTCCATGAGGCTCTTGAAACTCAATTGATAGAGCAATTTTTTTTAAATCTCATAACGTTATGTCAGCCAATAGTTTCGAGGAGATCTTTCTCTATGGAGTGAATATTTTAAGCGTAAAAATAAACGTGTTTTTTCATGGAATTTTGAAAAGAAAACACGTACATAAGCATGTGCATAATGAATGACTGCAGTCGGGCCTCTAGCCAAAGTTTGAGCCAGTCTGCTCCTTTTTCTTATTGCTCTTTAATAGTCATTTTGTTTGCTTGTTGTCGTTTTCAGTCATGGACGATCCTGCTGTTCGGGGCTCTGAACCTGCTGTGTACCGGCTGTCTGCTGATGTGGTGCAGCTCCACCAACAGCATGGGTGAGCACGCACACACACACACACACACATATAAAACAAACACAGTGACAGATAGACACATGCAAACTGACACACAGAGACAGATGTACACAGAAAAAACCCCACTTTGAAACTCAGACACAGACATTAACAGGCGGAGATACCTGTCTACACAACGTAAACGCAGATTGAAGGGTACCCACGCTTTAACACACGCAGACAGAAGCACGAGAGTGTGTGCAGGCTGCAGCTTTAAGTACACACTGAACAAGTCTTAGGATGTGTGTTAGCAGTGTCGTCTCACCACAGGGGTTCAGATTGATCCTGCTCTTACTGCAGCTGGTGTGTTTGTGTGTCTGTTTGAGGGGGGGTCACCTCAGTCAAAATATGGCACTTTAAAGGGTGTTGAAGAAACGGAGTCCTTCACAGCGTCTGTTTTTACCCACTGGTGTTACAACACTGAGAATGCATCTGTCATATTGATGAGCATGCCCCCCCCCCCCCCCCCCCCCCCCCTCTCTCTCCAAATACACACAGCAGAGCAGGCAAATAACACATTTAAAAGGTATTTAACAGATACAACTCTGCTCATAGTTTTGACATTTGACACCCCGCATAAAGTGGTTTAAGTAATCTGGATAAACTGTTGGTTCTCTCCAGCCAGTGTGATCACCTGTTCACACTGGCTGTTTGTGGTTTTAAATGAGTATTTTATGATGATGATGTCCTGTAATGTGTTCAGAAGTTGTGGAAAATTCAGTTCAGTTCTATATAGAATAATAGTCAGTGGCACCCATAACTATCAGTGTTGGTCTGTGAGAGTGTCTGTGTTATCAAGTGGGTTGTGTGAGCAGTAGCAGCAGCACTTAGAACCATTTCTCTGCCTCAGTTGAGCTGTCCACTAGTTTCGCTCTAGACGATATGACAAGCTTATATTTAGGACGCTAAAACACACGCAAAGACAAGCACATCCAAATTCAAACTAGCATACACAGAGTGTATTTCAGTGATCGCAGGTATGCAAGGCTACAGGAGAACTGTGCAGATTTTACGATTCAAGAGGAAATGATTGATGTCAATTAATGTTGTGGGTAGTCAAATGTTGGGTCAGCTGGGATTTAGGAGGCACTGAGACGAGGCTTAGAGAGTAAACAGACGTCAGTTGGGTGTATCATCATTTAATTTGACTGTAAACATGCACTTATTTCAGTGCTGCCTGTCTCCCTGCCTGTCTAAGTGGTGAAAGTCCCTCATACAGCTGTGCAGTGAGACAGCTGTGCACTGAGACGCAGTGTTTATGGTCAGCGAGGCTCGTGTCTGCCACCAACATTAAATCCTCTCAGGGATAACATCACTCAGGAAAATGCTGCCACGAAAAAGAACAACATGCAACCTTATCCCAGCTCACCCGCTCTGCCTACAAATACTGCAGCATAAGCCACACACACACACACACACACACACACACACACACACACACACACACACACACACACACACACACACACACACACACACACACACGCACGCACGCACGCACACGCACACACACAGCGGTGGCGTCGGGTGTCGTGCAGACAGGAAGCGGAGGACAGAGGTATCGAACAAACCGGGGAAGGCGACCCCTCCGTCAATACTCGGGCCCCCAATGAGCACAACAGGAACAGACAGCGGCCCAATCTCAATACTGTCAGTCAGATTCCTACTCGTGTATAAAGTCTCCTCCACTCACACGATCACCACACCCGCATTCACACATTGGGTAGTCTGCCTGCTCATTTTACTTGAGGAGTTCTGTTTGTCCCTACATTTATCTGTCGGCTAGAGTTTGACGTTACACTTTTGGCAGGTGTTGAAAAGTCAAAATGTTACCTTGACGCATTAATAACAATGAAAAATTAACAAAACTTTTTTCTAGAATATCTATTAGGGCTGGGCGATTATATAAAAATCTGTTTACCCATCAGAGATACTGTTACTATCATAGTAACAATCCTTTTAGTATCTTAATGTTGGCAGTGTCACAACAAGAAAGACAGCTTCGAGACAGTATGTGATTTTTATGCAATCTTAGTGTGATGATGTAGTCTTTCAATTATTTAATATGCTGTATGAGCCGAATGGGAGCTATCCTGCTCCCTTATTTAATTCATTAACTATTTATCAATTAAGTTTCCATAAAATGTACTAGGGCTGCACAAAAAATCGTTAAAAAATTGCGATCTCGATTCACACATACACGTGATCTCATTTCTACACACAGCGATTCTGATCTGACCAATGATAGAACTACTACCATGCCTCTGCCAAAGCAGTGTTTTTTTGTTTTGTTAAAGTTCATCAGTGCAATAAACATTTTGTGGAAAGAGAATCGTGATCTCAATTCTAAGTAAAAAAATTGTGATTCACATTTTTTCCAGACTCGTGCAGCCCTAAAATGTACTATATTATTTTGTTTATTACTCAATAATGAAGGATTTTACTCATGTCCATCCTTAAAGCCAAAGTCAAAGCCATCTTACCCAGTTCCGAGTCGGACCTATAACATTATAACACTATGGGACATCAAGGAAACCAAAATGTTTTAAGAATTTATCTCTGCCTTGGGGGGCAGAACTATATCAAATGTAAATAATATATTTGGTATCTGAATTATACAATTTGAAAAATAAATCTGTTAAAATAGCCGATATTGAAGGAATTTAAGTTTTTTATGAGAAGGGCTGAAGGGCCGGTCTGCTCTGCTGGCGCATAAACATTCTCATTCACTCTTAAATCATAAATCCCACACACTGACAGTCTGATCACTGTGTTTCCATCGCTATATGTCCTTATATGTATGTAAAACTCTGTGTGCTGTATGTATGTTGGACAATATGTACATGCAACGCCTCCAGAGCATTTCCGCCTTGAGCATAAATGAAGCGTAACCTATATAAAAGTCTGTTCCTAACACGCGCACGCGCACACACACACACACACACACACACACACACACACACACACACACACACACACACACACACACACACACACACACACACACACACACACACACACACACATGTTCCAGGGTCTCATATGTACATACTGTACGCTGCCTGCTCTCTGCAGGAACACATGCATGGAAACACATACTCACACACTGCTTTGGCCTCATTAGGTCATGATGACCGGCTTAACAGACATCTAAATAAACATACATACCACACACATGTATGGCGGTAGAGACTGAGGCGGTTAACCCTTAGTTGACCCGTGAAGCTGCAGAAAGAGATAGTCAGAGGGCAGCTTATCCAGACCCACTGTTTCTGATCTCTCGCTCGCTCGCTCGCTCGCTCGCTATGTGTGTGTTAGTGTATGTGTGCGTGTGTACGTACATTAGTTAGGAGAACGTGGGACTAGAGTGCAGTATGTGTGTATGAATGTATCTTTTCCAGGCCACTGACTGTGGAGGGAACATGCTGCAGACTGTATTTACACGTATTTTCGAAGATTCGTGTTTACAGTGAAAAAGATGTTCATGTTCACAAACTAAAAATAGTGTTTCTTAAGTAGAACAATTCTGAGCGATTGACCTTATTAACTTATCCTACTTTTAAAGGGAAGTGTTTAATCGATCAAAAAGCTATACCACAGCTATTCATTATAAGCTTTAAATAACATATAGGAGCACAATTTATCCTCAGAACCTTTGCTATAACTTGGTGCTGGATATGTTAGAGCCCACTTCTTCTGACATGAATGCAGCATCTTTGCCACTTGGGGGCAGCAGATCCTTCTCAAAATGCTACATGCATATTATCACCTTACAGAATCGTTGACATTGGTTTGGTTTCGACCAAATCCTGTGAAGAATATCTGGGTATTTAGCTGCTAGATGTTCCTCTTTCTTCACCAGCTAATGTATGACTGCCTCTGTCTGCTCTTTGGTACTGACTATGGGTAGTTTACAGTGGGTTTATCAGAGCGTTTTCAATCAAAACTGCTGCCTGCTGCTGCTGGAAAATGGCTTCCTAAGAGTGAACAGTTAATTTGCTGTAAGCTAAGAGCTAAACGAGGCTAAAGCCCAGTGGGGCTTGGTGATTACTCACAGTGTGTACATCAGTGAAAGCGACACCTTTCCATATTCCAGTCATTCGATCCATTGTTGGTACAAATAGATTGATCAGTGCAGCTTTAAAATTAATGCAGTCTTGTAAAATGTGTTAATCAACAAGTGAGGAGGCATGATTTATTTAATGATTAGTTTGTATCCGTATCTTTTTACCAAGGCCCATTCTTCACTTCCTCTTCCAACATTTGGTCCTGAGAGACCATATAGTCAAAGACAATAACACTATGTTCATGTCATAGTGTGACTCTAAATTGCCCCTCCAAGTGGTAATTACCAGCTGTGTGCTGTGTTGTGTGGACCAAAAGGCTTGCATTGGAATTGTAGTGTAAAACTTTTCTTTATGAATGGTCCGACTGATGCAACCAGGAGAGCAGAGGCTTTGTTTGACACAGATGAAGTTCATGAGTTTCTTAGGTTCCAACGTTCTTCCTCTGTTCAGAGACTGGAACTTTTAAGTTCTTTCTTGTTCTACATAAGTGAATAGAAAAGGAAGTCTTTAAACTGATCCTGACTCCTCGCTCACGTCTTTTCCCTCAATTCACCTGACGCTCTGTTGTGTGTGCATGTGTGTGCGTGCGTGTGTGCATGCACGCCCCTAAGTGCTGTTTAAGCAGAGCTGTTGTTGCACTGTTGCCGAAACATAAGCTTATGATGATTCTACAGAAGTGTGTGTGTGTGTGTGTGTCTGTGTGTGTCATGCTGGTCCTCTCGTATCAAATTGTGCAATGGACAACCAGATCAGCTTTCAGCCTCTTACAAAGCAAAGACATCAGCTTTTTGTCTCACTGTACCACACACACACACACACACACACACACACACACACGCGCGCGCACACACACACACAGGCGCGCACACATGCACATGCACACGCACACACACACACACACACACACACACACACACACACACACACACACACACACACACACGTTAGCAGTTTAAGGATCTGTCTGTCCATTTGCCTGTTGTCTGTTTCCTCACCCCCCACACTCACAGACAACCTCTTTGTGTTACTAAAACCCCCTCTCGTTCTGACACACACACACACACACACACACACACACACACACACACACACACACACACACACACACACACACACACCCTCAGGACTTTCACCTTAACTCACCTCACTCTCTTTCCTGTCTCTCACCTCTGTCTGTCTCTATCACTCGTTCACCTGACCCCACACTCCTGTCGCCTCCCCTCCTCCCATCTGATAGGATGGACTGACTGTCTTCCATCTCCAGTGCGTGCATGCGTGCGTGCGTGTGTGTGTGTATCTAATAGGGTTGTCACGATACCAGAATTTCAGTAGTCGATACCAATACCTGTGAATTTCCACAATTCTCGATACTAATTCGATACCACAATTTAAAAAAAAAACAACATGACCCATGTACTTTTAAATTCACTAATTTATTGAAAACTGCTTCAAACTGTCAAGTATTTAACACCACTGTGCTTTAAGATCTTTTTGCACAGAATTAAAATTGCAGTACCAGCTGCCAACAGACCTATAGCCATCCAGTATAAAAACAAACAATACTGTGCTTATAAGGCACTTTTTGCATGTCGGCTTGTTTGAATCAAGAATTGCTCCGGATTCATCCGCCTCGAATGCAAAATATTTCCACACGCGACTCTTAGCACCTGTCTTGTCGACGAGCCGACGTGTTGTGCTTTCGCTCCCACCTGCTGAAGCCATTTTTTTCGAAGACGGCAAGTTTTCTTCTTCAGCGCCGCTTACTGCTCTGTGCTGCTCACACGCGTATACTGCCCCCGTCAGTTCCGCCAAGAATCGACACGGCTCGCCCAGTGAAAAGTTGTATATTCGGTTCTGACGATACCAGAAAAAAGCAAGTATCAAATTATTTTTTTCGTGTCGGCATCGAATTGGTACCGAAGTATCGGTTCTTGTGACAACCCTAGTGTGTAAACCTTGATATTTATGTCCCTTTACACATTGTGGTTTTGACTGATCTGGACACAGTATAAACCGCGGGGAAATATACAGACAAGACAATATGAGATCTCTACAGAGCGTTGAATGATGTAATCAACAAATCTGTTAAAACTGAGTTCGTCCCAAAAGAAAATGCAAAAGCACCACTTTAAATCTTGTGTTCATCAGAGATGTGCTCATAAGTTTCTTGGAAATACGTAATTCGGCATTAAAAAACGTAACAATATTACTAATTGGCGAAAGAAATCATAGAAGACTTAAGGCGGGTCCACACCGGACCGAAAATCGGCATCTTTGAGAGAGTCGGCGTCCGTGACATGAGTCTCCTTGGTGTGGTCGCTCGAATCGGCCCACGTCGGCGTTCATTTCAGCCGATTCAAATGTGTAATCCGCCATTCGAGTCGGCCATATTAAGTAGCCCGACTTCATTTACCGACGCGAGTCGGGCAGTCGGTGCGGTGTGGACCCGCCTTAAGACCAAAACAACCAACTAGTTGACTAATTCCCTAAGATGGGGCAGCACTATAACCAATGTTTAGTTGTGACCCCTTGTGTGACCCTTATTTCAGGTTACGGTTGAAGTGTGAAATTGAGTTATTAGCAATTAAAACAACCATTTTTTTAAAGAGGTGAAAGTAATCCTGTATTTCAGAAATAGAAATAGTTGTGTGTACATTTTTTCTCCCAGCAATATTATTGATCAGGTATTTAGTGTATTGTATCATTTTGTTTATTAAGCAGTGTATGAATGCGCGTGTGTGTGCGTGCATGTGTGTGTGTGTCCGTCTCCAGCTGTTGTTCGGCCCAGAGCAGCATTGAGAAACCAGGTCAAGTGTCTACTAAACACACCTCCTCCTCATCCTCCTCTCCTTCTTCGTGGTTCTCCCCTCCTTTTCATTTTTCTCCTCCTCATTGGAGATAGAGAGGGTTGTGTTTGTGTGTGTGTGTGTGTGTGTGTGTGTGTGTGTGTGTGTGTGTGTGTGTGTGTGTGTGTGTGTGTGTGTGTGTGTGTGTGTGTGTGTGTGTGTGTGTGTGTGTGTGTGTGTGTGTGTGTGTGTGTGTGTGTTGAAGGAGCGAGATATGCGTTTAAAGACAATTTTACCTGTGGGAAGGAGACAGACACTAGACAAACTGGCATGAAAATGTGATATTTCTGACTATGATCTACAAAACATTGTATTGCATTTGTCATGAACTGGAGAGAGAATTCATCAAAGGGTCGAAGTCAAAAAGTGAAATAATGTATTCAATAAATTAAATACAAAACAAAACATTGTGTAACATCAGTGGCGTGTTAATGTGTCAGGGTAAGAGGAATAGTCTATGAAGATGCTAGAAGAATAGAGACCGTTTGGGAGCAGAGAGAGAGAGCGAGGCAGACAGAACTGGCCAGCTTTGTGGCCTGCAAGCTCATATATTATGTCATTTCTTTAGAATATCTTTATTGTTGCATATATGACATGAGAATAGACAATGGACGGTGAGTAATAAAATACACAAAAGAATTAATCATACAAAAATGCCAATATAATATCGGAAACACTGAGAAAACCACCAAAACAACAGAACTATGTGAATAATGTGAGGTGCGTGCGTGCGTGCGTGCGTGCGTGCGTGCGTGCGTGCGTGCGTGTGTGCGTTCGTGCGTGTGTGCGTGCGTGCGTGCGTGTGTGTGTTTGTTGTCCCCAGGCCCTTAATGTTCCTGTGTGTCAGAACACAGCTGGTGAAGCAGTCCATCCCAGGGGGCCTTCAGTACAGCCAACTCACACTCACAGTAATGCTGTGTATGTGTGTGCCTGTGTGTCTGTGTGTTTGTGTGCGTGTGTTTGTGTGCCCGTGTGTGTGTGATCAGCTTCTCTTACTGCCTATACAGCCACCACATGTGCTTTTGCTCTCAGTACGTCTCGATCACCTAAACACACTGTCTGTGAATCTGCTCCCCTGGGATCCTGCCGTTTAAGGGGCAATCCACTTGGGCTGCCTGTAACGATCATTTTATCTGTGTTTCACGGCCTTCTCCTGCCTCTGACTAGGGCTGGGTGATATGGCTGGAAACTTGTATTAAACATTTATCAATACTTCCTGTGAAAAATACAGAAATACTAAAACATGATGGAAACATCATTCAGCCAAGCATATCTTTAAAACAATATGAATTATTCCATTTATCTTTTAGTGCTTCATGACATCTCAATCTGCAAACTGCTGCTTACCCACTCGACTACATGATACAGACGTGGGTAACTCAGTTAATGTAGCCAATGTATGCACCACTATTTGATTTTTATTGGAAAACAACACATATATAACTATCGAGGATATAAAATGAATACAAAATGCTTATTATTCCTAAATTAAGGATGAAGTGTTCATAACATCTGAGAATATTCGGCCAGTGAGAACTGATCAGCTACTCTGAAACATGCATGAAAGATGCAGGGAGGATTCAACATACCACCACTTAATTTTCCTAATGGCAGTTTTGCTTTAACAGATGATGTTATATTGATTATCACCGGCAGGGTGGGGGTTGCAGGGTACAGGGTCGGGGCACAGGGGGCATGATGACAGGATGGGTATAGCGCCGTGTTTGGTTTAACATATCACTGCCAGCTGCCCTTCAAATCCCACGTGGAGGTACGAGAATCCATTTTACTTCGGTCTGGTTTCATATCGACAGAAGTTGCTTGTCATATGAGAGAATGACAAGCTGTCGGAGTGGCCCACAGTCACCAGGGAGCGTGTATGCGTTAACCATTTGTAGACATGCTTGTTTTTCTATACGCATGCTTCCTCATACATATGTGTGTTCAGTGTTTGGAAGAGCATTTGAGATCGAGGGCTTTTGTTCCTACAGATCCTCCTGAGCTTTGGAGGACACCACTTATAATCCAAATAAATAACATAACAACTTAAAATGGCAAATCATTCTGTAAAATCTTTATTGTCAATGGTTCCTTGTGTATAAGGAAAGATTGTCTTGTTGATGTTTTTAAGAAGAAATGGAAGAACATAAAAAAAGTGTACAGCCTTACGTGAAGTAGCATTCATCCAAAAGTCAAAGATCTCTGGTACATTACCTTCAGCTATAGAGAACGTTTAATGGCGTCCCTGAGGGGGAAAAATATATATAATGCAGTTTAATTACTACTTTTATGATGATTTATGGGCCACCCTTTTCAGTCAAATCCCGGTGGTCCTTGAGTTTTTCTGGAAGAATACTTATAAAGTCCTTAATTTGCATTTTCTTGTCTGCAACCACATCAACAGTAGTTTTAAGTTAAGTCTGTCTGGGCTTTTCAATTGTAAGCATTTTATAATAATAATAATGATTATAAAAATATAATATTATCAATTCTAATAATATAATTAATCAAACTCAATAACTACTCATTTAGGGGCTCAATATACTTGTGTGATCACCTCAATTTAGCCACGTACTTAATTTACTTCATTTCCATAATAGGGTGTGACTGTGTAGTGTTCTGTCTATTTATGTGTGTGTTTGCATTTTAATATTAATTAAGTGTGTGTGTGTGTGTGTGTGTGTGTGTCTGTGTGTGTGTCTGTGTGTGTGTGTGTGTGTGGCCGGCCCTCAGGTCTAGTCTCATGTTTCTCCCTCAGTGGTCAGCAGTGTCAGCGCTGGGCAGTGTTCCCAGTCTCTTCGTCATCTTCCTCCTCCTCCTCTCACTAGTTCATCTGTTCCTCCTCTACCGTCTGTGACTCCTCACTTCCTTCTCCTTCCTCCTTTTCTCACTAGTTCCTCTGTTCCTCATCTTCCTCCTCTCACTCCTCACCTCCTTCTTCCTTCTCTCACTAGTTCCTCATCTTCCTTCTCTCACCCCTCACCTCCTCCTCTCCATCATTCCATCCTTCTCTCACTGGCTCATGTGTTCCTTCTCTTCCTTCTCTGACTCCTTACCTCCTCCTCCCACATCCTCCTTCTGTCACCAGTTTCTCTGTCCCACATACTCCTTCTTTCACCACCTCTTCTTCTTCCTCCCCTATATATCACTCCATCCTTCTCTCCCTGGTTCATCTGTTCCTCCTGGTCCTCCTCAGCCCCTCCTCCTCCTCTGCCCTGGAGAGCCGCCTCACCACAGCAGTTCAGGCGTTCAATAGAAGCTTTTAGTTTACATCTGCAGAGCTGACCTGACACCACGACCCTGTGTGTGTGTGTGTGTGTGTTCTGGGTCTCAGTTTACTGTTTACCGGAACCAGTGAGACTAAGCTGCTATGCTGTGGTTGGCACATCCAGCTCATTCTGTATGCGTGTCTGATTCAGTGTGAGTGTGTGTGTCCTGGATTTGTGTGTGTGTGTCTTTTGCGCTTGCGTGTGTGTGTGTGTTTAGCTCTCAGGCAGTTTTAAAGGAAGCATTCCGATTCTTTACTTAGGTAAAATTACTAATACCACACTGTAAAATGACTCTGTTACAAGTAAAACATGTCCCTGTGGGTATTTTATTGTCTATTCTATAATTCTATTCATTTTTATCAAGTTATGAATAGTCATGCACTTATGTAAAAACAAGATTTTACTGTTAGGTTTAATCAATCAAAATAGTTAAATACATTTTCTGTGAATTGTACCTGTTACAATGTAATTGGTTATATTCCACCACCTCCCTCAGGTGTGTCTGTGTGTGCGTGTGTGTGCGTGTGTGTGTGTGTGTTTGGGCTGCTCATCTGCAGACAGCATTAAATATTCATCCTCCTGCTCGTATTTCTCCTCTCATCTGTCTATCCCCCTCGCTTCCTCCCTTTCTTGCTGCCTCCTTTCTTTTTAAATCCTTGCTCTTCTTTCGTCTTTCTTTCTTTTGTTCTCTGCCTTTTTTCCAATTGTTAGCAGTCTAAAAGGAAATGAACAGTTCAAGAAGGGCTGTAGAAAAGATAACGGTATATAAAATGAAGCTAAAGTAACTACATTGTAAAAGAAGAGTGAGCGGTGTGACAAACTTCTTCTCCTCTCCTCTATCGATCATATCTGAAAACAAACGCAGGGATACGATTCAGTCCTTCTGTTCTGGGTATTGAGTTCAGGTCCTGGGGGGCAACTGTGTGTGTGTGTGTGTGTATGTGTTGTGTGTGTTGTGTGTGTGTCTTATGTCTGTGCATGTGTTGAGAAGATGTCTACATTTCTGTGTGGTCGGTGTGTGTTTTTGGTTTGTTTGTAACTGTTTATGGTGTGCATCATATTCTCTGATCACACTGTTGCATGTGTGTGTGTTTGTGCGTTTGACAGACAAGATTATGTCCCGTCTGCACTGTTTGCTGCTCTGGTATCACATCCACACGTCCTCTGGGTGTCAGTGTTTGTAAGCAGGAGACTTATAAAATAATTGAACCGGGTTCTCTCTCTCTGTCTGTGTGTGTGTGTGTGTGTGTGTGTCTGTGTGTGTGTCTGTGTGTCTGTGTGTGTATATGTAAACCTATCTGAGCACAGCGAGGGGGAAATATCAGCCCAGGAATTGATTTGGTGTGGCCCATTTGAGGGTCACTGTGATGTCAGCGTTTGTTTTATTATTGCTTTTATTGTCTGCTGCTTTTAATTCAACACAACTCGATGACATCAAACTTCATCGATTCCTGTGGGTAGACGAGCTCCTGCATATCAAAATAACAACAGGACACAGCAAAGTGACTTTAAACAGTATGTAGAATTTTAGGCATCAAACACAATAGAACTAATAATTACAAATTGAAAGTTAAATCTACATTGCTCTGAGTGAAGTATTGATTGTTGTATTCCACTGCATGCGTCTCAAGGCTACTTCTCAGGCTGGTTTAAATGTTATATTTAGCAAGAAATACAAGAGCAGCCCTGTGAGACTTTACTCTATTTAGCTTGGAAACATTGCCTTATGGTCGGTAAACACAAAGTACAGCCGAGGCTGATGGGTATTTGGCCACGAACCATTTTAGACAACAATAAAATATCCTGATGATGGCGCTAAATGAAAAGTCAGAAGATTCACCAAAGTTATTACAAATCAAATCAAAGGTCTGAAGCACATTTTGTCAAGGTCCAGCTACAGCTAATGCTAATACTGCTTATAGTTTGACTTCAGCATCTTCAGTGAATGACTGCGTCAAAATCACTCCCCAATGATACAAATACCTTTTAAGTTTGAATGACTTGTGTCTACTTCAGCTGGCCGGCTGGTACCACCATCGCTGAAATCAAACAAATGTCGCTCAGCAAAGTCCAGACTCTTCTCTGTTCTGGTCCTCAGTGGTGGAACGAACTCCCGACCAATGTCAGGACAGCAGAGTCACTGCCATCTTCCGAAAAAGGCTCAGGACTCACCTGTTCAGACTTCACCTGACTCTACATAGCATGACCCACTAACAAAAAGTTATTTTCCTTTTGAGTAGTTGTATAATTACACTTATGCAACTCTATGCATGCTTGTGAAGGGGCAAAGTGATAATGACTTATTTTTCCTCTCTATGGTATAATATTTTATATATTCATGACGAAATAGGCAAGCCTGTTGCCTTAGATAGCTACCTTACTTACTTACTACTATAACTGCTTTATCCCCAGTGTTGGGGATTGTCTCTCTCAGTCCTTCACTTTCTCTCTATCTGCCCGTCTGTATAAATCACCCTGTCTTCTCTCTCTCTCTGCCCGTCTCTCCGTCGCAAACTCTCGGTCCATCCCTCTGCCTGTCGATGTGTCACTCAGTCTCAGTCCTGCTTCTTGTCTCTCTCTCTGCTCCTTTGTTTCTCCGGGTGTTTGCCGTGGGCCTCTCTGTCAGGATTACATGGCGTCAGGTTGGCCAACATGGACGCTGGTGGTGGGGAAACAAAATGTTCCTCCCGGCATAAAGCTGCGCTAATCCGCTCTCCTCATCCCCCACAGCAGAACCTGATTACAGAAAGCTGGTCGGCAGGCATTAAGACAGACAGGCAGGCAGACCGATCAACAGACAGCCAGGACAACACAGAATCTCTCTGCAGCTCGCTGGTTAACTGACTGATTAGTTTATTGGCTTGTTGGCTCACTGACTAATTAACCTCCTGACTTTGCTAACTGACCCTTCAGCTTACCTGGCTGATTGGCTGCCGTCCAGTGGAGTGAAAGCCTGGCTGACTATGTGCCGGCTGGATTCAGTGATTCACTCACTAACTTGATTTAGTAGCCAACAGAAAAGCTTGTTGGCCAGTTATCTAGTCAAGTAACTGTTACATTTCAGTAAATCAATAGATAAGCATTCTGTTAGAAAGGTTTTGAGTCACCTTCATGGTTCTTTTGTAGGTTGTGGGTTCTGGACAGTGACCTTACATGTTGTCACTGACATGATAACAAAAACACAATTTACATTATTTTATTTTAATATTTTTTCAAATTTGGATATTAGCTTGATTCGTTTATTCAAGGTTTTCCAATGACAGTCTGATGTACTGTTCAGGGTTACATTGACAATTTCCTCATATTTCAACTTTCATGAAAAATTTGTATTGTTAATGCTAGAATTTAAGTCACTCCACTTTTATTAATAAGTGTTACTAATATTGTCCTTCTCTGTCATACATGTCAGTATTTGATGCAAATCAATCAAATATAAAACATTCTTTCCTATATGGGGAATTAACATTTCCTACTTATTCAAGTTATTTGTTTCTTTATCACTTTCATTTTAAACATGTTCAACGTTTTTCCTCCTGTGTGCATCTGTATCCTACATTCAAAACAGTCAAATAATTTAGTCCCACAACCGCAGATAAAACCGCGTCCTTTTGGATGATGTCGATCATGGTACACCATCAAAATGATGAAATAACTGATCGAATATCTGTCTTGGTTTTTATAGTTCCAAGACCATAAATCATTGTGAATTTGAATTTGAAAGGTCTTTGTTTCTGTTGTCATTTCAGCCTTAACTGCCTACACGTACCTCACCATTTTCGACCTGTTCAGGTGAGTGTGTTCTGCATTTAAATTCATCATATCAGACTGCTTTTCAAATATGTTTGTCTATTTTAGACCAAACAAACAAATAATTTGCAGATTTATAAAAATATTCTTTACCCATGTATAGTTACTTTTGGAGTGTTACAAATGAGAAACAATGAGATGTGAGATAACACTCGGTCTGCTCACCTCGGCTGAGGTTTGGTGTTTTGATGGAGAATTTCCACTCATGAAAAATTAATTCTGAGAGAATAATGAATAAAAGATAAATTAAAGAAGTGAACTTTAGCTGACCTCTCTGTTGTTTCTTTGTCTTCATTGTCTACCATTTGTGTCTCACTGACTCTTATTCACTCTTCTGCTATGTCTTTTATCTCTAATCTATTTGATCTTTCCCTCTACTTCCTCCGCAGTTTGATCACATGTCTCATCAGTTCCTGGGTGACCATGAAGAAACCAAGTCAGGTCTACTCGTTTGGGTGAGTTCCCCATAATCATCTGTCATCTATATCTATATCGGTAGATTTTCAGTCAAAGCTCCATCTGTTTGTTTATGTGCTCTTGTTCACTGTTGTCACATAAGCTCACGCACGCACGCACGCACGCACGCACGCACGCACGCACGCACGCACGCACGCACACACACACACACACACACACACACACACACACACACACACACACTGTAAACACAGATGTAGCATCGACAGAAAAGCATCAGAAAAATGGCTCAGCCAAGCTGCCGATAAACACACTGCTAGTTATGTGTGTGTGTATGTGCTTGTGTACCTGTGTGTGTGACATTGAACTGGCCAAACAGTATTTGCAGCTCACAGGTGAACTCTGAACTTGAGGTGTGGAAGAGCGGTGATCGAGTAGAAATCTGCTTTTGAGCTTTACTTGGTTCCCATAATACCTCTCTCTGTGTGGGCTTGTACTTGACTTGACATCTGTGCATGCATTTGTTCAGTTGAGCGTATTGTGTGTGTGTGTGTGTGTGTGTGTGTGTGTGTGTGTGTGTGTGTGTGTGTGTGTGTGTGTGTGTGTGTGCGTGTGCGTGTGTGCGTGTGCGTGTGTGTTTTAATGTATTACCAGCACCAATGGCTGCCCTTAATAACCAGTAGCAGCTTCCGAGTCCTTAAAACCCTATAGCAGTTCTAAGTTGCTCATTTCAACACGAGTACCACCTTGCAAGGAAATTCCTGTTATGTTGTCATAAAAGGACTCAACTTCTGAGTTTCACAACACGGACCTTCGACATTTTGTTTGTTTTTTCCCATCATCCTCATCATCATCAAGTGCTGAAAAACAGGAAATTATTTAGCCGAGATGGTAACCTTGTTGTTTACTGTGACTTGTCCCTGATTAATTACAGCAAGACAAATTTACATGTGATATATCTATCCCTTCTTTCTTCTTAATTAGACTAACCATGATGACATGTCATTAAACCAGAAGCATCACTCATCTCTATTTTTTGGAGGCAGTCTTTATTTCAGGAGTGGACATTCGCCACTCTAAACTACTGTGCTGTATTCACACTATTGAGGACGACACAGGTGATGATATGAGTCAGTATTCAGGAGACGGCAGGTTTTCTATGTGGCGCCTCTATAGATTAACTACAAGCTGTTGGAGAAGCAGAGCGTGACCTTTTGACCCAGCAGCATGGAAGCGATCAAGCCAAAGTGTGTGTGTGTGTGTGTGTGTGTGTGTGTGTGTGTGTGTGTGTGTGTGTGTGTGTGTGTGTGTGTGTGTGTGTGTGTGTGTGTGTGTGTGTGTGTGTGTGTGTGTGTGTGTGTGTGTGTGTGTGTGTGTCTCTCCATCCTGCAGTCCTAGTCAACATGGTGAACATAGACAACCTATTAACCTGTAGGTGTCTGTTCATGGGCTCATCTATTGAACAAATGGTCTCTCTAGCTATTTCATAGCAAGCTTCTCTTGAGACACACACACACACAGAACCTCAAACCTACAGACAGTACATCCTGTATGCCGTGGCCCCACACACTGAAATGTCGTGCCAGTGAGACGGTTATGTTCCTATGGGACAACATACTGTACCTGTCATGCAAGTTGCGATTATCTATCTTATTTGAAATTCCTCTTTTGATTGTGGTTGATGTTGTAGGGCTACCTAGCTCATTAGCTGCTGAGCTGTGACAGAGCTACAGAGTGTGTGAGAGAGAACAGAGCATTCGTATCTCATGTCGTTATAGTATAATTTAGGCTACTGTGTTTGAGAGAGAGAGCGAAAGAGACCACATTCCGTTTATCACATGTCATCGGTTGTGTATGCAGTTGTTTGGGCTTTTTGAAATTGGGATGGCAATTTTCAACATTTTCGCACCTTTCTATAGACTCAGCAAAGACTTGATTAATCAAGAAAGTAGTACTGCAAATCAATAATGAAAACAAATTGCCAGATCAATGCAATAGCATGGAACATTTGATCAAAAATTTGATTCAAATTTTTTCACCTGCAGACAAAATGTAACATTTGAAACAGCCTAGCTTCAGATTGTTTTTGTTAAGAGCAACTTCAAGTTGTATGAGCAAAAAAATCAATGGTGCACTGAGCTCTACAGGTAGATCTATGGTTGTATCTTGTCAAAAAAAAGCTTGGTGTGTACTTATTTGATGCATATATTCTTTAATACCCTGTTATAATGTGAATCTATTGTAG
The DNA here is from genome assembly GCF_963514095.1 of Eutrigla gurnardus. NCBI lineage: Eukaryota > Metazoa > Chordata > Actinopteri > Perciformes > Triglidae > Eutrigla > Eutrigla gurnardus. Next base: position 16,638,420 of record NC_139925.1, read on the forward strand.
GAGTCAAACCCAGATGAAGTACAACGGTTGAATGAAACCTGCACTTTTGGAAAAGATCTAAAACTTCTTGAATGCACCCTCACTGTATTGATGTCTGTTGTTTTATTTTTTCGTAGTACTTTTAAGTCCTCCCTTCTTCTTCTCCCTCCGCATGTGTGTTGACACACATGTAATAATATGCTGCTGTAGTGCGGCAAACTATGAGGTCATTGAATGCCAATGTCAGGTTTAACCCCTATTAGCCCAGCGAACCAGTCACTGAGACAAGCTGCTCAGCCTGAACAGACTGTGACAGGATCGACCCTGTGACCTAATGATGAGGGCAGGGGGTCGGCAACAGTTCAGCCAATACTGGCATTTTGTTAGCGTCATCTGCATGTATTTAGTCTCACGTAAGTTTGACATTTATTTAAATAAATGCTCATTTATGAACATTTACATTAACATTTATTTCTATAAATATTGAATAATTAATCCTTGTGAAAGAATTGTTTGCAAATTTGAAATGAGTACTGTTTTACTTGCTGACTGACTCCCCATTTTTGAAACACGCTGACTGACTCCTCATTGTTGAAACACGCATGCATGAGTGTTGAACAGTGGTTGCAGAAGAAGGCTAAAGCTGTTGAACTGTTGCTAAAGGAATGTAAATATATCAATTTATTGATTTTTTTTTTAAACATTGAAGGTGAAAAAGTAACCATGTAGATTTGTCAAATGAACGTTTTCTCGCACATTATTCAAGATATTTTAAGCTAGCGATGGTGAGAAATAAACACACTTATGGTTGTTTTCAAAATAAAATACTTACTTAGGAATAATGTAACGATGATAATTACGAAGAATAGTGAAGCTTTTGATTTGAAACAGGACGTTGGGTAGCTTGACGCAGCTGGTTAATCATAGTGCATTCTTGTCACTATTTCAGCAATTTGTCATTGAGAAATAACACTACTTTCTCTCATAACACAAGTTGATAGTTACTGATAACTTTATTCTGAAAGCCTGCGCTGTGGTGTTGTTATAGTCTAAAATATGAAACAGTTAATAACAGCTGAACTAGGTGCATCCACTACAGGGAGTCACATAGGATAAACCTGAATAAATCCCATCATAATACCTGGACAGTTTTCCTTCCTATTTATTGTCATAGTCAAAGTGTCAAAATCAAAGGTGTGAAGTCATAGGGCCCTAGTTTCGTAGACCAGGCGCAGTCAGCACTCCGACGGGGTGTGTCCGCCTGGACTTTGCAAGTTTCGTGCACCGCGCAGGCTCGCACAGGCACACCTCCCGTCTCGCCCACCCGCGCAAGTGGGAAAGAGGGAGGAGAAGAAGGCGTGAGTGGGAGACGAGGAGGAGACGAGGCGTGGACTGGGATTAATACAGCCGATTCAGATCTTCACCAATCAAATGAGCTCCTCTCCTCTCCTTTAATGCGTTAGGGGAGGTTCAGTGCAAGTTTCGTCACTTGACAACCGGATGACAGAAGCAGCGCCGCTGCTCCCATCACGCGCTGTGCGCGCGTATCATAATAATAACAATGCCGATATTATAAAAAACAGGAGAGAGAGAGGGAGATGTTTTGGTCCGAGAGGCTGAGTTTCCGTTACGCGTGCCATCCGCCTTTGATCTGACGTCAGATGTGACGGGACAATCTATATAGATATAAATTCACGTGTTGATTCAATTAGTTGCATTAAATAGTGTTTGTTGTGATTATTTATTGCATTTAAATGTGCCTGGAACTGTGGAAACCTGCCTGTGGGGTCTCGGTGACTGCGCGCCGTCAGCCAAACTTCCACTCCGCCAGCTGTGATTCGCCTTGAATGAATGGACTTTATTTGCGCCTTGTGCCTTGCGCCGAGAGTAGACCAGGTTGGAGCTGGCGGGCTTTCGGCGAAGTCTCGGCGAGGCTTTTTGCCACGAAACTTCCGCTACGCCAAGCTGAATCTGTGACGCCTCCCACTGCTGCGCCGCCACACCCATCTTGGCGCAGGCGATCCACCAAACTGCCAAACTGACCGTGCGCAAGGCTGCGCGGGTCGAAATTTGCATTACGCCGGCTCCGCCACACTGCGCCACGAAACTAGGGCCCATGATGTGCATGCAAGTAGTGCAATAGTTACATATATGATATACAGATAATTGTGTACATTAATCATAATATATCAACACATATCCCCACTGGTATTCATCTGGGTCTCGCTGAAATAGGCTTTCCACAGGCAATTGTTAAGGGGATGTTTTATACTCTTTCTTCACTTTTTTTACAGTATGTTGTTTAAGTGCCATTGGTTCATTAAAACCAGCCACAGTCTCTGCCCCCTTGTCCTGGGGGTCATAGACGAAGTGGTCTCAAAGAGCATTGTTGGTCTTCGAGTAAGTGGACTGGTGTGTCAGGGAGTATAGATAACAATGTCTCCCTTTCTCTCCAGGTTTGAAAGACTGGAAGTTTTGGCAGTTTTTGCCTCCACTGTTCTCATCCAGCTGGGAGCCTTGTTCATCCTGAAGGAGAGGTGTGTATGTCTCCCAAAAAAATACACACGCAACAGCTCATAAATCAGACACTATGTTGACCTTAAAAGGAGACGATAAAGTACAAAATATCTGCAATGATTTTCTGTTGATAATTTAAGTCACTGTTTTGCGCCAGGTTAAGATTCCATGTCTCTGGCTTTGGTTTTTGTCTCTCTCTTTCTTTGTCTCACTCTGTCTGTCTCTCTCGATTAAAATTTCAATTATTTTCTAAGTGTGACTCAGCACAACAGAATTGATATTTCAAAGGCAATACACAAAATGTTTTCAATTGTTTTTTTTCTTTTGTCTTTTCCCTCCCTCATTATAAGTTTCACCAGAGGGCTTTGCTCCACTCAGGGTGCATGCTTTTTCAATTTTCGGCTCTACTTTGCCATTAAACTATTCAAAAAATGCGATAATTGGACCCCAGGATGGCGTAGCCACATCTGCACGCTACAACAAACGTTGGGTTGGGAGACGGGGGGAGGTCTTCCTTTTTAATCACAAGGTTGGAGGTTCGATCCCCGACTCATGTCCACACGTTGAACAAGTGAGACACTGAATACCAAGTTGCTCCCCGGTGGTATACAGCAGCCCACTGCTCCTAAAAAGGCTTTTGTTAAATTAATATCTAACAACAAAGGTGTCTTGGACTACAGTTCTTTTATTTCCATAGGTGTTCTTCTATGTTTATTTCTCATATTAAGTTATTAGCAAAAACTTGGAAAGTGTGACAAAGCAGCAAACATTTCTGTTTGCTGCTTTGTCACAAGTTTCTGTCCATTTACTGATCTACCTAAACTAGTACTAGTAAAAGTACTAGTACACTTTTTGAGGTATACTCCACGACATTTTATAAACCAGTATTTTCCATGTTAATGGTTTTGCATATTCAGATTATTAATACAAAATATAAATCAACGGATAAATTATGATGTATTACTATAGATGTAGCTTTATATCAAGTAGTTAAAATAAGATTCACCTTTACCAGCTTCAACATTCAAGTGATGAACACGTTAATGCATCAATAATTATTATCTAAAATAAATATATAATCTTATGAAATGGACCATTAATGATTGTGTGTGTGTGTGTGTGTGAACTGCTGAATTTTTTAGGGCTGTGGGAATGTCACTGCCTGGCTGTGTCTAGCATGACATCCCCCCCCCACACACACACACACCTCCAGGCGATCTGTGTGGGGTTGTCTTGCGGTCAGTTCTCAGGGAAGGGAGGGGTTCATTTCCAGAACAACACACACACAAATGCAGGTCAAGAAGTTGCCAGGATACATGCACACACTTTGGTGTTGACATTGACTTTTTCAGCCTAGTCATATGTCCATTTCACACGAGTACCTAATAGGACAACATTATGAAATCTCTTCGATGTATGGCAGTGGCTTACAACGGTTTTTATAAAAACCTAGTTTAAGTGGGGGGAAAGCCTTAATACTATTAAGATTGTATTAAATTGCATTCTATGTGATATTAAATGTCTTTATTTTACTTGGGAACCCTACAGAGGCCATGAAGATGGAGTGAAACGCTGAATTTCATTGTGTTTTAGTATATCTCTGCATGACAAACACACACACACACACACACACACTCAGGAGTAAGGTTGCCAACCTGTACAGTACAGTGCACGTCATGAATGGCTCAGTAGGGCAGCAGCACAGGGGTTCGGACACGGACTGAACTGTCTCTGACTGTGTGTTGGTGTGTTTAATGTATTTCCTGTTTTCTCTCTCCGTTTCTTCACTCCTTGTCTCCTTTCATTAATTTCAATTGTCTCAATCACTCCAACTCTAACTCACACACACAGACACAATTACACACACACACTTACACAGCAAAGTCCCACCTGGCGAGTGTTGTTGACTGTTGGTTTCTCTTTTGTCAGTGTGGAGCGCTTCGTGGAGCAGCCTGAGGTCCATACGTAAGTATGATTCCTCCACACACACACACAAACAAACAAACAAACACAAATTCCCTCATCACATTCTCAAATGAGCACACACAACATGATTTACTCCTGTGTGTCCCTCCGTACAAGCACTCACACATTCACACATGGTGCCAGCTGTCGTTGGAACAGAACATCCCCAATATTTGGGTCAGACAGACTGACAGAATTACATAGTCAGAAAGTCAGTGACTGACAGCAACATGTTCATTGTTACTTTCACACTCTGACAGGAAGTATATGTGTCCACACAAGCAGAGTTAATTAAACACATGCAGACTGTGATGAACACTCGCCCCAGGGTGCCCTAGGGTGACATCAGCTCCGTCAGCTGACAAACAACATCTAATTTTAAACAGTTTATAAAATTAAGAAAAGTAAAACTAAACTGCGTCCATATGTTTGTATTTATTCATTTATTATTATTTGGATGGAAGGATGGATGGAACGGTTTGTTTTCTTTAACTTTTTCTGCAATCCTCAAACTCAAATAATATTTTATTTATCGTTATTGGGCTATAGAGTATAAATCAAACTGACTTGACTGGTCAAGATATCATACATACTTTTTTATCATCTTAAACAAAAATGCTGCAAAGAAGTACTAAGTAGAGAGATGCGCTGTTTGACTGTCAAAACACCACACTCCCTCTAACTGTTAAAATGTATTTCAGTTTTAAATTGACCTTGTACAAGTACACAAGTGGATGAGCCTCAGCTGGAAATATCTTATTAGTTTGTAGTGAGGTTTGTGTATCAAATCACCTACGTGTTGTTCAGATGATGATGATGATGATGATGATAATGATGATGATTTTTAAGTCTTAATTTCACATGTCTTAATTTTTGTCTACAATTTCTTTCAGTTATGAGCTGTCACAGAGAGTCTGATTATTACTGGTTAGGTTTGAATAGATCGTTAATCAATCAACTGACTGACACATGTCTGGTTGGACCGACTTGGTCTTTTACCTCTCTCGCCCAGCGTAGTGCTGGTCACCTGCTTTGGCCTTCTCCTCTGTAGATTACTCCCTCCACCCCCACCCCCTCTCTCTACATCATCCCTCCATCATAAAACAGATTAGTGGCAGCTTTTATAGCCTAAAACACAATGAGACTTAAACCTGTCTCCTGTGACGAGATTACCCCTTGTTTCTCTCCTCCCACCCTCCTCTCTCTCCTCTTCTTCTCTGAGTGGATGTGATTGGACGACATGAGAGACTCCTGCTAACCGGAGGGACAGGTGTCTGTTGGATAGAGAAACAGACGTGTACATTCTCTCTCTCTCTCTCTCTCTCTCTCTCTCTCTCTCTAATCTGTTCTTAGAGGGAGTTGGTGTGGGGGGTCACTGGGGGGTTTATCATTCAGTTATTGTGGCTCACCGACAGGAAGCCCTTCACCTCCTGCTGATTGTTTGGACCAATTTTTAGGCTCTTAAATGGATTGTCTGATGTGATTAGTGTATTGAAGAGTACTGTTGTGTGTGTTTTTGTGCTTACAAGCAGGGTTTGGAGCTCTGTATTACATGGCTTTTACATGGTCCATTTAAAAGTTAGGATTGGTCAGAGTAGTAGAAATTACAAAAAAACAAACATGTTATGACCATAAACTATGCTATACGCAACCATAGCAAACACTTGATAGCATTTGAAATGAATATGAAATAACTAGTGTATAAATGTGCCACCAGCACATTCTATTGGTGGTTGTCAGTCTTTTTAGAGTACAGGACCGCTTATGATGCACTGACCTGTCTCCCCCTTCTAAGCGAACCTTCTGACATCCCCGGATGGACATTTGTCACTCTGTTTGATATGTCTGTAATATAAATGTACAGCTGTTGCTCTTAAGCTTTCCTGTAAGAGACAGAAAATACACAGAGAGAAAAGAGAACCCTTCTCTGCAAACGTGTTGCTTGTCATGTGAAATCTGGCTGCTGAGGTGCAGGCTACTGGATGAGGTACTGGTGTTATAAACACCACTATATTTTGTAATCTAGTAACGATTCATAGTTTAATAAGGGCAATAATAACTTTGCTGTATGTCTGGGCAAACGTCTAAATTACCTCCAAAATCTTCCATGGACTCCTTGCATTACTGCCATTGTCCTTACATTTACATACATTAGGGGGGTGGAGTACAAGTCCACAACAACACCCCTATTTATGTATATGTATATTCATGTTAATATCAACATATCTATGATATCATCTGAACATTATGCAACATAAAAGTCAACCTAATGGCAGAATAGTTGTACTGGATGTAGAAGATGGTCAGCTATGTCTAATAAAGGTTTCCACTGAGGTACATCACAAAGTGAAGGACAGAAAATGACATCATCTGGTTTGCTGTGTGTCCTCTTAGCCTGTCCCAAAATGCACTGCAATCAAAGCGTCTCCACACTTCAGTCACATACTCTATATGTTCACATTAGGTGTGATCAGCTTAATGTCAGTCAGCCCTGTTAACAAGATTACCATCCCACTCTGTCTGTGTTTCTTTGCAGCGGTCGCCTGTTGGTCGGGACGTTCGTCGCTCTGTTCTTCAACCTGTTGACTCTGCTGTCTGTCAGAAACAAACCCTTCACCTACGTCTCAGAAGGTACAGTCAACCCCAGTTGAACCAGTTCATCCCATTGTGTGGTCGTACTGGAGTGAAGCAGTCACTTCAAACCGGACAAGCATACACTGTCATAAACTGTTTTTAAAGATAGTGATTTTTGTGCCTTTTGGGCTTCTACTCTGCGTGGTTGAGGTTTGGTAATCCTCGCCGGGACGATTTGGATTTTGTTATATTTTAGGGGATTATTGAAGTAAAATGAAATGCTGGCTCACTGTTTTGCCAGTAGATAAACCACAAATGGCTGCTGTGGGATCAGAGGTTAGTCCCCTCCTAATTGCAGAAATCCTTAAGTTATAAAAGCAAACACAGTCATGTGGTCTTAGAATATGACAATATGAGTTGTTCAATTTGTTCTTAAGAGATTATATTTGGGGTGTTTTAGCAGCACAATCGGAAAGGAAATATATTGTGTGAGTTGACATGCAACATTGCATATGCACTGGATTTAAACCAAAGATGTCATATGGCAGCAAATCTACCAAACTAGTAATGATTTTTTAAACTGGCTGGCTATTCTTGATTCATTGTTGAGCCTATGAAATATTTGAAAATGGCAACAAAAAAAACCCAATACCCATCACAGTTTTGAGAGTTCAAGCCGACATCTTTAAATAATAATTTAATAATAATATTAATAGTTTTTTTCTGTTAAAAACCAAAAATATTCCATTACAATTATGGAAAACAAAGAAAGGTAGCAAATTGGGTTTTAGTTATGATTGGACCAGCAGTTTGAATATTTGTTTCTGTAACGAGGCATCATACGCCTTTAGACTGCACAAACATGGAGACTCTGATGAAGCTATGAAATATTAAATCGATGCGGGCTGATTTGTAAGATAAAACACATGACTTGTCACCCAAACTCTTTGTGAGGCAAAAAAAACAGTCCTCCCATATATATAGTTATATATAAAAGCGCAAACACACGCAATATACAAATATATATATATATATATATATATATACACA